>NC_091181.1:35956955-35959455 GCF_040958095.1 Procambarus clarkii
CAAACCTGATATCTTAAACCACACTCTTCATCAGCATAGATAGGATATCAGAGTTAATTTCATTTTTTCCAGGACACCTCAAATATATGTGACTAGAGCGCTTTAAAGAAAGTTTGGAATTCTCTTTAGTTTCTAAAAGGTTTTTACTTCTGTATGTTACGTCCGCTATAGAAACTTCATTCATACGAATACTGCTATCATAAGTAAGGCAGCTTCCCCTACTTAAAGTTAATTATTGGTTAATTTTAACAACGTCATTTGGCGTATCAATTAAATAGCTCTCACTTATTTTCATCATTCTTCCGAATGATATTTACACTTCTGTATCGCTTCCACTCCTGTCATATATGAAGATGAGTCTGATTCAGCTTCATTTATTGATACATGATTCTCCATAAACAATATATTCTCTCAGGTATCTCGTTGCTGGAACTAGATTAGAATTTTATGCTGCCTTATTTCTCCCCTAACAGCATATTGTGAAACAAATCAATAGCTGCATTGCAATACGTACACACGTGCATTGAAATACACTCACACGTTCATCGCAATACATTCACACGTGCATCGCAGTGTATTCACACGAGCATTAAAATACAGTCACACGTGCATAATAATTCGATTATACGTCCATTGCAACATGCTCGTATTCATTGTAAAATGCTCCCTGGTGCTTTATAAAAGCTTCTCACCTCCATTGTAACACGTTCCCACGCACAATGAGAAAGAACAACGCTTATTCTGTGTTCGTATACCTGCCTGTACGCTGGCTAACAATACCCAGTTTGCTTATGCAATAACAATCAACACATTGCATAGATTAATTAACTTGTGTAAACAAAACAAGAGCGAGTGTACCTTCACAGCTCGGAGATTGATGATTAACAAGTTGTGTCTATTGAGTAATTATTTAGCATGCTGGAAGATTACGGTGTAGTGAGGCGTGCTGGAAGATTACGGTGTAGAGAGGCGTGCTGGAAGATTACGGTGTAGAGAGGCGTGCTGGAAGATTACGGTGTATAGAGGCGTGCTGGAAGATTACGGTGTGCTGGAAGATTACGGTGTAGAGAGGCGTGCTGGAAGATTACGGTGTAGAGAGGCGTGCTGGAAGATTACGGTGTAGAGAGGCGTGCTGGAAGATTACGGTGTAGAGAGGCGTGCTGGAAGATTACGGTGTAGAGAGGCGTGCTGGAAGATTACGGTGTATAGAGGCGTGCTGGAAGATTACGGTGTAGAGAGGCGTGCTGGAAGATTACGGTGTAGAGAGGCGTGCTGGAAGATTACGGTGAAGCGAGACATAGACATAATGGAAGATCGCGGTTCACTGACTCATTATCGTCCTGGAAGATCGCAGATCAGCTGAAACAAATTTAATCAACACTATGAAATAACGAACAAACTCCACTATGTTGACCAGACCACACGCTAGAAGTTGAAGGGACGACGACGTTTCGGTCCGTCCTGGACCATTCTCAAGTCGTTTCGGTCCAGGACGGACCGAAACGTTGTCGTCCCTTCAACTTCTAGTGTGTGATCTGGTCAACATACTTCAGCCACGTTATTGTGACTCATCGCCTCCACTATGTTGATACAACTTCATTATGGAAAAAAAAACTGAAATATATTTTGATATTAATAACGTATAACTGGAGCAACGTACTCCTTCAGTGTATACCAACGCCTAAGGTGTACGATATATTTACTAACGCTGTCTACGATATTCACAAACGCTGTCTACGATATTTATTAGAGCTGTCTACGATATTAACTAACGCATGTCTACGATATTTACAAAGAAGCCAGTTTAACGGTATTGAACCAATAGGTCGTTACTATAATTGCATTCCGTTACTCAATCCACCGTTCTCTTCAGAACGCATTCGATTTACCTCTGTCGGCTTGAGTATCCTCTTCTCTTGTACTCCTTCCTTCTACGTTTTTCTTCTTTCCTAACTCACTCTAAATTCATCTTGTGTATGGAGAATGCATTCATCTTGTGTAAGTGTCGCGTGTGTATCTTGTGTGTAGTGTTTGGCTCGTATACACGCTAGGATTGTGTTGTTACTACTACTACTACTACTACTACACACACACACACACACACACACACACACACACACACACACACACACACACACACACACACACACACTACATTACGACTGGTGTACAGGAATCTGTACACCAGTTGATTGACAGTTGAGAGGCGGGACCAAAGAGCCAAATCTCAATCCCCGTAAGCACAAATAGGAGAGTACAAATAGGTGAGTACACACACACACACACAATCATTCACACACACACATATACACACACACATTCACACACACACATATACACACACACATATATAAACACACAAACACATATACACAAAACAATATGGACATCAATGAGATTGTGAAGATACGGCAGGAAAACTTAATTTCACGCTTCTGGAGAAAGCAACACACAGAGAGAGCATGATTACGACATTAAAGACACTCTGCGAAATTAACAG
>NC_091181.1:35964455-35984455 GCF_040958095.1 Procambarus clarkii
GCGTAAAATGTAATTAAGTTTTTTCTTCACAACAGTGTAAGGTAATAAATCCTGGCGTGACTGTTGTTACCCGAGAGAGAGAGAGAGAGAGAGAGAGAGACAGACAGAGAGAGAGAGAGAGAGAGAGAGAGAGAGAGAGAGAGAGAGAGAGAGAGAGAGAGAGAGAGAGAGAGAGAGAGAGAGAGGCAGACTGACAGAAAAAGGGAGTAGGAAACATTACGATAAACACAGTGAGGTTTTTTCCTCACAAATTATTCCTACCTAAATAACTACTTACCTACCTCCCAATTGACTTACATGCCAGCCTGCAGGGTTAAATACCTATCATACCCTAATTCCTTCCTGCTTACTGTCCTCATATTCACTTGCCTGCGTACTTACCTATCAACCTTTTTCCCTACCCATCTCACTACCTCGTTCCTTACCTACCAACTATCTGTTTTCTCTCTCTATCCCCTGATTTCTTACCTATCTACTTTCGAGAACACCTATCCCCCCTAGCCTCTCAACCTCTATCCAACCTACCTCAAACTTGACCTGTCTACCTCCTTCCCTATTCACTTCCGTAATTCATTCCTGATCGTCTTACCCATCTAAATACCTACCTACCTACCTTCCTTCTGGCTTCTCAGTCTCCTTCGCTCCCTACCCACCTGCCTACCCCACCTCCTGATTCTCATTCCTTAATGTAATAAACGCAATTAATTCAATTATTCATATTAATGTAATGGATTAATAATGGTGCGTGTGTGTATGTGCGTGCGTGTGTGCGTTTGTTGTTGTTGTGTATTTACTATTTGTATTGATTAAAAAAAAAATTGTGCCTGCAGGATCGGGATGTTAGCTCTTGGACCCCGCCTCTCTAACCGTCGGTTGTCTAATGTACTGCGACTCTACACATTTTTTTTCATTTTACATATCTATAATACACACACACACGCACACACACACACACACACACACACACACACACACACACACACACACACACACACACACACACACACACACACACTTGGGTTGAACGGTAGAGCGACTATCTCTCTTCATACAAGTCGCCGTTCAATCTCCGACGGTCCAATAAGTGGTTGGGCACCATTCCTTTCCCCCGTCCCATCCCAAATCCTTATCCTTATTCCTTATAGTTAATAAGTAGAATGCATTAGGCAGTGATGTGGTGGAGGCTGACTCCAAACACAGTTTCAAATATAGGTATGGTAGAGCCCAGAAAGTTCAGGAATCTGTACTTCAGTTGATTGACGGTTGAGAAGCGGGACCAAAGAGCCAGAGCTCAACCCCCGAAAGCACAACGAGGTGAGTATAAGGTGAATACGCACACACGCACTCTCACAAACACACACCCACTAACAATCATGTGGTTAGAGTTAGAGAGAGATTAAGTTTTAGAGAGCGAGAGGGCTCGTTTCCTATCTCAAGATGATTTTCTAAGTTATCATATTAGAGCTGTCCCCTTTCTTCCAGGTCCATTGTATCCTGACCGCCCCCTCCTCCTCCTTCTCATCTCGCTTCACCTGCTGCGTCATGGTTACCAAGTTCTGTGAAGGAATCCATTTGCTGAGTTTAATGTGGGTGTTGGTGGGTTTTGTGTGGGGAGGGAGAGGAAAGCTAGAGGGATGGGGATGGAAGTGAAGAGAAGGTCTTGATAGAGCCTTGAGGGGGAGGAAATGTATGTGTGGGGAGATGAGTCTTAGGGGAGAGGAGATGTGTGTGTGTTGGGGAGGAGGAGAGATGTAGGATATAAGAGGAGGATATATACGTATGTGTATGAAGATGAAAAGTAGGGTAGGTGTGTAGTCTTTTGGGTAAATATGATAACAGGGTGAGAAATGAGTTATTGCATTAATCTAAGAACGTTCAGAACGCGGGGTCAGGAGCCTAGCTTGACCCTGCTGAATGAGTACACACACACACACATATGTGTGTGTGTGTGTGTGTGTGTGTGTGTGTGTGTGTGTGTGTGTGTGTGTGTGTGTGTGTGTGTGTGTGTGAATCCTGGGGATGGCATATCCCCTGAAGCTCATATCAAGAGGATAACAGCAGCAGCATATGCCAGGTTGGCTAACATAAGAACGGCCTTTAGAAACTTGTGTAAGGAATCTTTCAGAACATTATATACCACATATGTCAGACCAATCCTGGAATATGCGGCACCAGCATGGAGTCCATATCTAGTCAAGCATAAGACTAAAATGGAAAAGGTTCAAAGGCTTGCCACCAGACTAGTACCCGAGCTGAGAGGTATGAGCTACGAGGAGAGACTACGGGAATTAAACCTCACTTCGTTGGAAGACAGAAGAGTTAGGGGGGACATGATCACCACATTCAAGATCCTCAAGGGAATCGACAGGATTGATAAAGACAGGCTGTTTAACACAAGGGGCACACGCGCTAGGGGACACAGGTGGAAACTGAGTGCCCAAATGAGCCACAGAGATATTAGAAAGAACTTTTTTAGTGTCAGAGTGGTTGACAAATGGAATGCATTAGGAAGTGATGTGGTGGAGGCTGACTCCATACACAGTTTCAAGTGTAGATATGATAGAGCCCAATGGGCTCAGGAACCTGTACACCTGTTGATTGACATTTGAGAGGCGGGACCAAAGAGCCAGAGCTCAACCCCCGCAAGAACAACTAGGTGTGTACAACTAGGTGAGTACACACATACATATCATCAGGATGCAGCCCATAGGAGTTGATTAACTCCCTGGTACCTATTTACCACTAGATAAACAGAGGCATCAAATGAAAAAAATTGCCCATTTGTTTCTGCCTCGGCCGGGAATCGAACTTGGGTCAATTTAACTACATCCCACGAGCGTGTGTGTGTGTGAACTTGTCCTTTTGCATGCAAATGATCAAGCGTATGAGTGTGTGTGTGTATTCCCCTAACATTGCCCATGTGTGTGTGAATGCGTGTGTGTACTTAGCTGAGTATCCACGAGACTACAAAGATGAACTCAGGAAGCCTTCCCTTATGCTCCTGTCCGACCTCGTGTCCCTGACCCCAGCAGGGACACGAAGACCTAGGGTCTTCAACCGAACGGAAGGGAAATGTGTGGTGGAAGGGAAGCAGGAGAGGGGGTCAAAGCGGGTGAAGGGAGAGTAGAAGGAAGGAAGGGGGGGAAAGGGAAAGCAGTGTGTGAAGCTCCCTCCCACAAACTTCCTGGATGTTCATTATACCCTCCGTCTAGTTATTAAAACTTTCCACTGCCTGGCCTGCTGCTCCTGCAGGGATTTTCGTCAGCGGATAGAATCAATAAAACCAAATTGGCCAAATAAACGCAACAGTGACACTCTCAGAAGTTAGTAAGAGGTGTCGTTGGAGGGGTAGAGGGATAGTCGGGGGGTTTGGGGGATAGGAGGAATTGGGATATTCAAAATTTGGCGCATCCCATTTGCAATTAAGCGTCCTACCACGCATTCTCAGTCGTTATCAAAGGCTCTCGCACACTCTGTGATGAAACTAATTAAAGAGTGAGACACTGGGATGCGGGAGGAGTGTTAAGGATAGAGAGAGAGATAAGGATGATAGCGTCTCTTAACGCTATCCGCTGAACGAACCCCAAAACCCTGTGGCATCTTCGAAAGGAGATTCTAAGGGAGGTTTATTTGCTTTGAAATTAAATTAGGTTGCGGTGTTTACGAAGGTCTGAATACGAAACCAAAATAGATTCCATGATGCATTGGCAGATGACTCTTCCTACGTTGCATTGACGTGAATGTATGACGTTATTAAGACGTTGGGTCTTTGAATGATATGGAGGGGTTGTTCACCTCTCTATCTTCAGAGAGAGAGAGAGAGAGAGAGAGAGAGAGAGAGAGAAGGAAGGAAGAAAGAGGGGATAATGAGAACGAGGGCGGTAAAGAGAAAGGGAGGGAGGGAGGGAGTGACAATGGAATGGAAAGAAAACGGGAGGAAGGGAGAGAAAAGGAGAGGAAAGAGAATGGCAAGGAGAGATAATTGAAAAACAGGCGAGACCGAACAGGAGAGAGACCTGGTGGCAGGGTAAGAGATAGATTGGGAGGGAGGGATGGAGAGAGAATGAGAGGGAAGTAGAGAGAAGTAGAGAGAGAGAGAAAGAGAGAGACCTGGGTACCCCATCTGCCTGTTAGACCAATCAACGTAAGCCGTTTGGCCTAACAGTCAAAACGTTTTTGAATATTTTCAAACATATCTCTAAAAACTGATATACCCATGACAAAATATTATTTTTATCACGTTAATTTACTGACTTAATAAAGCAAAGTTTTACCCACTTTAAGGAATGAACAGGAACGAGTCTTGTTTAATCTGTTAATCAATAAATTAAAAATCTTCGAACTAATTATTTTGCATGAAATTCGGCTTGTAAGGCAGTTGAAAAGAACTGAAGGAAATTTAAGAAATTAACTTGTTTTTCATCTAATATAAATCTCTTTGCACCCTTGAAAAGGTTTTACAGATTGAAGAGCTTGGCTTATTAAAGATTGTTTGGTGTTTATCTATATATGTGTGTATGTGTTTTCGTGTGTGTGTGTGTGTACTCACCTATTTGTACTCACCTATCTGTGCTTGTGGGGGTTGAGCTTTGAGTCTTTGGTCCCGCCTCTCAACTGTCAGTCAACTGGTGTACAGATCCTGAGCCTATTGGGCTCTATCATAGCTCTATCATAGCTGAGCCTACTGGGCTCTATCATAGCTCTATCATAGCTGAGCCTACTGGGCTCTATCATAGCTGTGTATTTGTGTGTGTGAGTGTGTGTGTGTGTGTGTGAGTGAGTGTGTGTGTGTGTATTTGTGTGTGTGTGTGTGTGTGTGTATTTGTGTGTGTGTGTGTGAACGTAGTTAAGTATGTATTATACACAGAATCGTGAATATTGAGCCGGTCCCCAGTCATACACATGGGTTTAAAGTTCTTTTTTTTCTATATTCACAAATGTTAGGTGCAGCCAGTTGGAGCAGCAACTCAGAGCACGAGCCAAGCGCGCGTAAACATTGACAACTTCACTAACGACACAGTTTGGGCGCGCAAGTTTGTTTATCATTACCCGTGCTGCTCTTTTTTTTTCTGGCCGGGAGGCTGGGTTAGGGTGCCCCCCTTTTTTAACGCGTTTTTCAATTTTTGTTATATATTTTTTATATATAACTCAAATAAGAGAATTCCACAGGCTGTATTTTGCGCTTGAGTTGAAAAAAACTATTTGCCTGGTGTATACACACCCAGGTAGTAGAATGGCACTAAGAATACCATTGTAAACCAGAATGAACTCTCAACGCATTCGTGAATCTCGTGCCGATGGTTTCAACCACTTCATTCACCGTATTTCGTTCACAGGATGAATGTATACAATGTGTTTTGTTTCTGGTGTGTGTGTGGGGGGGCATACAGCGTGTTTAGTTTATGGGACGAGTGTATATGGTGTGTTTTGTTCAGAAGAGACACGCAAACAAACTCTGCTTTCTGTTTTGGTCATTCGATGATTTCATTCGGATGATATTGTGATCATTAAAACTTACTAATTAACCACTTAAGTACACCTAACTTTCCAATATATCAAGAGAGAGAAGAGACAACTTTCCTACGCTACACCTAGTATCCAAGCCGATATCAACTACGTAACTCTACGTAGCTTTACATAGTGTAACACCAGGTAGCTATCTTACCTAGTGTACATAGTGTAATCCCTACCACACTAGACCCGTTTCTCTCTGCCTCCGTAGATGTTGAAGAGCAGCATTAGCGAAACTCTTCCTTCACCTACGCGTTTTGTTTACATTAAATGAAACATCAAAATAAACTTTTGGAGAGTTTTATTTTTTTTTAGTTTTTAAACTTCCTACCTAAGCAGCACAGTACGACCATCGCACAGTGCGACATAGCATTTGACACGATCAGTTAGCTGTGGCAGGTGGCTATACCCAGGATGAATTTCCCACTCCAGATCATCCAGAGAGTGCTTGAAACAGAGAGATGCTTCAAACGCAAATAATTTAATGCAGGTGTTTGGATAAATCTACGGGTATATGCTGCCACATTTCACTACAGAGATCTGTCATGATCTCACAACATTACTGAATGTCCAGTCATTAAACCCTTCAGACCTCATGTTATGAGGTACCTGGATCTTCTCAAATACTTTACGCATTCTCGTGTTCTTGAGGATATCCTCATAATTCACCCAATGTTTGCTAGTGTGGGGTCCTGATCACATGATCTGGAATGATTTTGTTTTCAGCATCACAAAGGAACCTCTTGAAAACATCAGTGTGAACTTTTATATAACCTAGGGAAGATGAGTAATTGTAGATGTGCTAAAGTATGTTAATAAAGAGAAAGACAGAGAGAGAAAGAGAGAAAGTGAGATAGCAAAAAACACTGATATTCATTTATCAAAGAACAGTGACGCAGCGATAACAAAGAGCACTGATGCAGCGATAACAAGAACACTGTTACAGGGATATCAAGGAACACTGATGTAGCGATAACAAAGAACACTGATGCAGCGATAACAAAGAGCACTGATGCAGCGATAACAAGAACACTGTTACAGGGATAGCAAGGAACACTGATGCAGCGATAACAAAGAACACTGATGCAGCGATAACAAAGAACACTGACGGTGGGATATCAAACAAGTGGCCACTACAATATGTTATCATGACACTATCACCGTTAAAAAAGAAAAGTTGAAGATAACGACCCATAATGTGAGGGGAGAGTCTGAGATGGAGAGGGGAGAGAAAAGAGGGGAAAGTGAGAGAAAGAGGGGCAGACACGGAAGAGATGGAGGGATGAGCTGAAAACAGATAAGAAAAAGGAGGAAGAAAATGAAAGGGGGGGGGGGGAGAATATTAAGAAAGGAAAAGAGGTTCTTGGATGGATGGGTAGATTAAGAAAAATATTTTAGATGTGTGAGATTAAGAGAATAAAAGTGTGGAAGGGGGAGGGGAGGAGATAGGGAGATAGAAGGAGACAAGGAGCTGAGGGGAAGTAAATGGGAGGGAAGAAAGAGAAGGAGGAAAGGAGAGGTGGAGATGTAAGGCAAGAGGAGCCAGGAAGGGCAAGAAGAGGGGAAGGCAGGGGACGAATAGAGGAGGGCAGAAGAAGGGAATTGCATGAGTCTAGAAAGGGCAGCAGGAATGATGGGGATGGCAATAGGAAGGGAGAGCAGGAGGAGGAGAACGAGAGGGCAGGGTAGGGGTAGGTAGGGGAGGGGTTTGCAGGGGAGTGGTGGACAGGGAAGGGGAAGGAGGGAAGGTTAGGGGAGAGAGGAGGAGGGAGCTGGGTGAGCTAACATCAATAATCCTCTCATTATATTTCGGGGGTAGTTGCTGTGTTTAGCTTGGTTCCTTGATCATTGTATGTGTGTGTGTGTGTGTGTGTGTGTGTGTGTGTGTGTGTGTGTGTGTGTGTGTGTGTGTGCGTGTGTGTGTGTGTGTGTGCGTGTGTGTGTGTGTGTGTGTGTGTGTGTGTGCGTGTGTGCGTGTGTGTGTGTGTGTGTGTGTGTGTGTGTGTGTGTGTGTGTGCGTGTGTGTGTGTGTGTGTGTGTGTGTGTGTGTGTGTGTGTGTGTGTGTGTGTGTGCGTGTGTGTGTGTGTGTGTGTGTGTGTGTGTGTGTGTGTGCGTGTGTGTGTGTGTGTGTGTGTGTGTGTGTGTGTGTGTGTGTGTGTGTGTGTGTGTGTGTGTGTGGGTGTGTGAGTGTGTGTGTGTGTGTGTGTGTGTGTGTGTGTGTGTGTGTGTGTGCGTGTGTGCGTGTGTGTGTGTGTGTGTGTGTGTGTGTGTGTGTGTGTGTGTGTGTGTGTGTGTGTGTGTGTGTGTGCGTGTGTGCGTGTGTGCGTGTGTGTGTGTGCGTGTGTGCGTATGTGCATGCGTGTGTGTGTGTGTGTGTGTGTGTGTGTGTGTGTGTGTGTGTGCGTGTGTGCGTGCGTGTGTGTGTGTGTGTGTGTGTGTGTGTGTGTGTGTGTGTGTGTGTGTGTGTGTGTGTGTGTGTGTGTGTGTGTGCGTGTGCTTGCGGGGGTTAAGCTTTGGCTCTTTGGTCCCACCTCTTAACTTTTCAATCAACTTATCCCCCCCTCCCCTCCCACACACATACAGGAAGCAGCCCGTAACAGGTGCCTAACTCCCAGGTATCTATTTACTGCTAGGTGAACAGATGCCTCAGGATGAAAAAAAACTCTACCCATTTGTTTCCGCCGCCACCGGGGATCGAACCCGGACCCTTAGAACTACGCAAACCGCTACATGTCGATGATTGTGGTCGACGATTATCACATGTCAAGGGTTCGAGACCCGTCTCCGGGAGAGACACATGATAACAACAATATCTTTCCCACCACAATTTCGTGAAAATAAAATACATATGTTTATTTCCAAGTCACAATTGTCTCTAACGTCTAGGCAGCCGGTCGGCCGAGCGGACAGCACGCGGGGCTTGTGACCCTGTGGTCCTGGGTTCGATCCCAGGCGCCGGCGAGAAACAATGGGCAGAGATTCTTTCAACCTATGCCCGTGTTACCTAGCAGTATAATAGGTACCTGGGTGTTAGTCAGCTGTCACGGGCTGCTTCCTGGGGGTGGAGGCCTGGTCGAGGACCGGGCCGCGGGGACACTAAAAGCCCCGAAAACATCTCAAGATAACCTCAAGATAACGTAGTGACGCATGGGCAGTTGGGATACTTCTACTGGAGGAGCTGAGCGATGAGATCTCGCTTTTTTACAGGTCTGCGTTCCAATCCGTGAATGTCCTATTAGTTGGGCACTATTCCTCTCCTCCTATCCTATCCCAAACTCTTGTCCTCATATCCCTTCCAAGTCGTATTGTCGTAGTTCCTTAATGCTCTCTTCTGATCCCTTATCTTCTTGCTCCAGAAATACACAATCTATAATCCACACACAAAAATTATTTCCCGAATGTAATTCAGTTGATTATCAATGCGACACCCGTTGCTTCATCACAGACCAGCTTTTGAACTATTTGTAACACAAACCATCCATCTATAAAGTTAATTTAAAAAGATAACCTGTTAAACACTATCTCTCAAAAAAATCTAAATTACCATTGTGGGTCTCGTTATTCATCATGGACTAATACACATGATTTTTTATATCATTTAATTCTCCCATTTTGGTATCATATATAGGAAAAACTCGACCTACTGTCGTCATTCATGGAACACATATTACAATTTTAATATTTTGCATTCCATTGGTACTAGAAATTGTTATTGGTACTGGAAATACTTACGCAACGGTGTAGGTATTCTACACCGTTGCAGGTAGTAGTTGGTAGGTAGGTACCAGGAAATAATAGGGGCAGGCTTACCAAGAAAGGATTGGGGCAGGCTGGCCAAGAAAGGACAGGGGCAGGCTGACCTAGAAAGTACAGGGGCAGGCTGACCAAGAAAGTATAGGGGCAGGCTGACCAAGAAAGTATAGGGGCAGGCTGGCCATAAAAAGACAGGGGCAGGCTGACCAAGAAAGGACAGGGGCAGGCTGACCAAGAAAGGACAGGGGCAGGCTGACCAAGAAAGTATAGGGGCAGGCTGGCCATAAAAAGACAGGGGCAGGCTGACGAAGAAAAGACAGGGGCAGGCTGACCAAGAAAGTATAGGGGCAGGCTGACCCAAGAAATAATAGGGGCAGGCTGACCAGGAAAGGACAGAGGCAGGCTGACCAAGAAAAGATTGGAGCTGGCTGACCAAGAAAGTGAAAAACATTCCGAAGGTATGAACCAACGTTTGCTTATCAGTGAAATTAAAGGACTTGATATATACGAAGAACGCCTATATGAATATGGTGGCACGCCAGGTGTGTAGCACGGCAGGTGTGTAGCACGCCAGGTGTGATAACACATCAACTTGCGGCGCCGCAAATGTGACTGAATATCAAGACTTGCGTGTCAGGTGTGGAAATATATCAGGTGTGGAGATATAGAGTCTAAGAGAATAACTAGAAACAGTTATCTAATCACCAAACTAACAAGGTGACAGCCCCTTCCCCTCCCAACGCCCTACACACACACACACACACACACACACACACACACACACACACACACACACACACACACACACACACACACACACACACACACACACACACACACACACACACACACACACACACACACACACACACACACACACACACACACACCCATTGTCTGCTACCGTCACCACTTCACAACATCTAATCACTAGCGACACACCTCATTATCAGCGCCTTAATTAACTTCCAGTTTTGATTTCCGCAACAAGTAATTAATTTTCGTTAATCACCCGAGAATCCATTGAAACCCCAGCTTCTTAATGACCGTCAGCGTTCGCCTCCACAGCTTCCTGAGATTGAGACGAAGGGTCGTTCACTGATTGTCAGAAGATATTAATCTTTCTCCCTCATCTTCCTTCAAGATTAAACTAGTGTTGCAGTTCCAGTATAATCAGACAATATGCTTCATTAGTTGACGTGTTTCGTGCGTATAACTGCAGCACAAGCGTATTTATTATTATTTTTATTTTTTTATTTTTATTTGTAATATTTTTATCATTATTTTATTGTTAATTTTTTATTATTATTATTATTTGTATTACTGGTATTGGTATTATTTGTATTATTATTATTAAAATTATTATTAATCATATTCATCCAACTTTCAGCATGAAACAGCGGGGGTTAGGGAGTGTCATAGGCCAGTCAGAGTGGATCCAACTGCCACTGTTTAATAAAACCATTTTTGCTATTTGTATTGTCTGAAATCAAATCGTAGTTTTTTTTTATCTTCCTCTCAGCCATTTACCAGCGAGGTTTTGTGGTTTAATCGAAAATGATGAACGTGAAGTAATTTCTGTTACAATATTATATTGTCTGAGGCGGAGAGAAACAATGAGAGATTGATAAAGTGGGGGAAAGAAGGGAACTATCAGGAGATGCCAAGCCATTACGACTATATATAGTACTTAGAAGTGGTTAGGATAAGGTTTTGGGATGGGGAAAGGAATGGTGCCCAACCACTTCGACGGTCGGGGATTGAATGCCGACCTGCATGAAGCGAAATATCGCTCTACCGTCCTGCCCAAGTGGTTGGGCACAGAGAGAAAGCGAGAACAAGAGAGAGGAGGAGGGGGAGGAGGAGGAGGAGGAGGAGGAGGAGGAGGAGGAGGAGGAGGAGGCGGCATTAGAGAAAGTGTGAGAGAAATGGAAAGGAAGGGAAAGATAGAGGGATAGATAAGAAAGATAATGAGAGAGAGAGAGAGAGAGAGTAAGTGGGGTGGGTGGAGGGAAGGAGATGGACTGGGGGGATAAGAGAGGGATGTTAGAGGAGAGAAGTGGAGATTTTTTGGGAGAGAGGAGTAGTAGGGAGAGGAGAGGCGAGAGAAGGGGAAGAGATTAGGAGATAGAATAGATTGGGAGGAGGGGGTAAGAGAAGAGAGCAGATAGGGAAAGAGAAGATGCGAGAGATCAGAGTGGATGAGGAGAGTTAAGGGATTTTGGGAGAGTGAGTGCGGAGAGGAAAGGATAGGGAGAGGGGAGAAATGAGATGGATACCGTGATTAAGGAAAGTGATGAAAAGAAGAGGGGGTGAAGGGTAGGGAAGAGAGTGAAGGGAAGACGGAGGAGAGTAGTAAAGAATAGTTAAGATGGAGGAGAATAGTTAAGGTAGTAAGGTGAAGAAAGGTGGTGAAATGTCAGGAGAATGATGGAGGGTAGGGAGGACAGAGAAGGGTAGAGAAGTTAGAGATAAGCATAGTTGCAGACAAAGTGCTCACTGATACCAGGGTAATAAAGACAGATTCAATGATGAAAACGCTAAGTAATAAAGACGGTTACAGTGGTAATGACTGTGTATAAAGGCTAAGCTGATTACAGTGAAGAAGATAAGACCGGATAACGGGATTCTGATAGCTAACGGGATTTGCCGGATAACAGGAGTCTGGATGGAGGCTTTAGCCATGTTAGCCGCATATCGCGAGTCTCGTGGTTTGCGGTGTTGGCCGGATAACGGACTTGTGGTGGTGGGACGAGTTAGTTGTGACCTGTGGACCTCGAGCTGATCCGGACAAAAGGACTTTGGAAGCCCTCAACAGATGGCACCGGATGAAGACCTCATAAAGGACGCTCGGTTGAGTGTTGCAAAGTTTTGTCTGGCTTAGGAACCTTCAGGGGTATTTTGGGAGAGTATCTCGAGAATCCTTTAGAAAATTTGAAGGAATTCCGGGAACTCCTCTAGGATTTGCAGAGGGGCCACAGACATCAAGAGGAAATTGCATTGTAAGTTACTACGGTCGTTTTCAATTCTCAAGATGTTTCGATATATAACAAAATTTATCGGTTTAGTTAAACAAAGAAAGCAGGATTAATGATAGTGTTTAAGTCTCAGATATCTTAAATTAGCTAAAAAATAATGTGTTTTGTAAAAGTCCTTTTATAGTGAAAACCATTTTCAAAGTGATAACGAATTTCAGAAAAATATAACACTTTCAAGAATCCAGATATACCAAAGGTATCATTTTCACACGTATAGTGTTTTCGACGGATGTAACACATTCTCCAGAGGTGACGTACTCCATACCTGTAACACATTCTTCACAAGTGACATATTCCATACATGGAACACATTCTACTCAGCAACATTTTCCCTACACGTCATATTTCCTTCAAAATTAGCCCCACAAGCAGCATGTTCTATGTAAGCAATATATTAGCTACAATTAACACATTACATATTCTCCATTACTAACAGATTCTCTCTGAGAAACAAGCACTTATCATGTAACATAATCTTCACAAATTTACTTATTCACCATAAGTAACATCCTCCACAAGAAATACTTCTTTTATTTCATTCATTCTCACATTTCATTCAAAAAGTAACATTCTCCCCAAATCCTCCACAAGTAGAATTTTCTTCACAAGCCTCGCCAGCTAGCCTGTAGTAAGTATCCAGAGACCCTCAGGAATCCTTAATTGTGTCATCCACGGACTTGCCAGCTCCATCTTAGTCTTCCAGAGACCCCATTGACTCCACAAGTCTCTGAAGTTACTCGGCAGTCATCACTCGTCTCTCCAAGTTCAGAAGAAGAGTTCCCATGAGTTCTCAGGCATGCATAGGTTTAATTCAGGGAGTCCTTACGAGTCCTGAAGGAGTTGGTATTCAAGAGCCATTAGCAGTGCCCGTTAGTCGCAGGTACTCCAGGAGGCTGGAGAAGCACAGTGCTCGTGTGTATTTTCCGACGTTCCTAAATATTTAGAGAACTCTAATGATGTCCTCTGTATTGTATGGTATCCGGTGGGTACAGTATCCAGGAGCAACGCCAGTTTAACGCCTAAGCAACGTTCTGAACGTCTATTCAACGCTGAATTGAAGTTGGTAATGTGGATTCAACGTGAAATCAACGCCCGTCTTGGATATTGTGTCCAATGTGTACAATCATCCAGAGTGCTTGAAACAGAGAGATGCTTGAAACTCAAATATTTTAATTGAGGTGTTTTGATAAATCTACGGATGTATGCTGCCACATTTCACTACAAAGAGCGACCCAATCGTCACGGTCAATTTAGATGATCTGCAGGGAGATGAAGTTTTTAGGAAGAAGTACATTAAACAAGTAGATTTCGAGCTCAATAAAAAGTAGTTGTTTTTAAATAAAAAATATACATTTTGTTATGGCTGGACGTTATTGTATTCCAAAAACTATACAGTATATCAAAATACAGTACCATGTTAAGTCAGAAAGAAACCAATTGGAGTTTCTACTTTGTAATAGGCTGCTTTGGTAGTAGTAAAATAGGTAATAGTAAATCTGGAGGCATCAGTAGATAATGATGTTATGCGTTACAATAATTGTGAAGGTGAATCCGTTTAATGTCTGTCAATCAGTCTGAAAGCTCGAGGTTGGAGACCAGACGCTTGAGGAAAGTCTCACCAAACCTTACAAGGGGTGCCTGGTGGCTGCTCAGAGATGGTCATAGGCTGGGAGAAGATAATCCGCAATCCCTTTCCTGAGCCTCTATCGTCAAAGGATACGGTATCCAATCACGCTAAATATTCTCGATACTCACTAGGATTAATCAAGCATATTATTCCATACGAATGCTTAAATGTTTGTCGTGTATTTTATTGACGAAGAGAGTGTGTAGTGATGCTTACAGTGATCTAGGGAGAGTAGTGAATAGTAGGGAAGATAGTGAAGGTTAGTCAAGGTGATGAAGGGTAGTGAAGGTGATGAAAGTCAGTTGAGGGTAGGGAAGGTGGTGACGGATCTAGAAGGTGGTGAAGGGCAGGGATGATGGTGAAAGCAATGAAAGGTAGTTAAGGGTACAAAAGGTGGTGAAAGTGGCAGTGAAAGGTAGGGCTGGGAGTGAAGAAGAGGGAAGATGTGATGCGTGGAAAGGTAGTAGGAAAGGCGGTGAATGGGTTGTGAAAGTGGAGAAGAGTAGGGAAGATAGTGAAGGATAGAGAAGGTGTTGTAGGGTAGAGACAGGCGAAGGTTATGAAAGGTGGTGCAAAAGGGAAGGTGGTGATGGAGAGGGAAGGTGGTGAAAGGCAGGGAAATAGAGTGACTAATCAATAATACTCTCATCAGCATTTTTTTTTAAATAATCTCTTCAGTCCTTTGAAATTTGCTTCTCATACATGAGAGACTGTCCCCTTGGGTCTCTCTGATACTCCCATTAAACCTCTCTAATTGTTAAGCTGCTGAAACATTCCCGTCTAAAGCTCTCCTCGACCTTCTGTAGTTCTCTTCTGAAGCTTTTGTAACTATCTGACGGCTCTCTGAAAGACTGTAATCAGGTCCTTTCTCTCAGAAAATTGAATATTATTCCCGAAATTAAATATATTTTGATGTAGATTTAAACAAGAACTGCACGAAATGTCCAAAATGCAGGTCGGAACATCAGAGCAATTTCCTAATTAAACATCCGACTAAAAATGACATCCCATTACCGAGTTACAGGCGTGAATACGAGAGTAATTAGCTAATGTGATTAAGTCATTACCCCTCTCAGGTGAGCTCTCAGGTAAATTCTCTAACCAGTGGCGTCTCCTCCTTCAGCAGCTGAGGGAACAACCACAACTGATTCTGATGTAAAATATAACGAAACTTATTAGTAAATAAACAACCTAATTTTAATATGGGTGACTGGAAGGGGGTTGACGCGAGAAGTAGAAAAGTAGGAAAAGGGAGAATTACCAGTAAGAGGGGACTTAAGAGGGGAGTAATGGGGGGGAGTTACCAGGGGGGCAAGTAGGGGAGGTGAGAGAGGGCATGATTATCAGGATTCACTGTAAATCAGCAAGTCGAATAGACGAGAGATGGCAATAGTAGTGAGTTTGTGAGCGGGATAATGTGATAGTGATGAGCGGGAGACAGTTGGTGTGATAAGGTGGGTGTGGTAATTACTGGGTGGGGTAGTTACACGGTCGGGTAGTTACCGGGTGTGATATAGTTACCGGGTGTGGTAGTTACACGATAAGATAAATAATTTCCTGGTGATAACCCTCAAACCACGACTCTTGTCCCAACAGTTTTATATATAACGATGGCGTTACCCTCCTTCTAACTGGTTCATATCGCAACACATTTTGTATGGGAGATGTGTGAGTGGCGGTCGTCTAGTATGTGGCTGCCGGACGTCTAATATGTCACTGCTGGACATGTAATTGATTGTTTCACTGTCAGGAAACCTAATATGTGACTGGTCGATCGGCCAGTCGTAGTGTTGACCTCCAAGTCTGTGTTATTGATCAGATCAACAAACAGTTTCCAATCCTCTGTCTCATCTTGAGCTCTGACTGTCTACGCTGCTCTACAAGCCAGGCTCTGCTCTATCTACGAGGCTTTGCATGCCCCGGTTCTGCTCTATCTACGAGGCTTTGCAAGCCCCGGCTCTGCTCTATCTACGAGGCTTTACAAGCCCCGGCTCTGCTCTATCTACGAGGCTCTACAAGCCAAACTGTTCTCAAACAATGTGTGAGGCTCTACAAGCCTAACTTCCCGGATGACTTAGGGAGGGTTGTGTTGTCCTGTGAGCGAGGAGTGTTGTCCGGAGCTGTGATATTTCACAAGCGGCAACACGTGTGGCGGTGATTGTTCAACAGTTAGTGAGGACATATTGGCCTCGTTCCTTCTCCAAACCACTCCCCCCCTCGCTTCCATCCCCCCTTCTCTCTCTCTCTCTCTCTTGTCCTCTCTCTCTCTCTCTTGTCCTCTCTCTCTCTCTCTCTCTCTCTCTCTCTCTCTCTCTCTCTCTCTCTCTCTCTCTCTCTCTCTCTCTCTCTCTCTCTCTCTCTCTCTCTCTCTCTCTTGTCCTCTCTCTCTGTCTCTCTCTCTCTCTCTCTCTCTCTCTCTCTCTCTCTCTCTCTCTCTCTCTCTCTCTCTCTCTCTCTCTCTCTCTCTCTCTCTCTCTCTCTGTCTCTCTCTCTCTCTGCCTCTGTCTCTGTCTCTCTCTCTCTCTCTCTCTCTCTCTCTCTCTCTCTCTCTCTCTCTCCTCTCTTACCCTCATCTTACCATTATTCCTACAGGATTTCCTGCTTGTTTTGCTAAATAATGTTAAAAAAGTAATATATTAGAAGAAAAGTGAAGGCAGAAAAGAGGAAATGAAAGAAAGGAAGAAAAGAAAGGATGGGGGAATGAGAGAGATGGAGGTGAAAGCTGGAAAAAGGGGAGAGATGAAAGAATAGGAAAACATGATTCATGATAATAGAGAATACTCAAGAGACCAATAATGTTTTCAATATTTAATACTAACAGCGCAGCCCGTCCTCATCAACAAGAGCCAAATGCTAGTTAATCCAACATTCGTAATGTAATGAATAAATAACTATTTTTACATTATTTTTTTACATTTTACATTTACTAATTAAATAATTAGTTTTACATTCATAAGTAACTAACCAGTTATTTATGAATGTAAAACATTTAACACACGACTTTCAACTGATGCCCTTCGAAAATTTCTAAAGAAGACGGGGAGAGGTGTATAGATTTTTATAGTGATAAATGAGTGTAGTGAAAATGATTACAGTGATGTGGCGAGATTGTGAAGTTCTGTAGGAGGGGAAATGGAAGAGAGGGAGGTTGTGGGTGAAGGGGGAGATATGGAAAGGGCATATGTTGGGAAATATCTGAGAGGGGAATGGATTTTGGGGGATACAGGGAGGGTGTGTGTGTGTGTGTGGGTGTAGATCGGCAGGGTGTGATGATGTGTTCAATGATAGGGTGAGACAGGGAAGCTGTGTGTTGGTGGGAGAGAGGGAGAGACCTGACCCGGGCAGCGCCGGGTACCACATTTCCGAGCATCTTGAGAGACTCGTACGTATCCTGTTTCACTAAATTGTACACTGACAAATTGGGGAAAAAAGGAAGGGAAAAAAAGCACGGCATTGCCTCACATATTCCCGTATTTGCTTTTTGTTGATAAAAAAGGTAATCAGCAACAAATGTTATGTAAAATTATTTTGTATTTGCTGTCAGTGTTGGCAAATTGAGCCGCTTCGGCGTTGTGGCGACAACAGGCACTTATAGTGTGTATGTATGGATAGTGTAGAGATAGATAGTGCAGACATTGTGCAGAAATAGATTGTGTGGGCATAGTGAAGAAATAGATGATGTGGACATAGTGTGCAGGCGATGAGTCACAATAACGTGGCTAAAGTAAGTTGACCAGATCACACACTAGAAGGTGAAGGGACGACGACGTTTCGGTCCGTCCTGGACCATTCTCAAGTCGATTCCATTCCCAATCGACTTGAGAATGGTCCAGGACGGACCGAAACGTCGTCGTCCCTTCACCTTCTAGTGTGTGGTCTGGTCAACTGGACATAGTGTAGACATTGTGTAGAAATAGGTGGTGTGGATAGAGTGTAGACATGGTGTACACATAAATAGTGTAGGCATAGATATTGTAGACATAGTCTCTCTCTACAATATCTGAAACTCTCGTCATTTCTCTCCGAATTTCTGAAACTCTCATCACTGCAGTCTCGTCAAACCCACTAATAGTAACCCAACCCATTTCAATACCCCTAAGCCACTTCAATAACCTAAACCATCGCACGAACACAATTAACCCACTTCAAGAACGTATAAAACCCATTTCAAACAAACAAAACCTATAACAGCAACCCTTGTCATTTCAGGAGGAAAATGGTATTTCAGGATCACGTGCTGTTTCACTATTAGCGAAGGAGAACGATCTTTTAGGGAATTAACGCCACGGCAGCAGCAGGAGGGAGGCCGAACGCTTGTTGAGAGTTGCGTGATAACAGGCAATTAGAGCCGAGAAATAGAGCAGTTTATAATCTTTTCCCGTGATGTCACTTCCTGAAAATTAATTTCGTCTTGATATATTTTCCTCGTTGTTTGTCGTAATAATAATAATAATTTTGTTGTCCTTCCTATATTTAACAATTATGTACAGAGGATATACAATTTGGTATGATAGCGATGATGGTGTGTGTATATGTGGTACATGTTGTATAGTGGCGTGTGAACCACAGTAATACAATACTATCTCTCTAATTCAGGCAGAACAGGTAACAGTTTTCTATGTAAACACAGAGATGTAACCAGTTTACCTGGCGAATATACACGCAGAGTTTATATTAATTTTGAGCTATGTTGAGGCGTAAAGTAAACTTGCTGGTTGGTTAGTATATAAACTGTTGTGGTTGGTTTTATAATACACCAACCGGTTCTCGGGTCTTAAGCCACACATCTAACATGGCTGCTTCTAACATGGCTGCTTCTAACATGGTTGCTTCTAGCATGGCTGCTTCTAGCATGACTGCTTCTAACATGGCTGCTACTAACATGGCTGCTTCTAAAACGGCTGCTTCTAACATGACTGCTTCTAACATGGCTGCCTCTAACACTAACGTTGTACGAACGAATAGCAACCGTGAGCTCGTAACGAATATAGCTGAAGATATCTCGTTATATTACAATATTCAGATACGTAGGGCAGACGTGAGCAGTCCTCGTATAAGCCTCAGACGAGCTGACACAGTAACACAAGGTGAAGAGAGTCTTATGCTTACATAACAAGATATGTGGCACTATATATATTCACTGATTTATATCTCGTTGACTGTGATGTCGATGAAACTTAATCTCCATCATTATCATACTAATTCTAATGGTCTTTATCATTATGATCTCTTTAATGGTCGAACAGGGTGATTAATCATCATAATCTCCGTCCTAGCACCAAATAAATTATCATCCTAGCCTTGTGTCAAGACCAGGGGGACGTGAGCCCATGAGTGATGGTGTTGAGGGCACCTGAACCACTACCTGATGACGTTGAGAACACTGAGGGACATTTGGAGCATTTGGAGTACTAGTTTCCTCCCTTTGCAGGGGATAACGTTTTAAACATAGGGGGATAGGTACACCTGGAATGTGACTTCTTCTCTCCCCTTCTCTCACGACCCCTCTGCCTTGAACCCATGACTGATGGTGCAGATAACAGAGGGGAACGCCTAGGGCTCCCTCAGGCTCCTTGATCACTCCCTCAACTGCATATATTCAATCCGGGAATGGACAAGGGAGCAGCTACACCGTCACAAGTTTGGTCTGACGCGTATAACTTAGTCGGTCCACTCCCCCGGCGGCTGTCACAATCCAATTTATGTCCTCCGACTCTTCCCCTCCATGCTAAAATCTCCCAACGAGAGAAAAAAGGGGATGCATATATAACATGTTTGTGACGATGGCGGAGACCTGGCCGAGGAGAAAGAGAGAAGGCGAAAGGGGAGGACGAAGCCAGTTCCCCAGATTGAAATTGGATGTTGTCGCGAGTTTGAGCGGCTTTTAGCCACCGAGAAATTATTTGGAATACGCATTTTATCCGTGACAATTACCAACAAGGAGAAGTAGCGGCAGAAAGGCGCCTGTGTGTAATAGGTCCAAGACACGGGGAGTACTTTGCCTTCTGGTGTGTTTGAAGCTGTTGGGCATAGCCTCCTCCTCCTCCTCCTCTTTATTATTCAATCGTAT
>NC_091181.1:35989455-36014455 GCF_040958095.1 Procambarus clarkii
AAAGTATCGTTGGTAGTGTGGTTGTTGGTAGTTATCAGTATGTCATTTATGATATCAACAGGACACGACGTGAACTTTTTTGGGGTGGAACAGTTTGGATTTTCTACGTTCCATCGACAGTCAATGGAGGTACTGTCATATGTAGAGGAAGAGGTGTTTTCTTCCCCTCCACATCTCATGTAGTTCCTCCTCATCTCTCTCTTCCTTCTCCAACTCCTCTCCACCTCCTCTCCTCCTCCTCCTGTCCGCTCTCTCTCTTCCCCTTCTCCTTCCCGGTGGTGCTCCAGCGGGTAGAGGTGTCGTGCGCGGCTTTCCCACTTTTCCAGTATGCAAATTTCTCTCGCCTGTTTTTTCTTCCATTTCAATTCGGAGCTGTCGAGGAGAGGCGGTCCGGGGAGAGACGGGCGAATTTAATCCTCCATATTGAAACGGACAAACAGAGGGGCGAGTGTACGGCTTGAACGCAACACCGACAAATGGAAGGCATCAAAAACCTAGCGGGGGAAAAAAAAGAACCTTTACAAGAAAACATTTTCAGTTAGAGGTTATATAGATTGAAGGTTGTTTGTGAACTTCATGGCTTGGATGGGAGCTGACGAGCTGATCCTTGATGAAAGGAAGTGTCATGGGTGAGAGAGAGAGAGAGAGAGAGGGAGAGAGAGAGAGAGTGAGTGAGAGAGAGAGAGAGAGAGAGAGAGAGAGAGAGAGAGAGAGAGAGAGAGAGAGAGAGAGTTCAACCAGCTCACGCAGTATACTCAGTTGAAGGTAACACACAGCCAGCCAGATCTCCCTCAAAGGTGCTTGTCTGCCTGGTTAAAATACACAGTCATGCCCCTTGCCTTCCCTCTTACCTCCCCCTTTCCCTACAGTGAGGGGTAAGGGAGGGAAGGTAATTTAGTCAGCCACGCCAACAGAACTGGCTGACTAAATGATTAATTCCCCGACTGACCGCTTGACTGAATAAATGACTATGAGTATTTGAATGAATGATTGAATATCAGGAGCCAATGAAAGAACGATTAAGTGAACGGGTGAAGAACTAATTCACAAGGGACTGGCTGACTGACTGATAATAAATCTGCCACTCCTTCATTTGTGTAGTGAATGTAATGTTGTTGTTTTTTAATTCAAAAGCATTTTACTTCAAGATGATAGTTTGAAGATATTTTCCTCGCTAGATATTTAACATTATAACTAAAACTAATTACTATTAATACGTTTAGTATCATAGATTTGAAATGCAATTATTAATTAGCTGAACTTCCTGCTAATGAAACGAACAACGAATCCACGTTCCACTTTTACCTTAGATAAAATGGGGTTAATATAGATTTAGAAGAGACCTGGATAAATACAGGTTAACAAAGTTTCCTGATTTATTTAACCTTTATCGATTTATATATTATACATGGAATAGCAGGAGTTTTTTTTATACGTGGGTTTCACATATGTGTGAAGGAGTTTGGGTGGATATATATAAGAGCTGCCTCGTATGGGGCAATAGCATTTGTGTGTATATCACGAAAATAAACACGTGATTAAAAATGTGACAATGTCAGACCACGGAGGAAAAATGAAACTAATTTCCTTAAGTACTTTCGTATATTAACTGACTCCTTGACTCCTTCTGAAGATATATTAATATACGAAAGTACTTAAAGAAATTCCTGTTTCATTTTTCCTCCGTGGTCTGACATTGTCATATATATATATATATATATATATATATATATATATATATATATATATATATATATATATATATATATATATATATATATATATATATATATATATATAATATTGTAAAAATAATTATTTCCCCTTTATGGAAGACCTTGAAGCAACACACTGCAGTCTGCTGTCTAGGATGAAAATTGCCGCTTTGTCCCAGAAAACTTTTTTAATATGAAGGTAAACGAGTATATGAAAAAATTCCACACACACACAAACAAAATTATTCTGCCATTTTCAACAAACTTGGAGAAGCTGCAGAGCGAATGCTTCCTCGGGTGTATTTTAGATTGGTGTGTGAGAGTTATTCTGCTGACAAACACATATTGTGTCGACAGGTATGTGTTTATTGTGCTGATAAAGCACAAATATATGGAAGAACACCTCACGTGATTTGCTTTAAAATCAAGCACACAGAGTTCTCTGCCTGTGGTACCTGCTTGGACTCTAGAAGATGTTTATGGTGACCTTTGTGAAATACCAAAGTGTCAAGCCTCTCGTTTGCATAAGTCATCTCCTACTGACGCGGGAATTGGCTGGAAAGGGAAATTAGCTACGATAGTTAATTTATCGACCAACTATGGCACCCTCTTGAAGACATTTTAGGAATGGAGGCAAACTTTGCACTCGACTAACTTGCTCAATATCCGTCGAAGAAATGCTTAACCAATCAGAGTTTTTTTTTTACCTCAAATTGCCACCTGGGCGATACTTAGACGTGATTGGTTTGACTTGGGGTTGGCGTTCAACCAAGATTGCTTGTACTGCAGTGCGAGCCTCAATCAACACATTGCTCCTGTAGTAGACGCTCACATCAGCAAATACCCAATACCAGGGGTATTTGCTGTTGCAACATCTCAACATCTTTCTAGAGTAAAATAAAGCCATAGAAATTCGTGTTCTGAGGGGACACCAGGGGCCCAGGAAAGTTAGCAACTGCTCTTATCTCAAGGGACGTCTTGTACCTCTGCTCCTCTTGCAATCAAACCAAGATGCAAGAGCACTAGTTCGAGGGATAGAAGCCTTAAACAAAACAATAATCAACACGAAACATGCACTCATATTATATATATATATATATGTCGTACCTAGTAGCCAGAACTCACTTCTCAGCCTACTATTCAAGGCCCGATTTGCCTAATAAGCCAAGTTTTCCTGAATTAATATATTTACTATAATTTTTTTCTTATGAAATGATAAAGCTACCCTTTTCACTATGTATGAGGTCAATTTTTTTTTATTGGAGTTAAAATTAACGTAGATATATGACCGAACCTAACCAACCCTACCTAACCTATATATATAGGTAAGGTTAGGTTAGGTAGCCAAAAAAAGCTAGGTTAGGTTAGGTTAGGTAGGTTAGGTAGACGAAAAAACATTAATTCATGAAAACTTGGCTTATTAGGCAAATCGGGCCTTGCATAGTAGGCTGAGAAGTGAGTTCTGGCTACTAGGTACGACATATATATATATATATATATATATATATATATATATATATATATATATATATATATATATATATATATATATATATATATGTCGTACCTAGTAGCCAGAACGCACTTCTCAGCCTACTATGCAAGGCCCGATTTGCCTAATAAGCCAAGTTTTCCTGAATTAATATATTTTCTCTAATTTTTTTCTTATGAAATGATAAAGCTATCCATTTCATTATGTATAAGGTCAATTTTTTTTATTGGAGTTAAAATTAACGTAGATATATGACCGAACCTAACCAACCCTACCTAACCTAACCTAACCTATCTTTATAGGTTAGGTTAGGTTAGGTAGCCAAAAAAGTTAGGTTAGGTTAGGTTAGGTAGGTTAGGTAGTCGAAAAACAATTAATTCATGAAAACTTGGCTTATTAGGCAAATCGGGCCTTGCATAGTAGGCTGAGAAGTGAGTTCTGGCTATTAGGTACGACATATATATATATATATATATATGTCGTACCTAGTAGCCAGAACGCACTTGTCAGCCTACTATGCAAGGCCCGATTTGCCTAATAAGCCAAGTTTTCATGAAATAATTGTTTTTCGACTACCTAACCTACCTAACCTAACCTAACCTAGCTTTTTCGGCTACATAACCTAACCTAACCTATAAAGATTGGCTAGGTTAGGTTAGGTAGGGTTGGTTAGGTTCGGTCATATATCTACGTTAATTTTAACTCCAATTAAAAAAAATTGACCTCATACATAATGAAATGGGTAGCTTTATCATTCCATAAGAAAAAAATTAGAGAAGATATATTAATTCAGGAAAACTTGGCTTATTAGGCAAATCGGGCCTTGCATAGTAGGCCGAGAAGTGCATTCTGGCTACTAGGTACGACATATATATATATATATATATATATATATATATATATATATATATATATATATATATATATATATATATAATATAAATAGCTTGTGACATATTTTGTTCCTTTTATATTATCTACTTTTCTTTTCTTTTTCTCTCTCTCTCTCTCTCTCTCTCTCTCTCTCTCTCTCTCTCTCTCTCTCTCTCTCTCTCTCTCTCTCTCTCTCTCTCTCTCTCTAACCTCACTGACCTTTCTCATCCCTCTCATCTTTTCCGATGAAGTTATCCCAATGTGACAACCGTTAACAATTAATGGCTCTCCTCCTTCCTCCCTTGTTCTTTCCTCTCTTTCCTTCATCCTCCTACGCTCTGAGCATTCCTATAGACCATCACAGTACACTCTTAATGCTCCCTGGCCGAGTTGTTTTATGCTCCGTCTTAGCCTTTTCTTGGGCCTAATTGCTAAGTCTTTCGGGAGCGAGGCCTACACACGGAGTCATTTGACATTCCTGACACAGATAGGCCTATTCACGCTGCGTTGTTCCATGGCTACTGGGCCGCCTATTCTCTCTCTCTTGATCACTAGCTTCATTAATCTCTCTTGCTAGGTTATTATCTTTATCGCTGGCTTGCTCTCTCTCAGTTCATGGCTTAATGACTCCCACTCTAGAACATCTTATCCAGCCTGTCCTCTTTAGGTTTCCCGACGTCAATGCTGAGGTCTTCGCGGTTAGGTCAAGACTGTGGTCAATGATGTGGGGTCAGAGCTGTGGTCAATGGCTGTGGGGTCAGAGCTGTGGTCAATGGCTGTGGGGTCAGAGCTGTGGTCAATGGCTGTGGGGTCTGAGCTGTGGTCTTCGCGGTCAGGTCAAGTCTGTGGCCAATGCTGTGTGGTCAACGCTGTGGTCAATATAAACTTGTTCGAAAAAATCCCTGAATCAAGTCTCCTGTTGTACCACCACAAGGCAATGAATCAGGTCTCTGTTGGTGCCACTACAAGACGCGCCTTCGTGTACTCGAACGGCGTAGCACGCCAGGAGGCAGCACCATAGGAATATGACCCATGCCACGCCACATCGCAATAGATAAATCTACTCTTCGTCGACAACTGGTAGCCGTCAGAAGGAGATATTCCCCTAATGGAGCACCAGCAGTAAACTGCAGCAGCTGGGTGAGTGATGCTCGTGGCAGATGAGGGAGGGGAGAGAGCCAAGGATGGTGGGGTAAGGGGGGCTTAATGGTCTATAAAGTGGTCAGCATTTTTCACTCTCAATCAGGAAGGACCATGACAAATGGTGGCAGGTGTTGGCGAGAGTTCTGATCCTCCGTCTGCGCCCTAGGGAGCGCTTGGCCATTGTGTGTCATGGTGCTCCTTCTCTTCGCATCACGTTAAGCTCTTTGAGTGTCTGGAGGCGCTTCGGTACAGTCGCGAATGACATTCAGAGGCATTATTAGGGAGACTCGATTGAGGTTCATGTAATGGGATCGAACACTTTATTCCTGGGGTCCACGGGGCACGTGTTCTACCAGCTGAGCCATCATGTTCTTGTGATTTCATTGTATATTTATAAAAGTTAGTTTAGCATTCATTTGAGTTCAGATGCATAATATATAAGTCAACAAAGAGGAAGGAAAGCAATATATGTATAGCTTTACTGAGTGCTAACATTGACAATATGAATAGTTAAGAGGGATACAAAATATCTATATTTATAAAATACATTGTCTGTCTCTCCGAGGATTGAGGCCAAAAGTTTAAGGCTTGCCTCACGTAACTTTTAACAGTTGTTTCTATAGAGTAGAGGATCAACTGAGGAGGGTCGGGGTTGGCCCCATTGCTTCGAGTACAACGTGACATGGTCCCACAGTGAACCCCCCTTCATTCGGGTACCAACTCTCTGGCTCGATCTCCCTGAAATAAAAAATTCAAAACAATAATTTTCTGTTACTATATCATAAAAAATTACACACATATCTCAGCAAAATTAATAAAGAAATCTACACAAGGCAGAGGAATTTGGACATACATTTTTTTATGACGTCACTTACTCAGACCTCTGTTTGGATCCACTGGTCGACTTTGGTTCCATCCCTCCATAAACATCTCCCTCCATATATCATTCCCTCTCTCCCTCCAGAGATAGAGACAAAGATGGAGAGAGAGAAAAAGAGAGAGAAAGACATACAAAGAGATAGAAAGAGCCATCGGATGTGTAGGTATATGTTACAATGCTGTATATTTTCCCATTTATTGTCTTTTTCTCTGTGTTTTCCTTATTTTTTTTAGAATGATGTCGAGTCGACCCAAGAATAGGTATGTCAACCAGGTCAACCATCCTCCAATGCATAGATGGCATAGATCATATACTGCACTGATAGATAGCTGTACCCGACTTTTTCATATGAAACATGTTGGGTTGAGGAGAGTCATAGGCCAGTTGAGGTTGGCTCCAGTGCCACATGTAAAGAAATGTCGACATCTAATCCAACGCCATCTGGCTGTTGTCTGAAGCCTTATTTAAGTTGTTTGTCTCAAAAAACTTCTGAGGGGTTGTTTGAAGAGAGATAGGGAGAAGAGGAGAAAGAAGGATGCTTGAAGAGAAAGAAGCTAAGAGTGAGAGGGGGAGGTTACAACAGAGGGAAAAAAGGGTAGAATCAAGAGAGGATGTAGAGGATTGGAGAGGAGAGAGGAAGATGGGGAGATAGGTGAAGCGGGGATAGATTATGAGAGAGGACATAGAGGAAACGAGAGTGGTTTTTGGGGGGAAGAAAGGCGGAGAAGACATGAGAGAAGATAAGAAGAGGGGTAAGAGAGGAGCACAGAACAAGAGATATGAGAGAGGAGGAGATTAAGAGGGAGTGGGAGGAGAAGGGAGCAGAGAGAGACCCGGGCGCAGCCGGTGGCCCACTCCAGTATAGTAATATATAAAAGACACCTCCGAGAGATAGTATTTAAAAACAACGAAGGCACCTGTCGTATTGTGTCGAATTTTTTTAAGTTTTCGTTTTTTAAGATCCCAAAAACGCAGCTTTAAGAACAAAAGACTTGATAAATTCAGCAAAAATGTAGACCAATTTTGTTGGAATTTTTGCAGGCGAGCCATGGCAAGGTAAGACTTTGTGCTTTATTCTGGAGAGAATGGACCAAAGTTCACATGATACCATCTTAGCCAGCACATATGTGTGTGTACTCGTCTAGTTGTGCTTTCGGGGGTTGAGCTTTGGCTCCTTGGTCCCGCCTCTCAACTGTCAATCAACTGGTGTACAGGTTCCTGAGCCTATTGGGCTCTATCATATCTACATTTGAAATTGTGTATGGAGTCAGCCTCCGCCACATCACTGCCTAATGCATTCCATTTGTCAACCACTCTGACACTAAAAAAGTTCTTTCTAATATCTTTGTGGCTCATTTGGGCACTCAGTTTCCACCTGTGTCCCCTAGTGTGTGTGCCCCTTGTCTTAAATAGAGTCTTTATCTGCTCTATCAATTCATTTGAGAATCTAGAATGTGATGATCATGTCCCCCCTAACTCTTCTGTCTTCCAGCGAAGTGATGTTTAATTCTCGTAGTCTCTCCTCGTAGCTCATACCTCTCAGCTCGGGTACTAGTCTGGTGGCAAACCTTTGAACCTTTTCCAGTTTAGTCTTATCCTTGAATAGATACGACTCCATGCTGGGGCTGCATACTCCAGGATTGGCCTGACATATGTGGTATTCAAAGTTCTGAATGATTCCTTACACAAGTTTCTAAATGCCGTTCTTATGTTGGCCAACCTGGCATGTGCCGCTGATGTTATGCTATTGATTTGGGCTTCAGGGGACAGGTCTGGCGTGATATCAACCCCAAGTCTTTTTCTCTCTCTCTGACTCTTGAAGAATTTCATCTCCCAAATGACATTTCTTCACTGCCCCTAACCTATCGAAGCCAACATGCTCATTTCTCTGTGGAAAACGTCAGTATACCAGTGGGTCTAGATTCACCAAAATTGCCTAAAATTACCGGTGGTTATAATTTCACGGAAGTGTCAAAACTGCTAACAAATTATGCGCCGCGAATAGATGCTAGGCGTAACTCTGCGGAACGCCCGCGAAGTCTTAAAACCCTAAATTCTAATCACTTCGTTATTTATCCTGGTACATCACTATAATTACCCTGATGTATAACATATAGAGAGAAAACATTGAGCAGTTTGGGAGACCTGATGCTGCCAACAGCCTCGAGCAAGTATACAATCTGACACGGGTAAAAAAAAAAACTTGTACCCCCCTCTGTTCCAGAGGGTCGGGGGGGGGGGAGGGGTGAGGAAGGAAGGAAGGGGGAAGGGCTAATAACGTAAGTAACATGTCGTTAGTCATTATGTAGTTAGCAGCTCCGACGGTGATTAGATCACAGATGTTATTACGAGTTGACTACCATTATGTTATGGCTGTCATGGGGGGAGGGGGAGGGAAGGAAGCCACTCTCATGGTTACCACTGAGTTACCACTGAGTTACCGCTGAGTTACCACTGAGTTACCAATGAGTTACCATATGCTAATGGTATCCACCATCTATAGTGTCCTCTCCAAAAATACATCGCATTTAGACGGCAAAAAATCCCCCCTCCAACGTCAAAATATGATGTATTATGAATCGCTCGTTAAGTTGACGGGTTGTTACGAATTCGTTGTCTATTGGCGGGTCCTCGGGTAGGTTAGGTTCGGACAACTTAGTACATCAATTTAGTGAAGTTGTGGTTAACTGGAGAGGGGCCGGGCTGGGTCATCATTTGCCTATAGTGTCCATTAAAATATTAATGGTATTAATGACCGAAGACAGGGATAGTGTGGCACTCGCTACCATTATGGCAGCTAGTACCATTATAGAAGGCAATACCATTATCACGCTAACAACCATTATGACACAACCAAAATGACACTAACAGCCATTATGACACAAATAAAATGAGACTAACAACCATTAGGGCTCAACCATTATCTCGCTAACAACCATTATGGCACGACCATTATGTCTAGGCACCACCATTTAAGGGAGCCTTCCGTCACGTACTTAAAGCACTTCTCTCTGACAAATCCCACTAACCCAAAATTTGATGGCTGGTCTCTTTGGGAAGGTGGAGCTATTTCCTTCCCATATCTCCTCTTTCTTCTCTCCCTTAGGTCTCCCCTCCTTTCCCATTCCTTTCCTTTCGTATTTTTATCCATTTCTGTCCTCTCCCTCTCTCTCTCTCTCTCTCTCTCTCTCTCTCTCTCTCTCTCTCTCTCTCTCTCTCTCTCTCTCTCTCTCTCTCTCTCTCTCGTCTACTCTATTGCAGTATTCTCCTTGTTCCCTATTTCCTTCCTCCCGTCTCTTCTCCTTGCTTTCTCATTGAGACCTTCTCTCTTTATTGCCCTTGTTCTTCTCACCTCTCGTTTTCCTATTCCCTTAATTATCTTTCTCTTGCCCCACTTCCCTCTATTCTCTTTTTCCTTTCTCCCTCCCCCTTTCTCTTTCTCTCTCCCTCCCCTTCCATCGCCTTTTCTCTTTTCCCCTATTCTCTCTATCTTCTTATCTCCCTCTCACCCCCTCTACCATTCCTTCTCTCTCACCACTTCTCTCCTCTCCCTCCCTTACCACCCCCCCCCCCTCTCTCCTCCTCTCCCTTTCCTCGTTTCGCTTCATTTCCCCCAATTTTATGACCAAACAATAAAGATTCCGCCGTGCACGAAACGACCGGTGATTTCCGGGGAGCGTGTCTCGGTCGTGGTGGAGATGGCCCCCTCTAGCGCCTTCAGGAGGGGCGGGGGAGAGGAGGAGGACTCATGCCCCTCTTGACGGTGGAGGAGCCCCAGTGCCCCCCGACCACTCTTGCCCCCCCCCCCTCCTGAATCACCTGCCGAGGCCCGTGCCTCTTAGGCTTTTGTTTCGCCGGCTCGTAATTGGATTTAGTCATGCCTTACACCCCCCCATTTCCCCCCAGCCACCAACCCCTCCAACGCTCCTTCTCCTCCTCTTGTACGAAAAGCGGCAGTCAAAGAATTTATGGTGGGGAGAGGGTTGGGGGGGAGGTTGTTGATGTGGTGGTGGGGGAACTCTGAGATATCCAGGTAGGAGCGGGGTAATTGAGGTCGGAGTAGGGTAATGTGCAAAGTAGCTGATTAGTGTGTTGTCATTTGAGGGGTTGTGGTGGGGGCTGGTGTTGGGGAGGTTAAGGGGGGAGTACAGGGGTAGCATGTTGTAGGAGGGGGTCCCTGGCGGTGGTTGTAGGTAGGGCCATCTTGGAGGAGGGTTTTGGCTGCAAGGGGGGGAGAGAATTGTCTTCTTGGATGGCTAATATAAATTACAATTGTTAGGGCTGTGGTTCAAACGCTGGAACTGGTTTAATCTCTCTGAATTTACCTGACGGCCACTAACACTAGTGGCCTCGACGAGACAGGAAGCCAGTGGCTTATCAAAGGTTCAAAACCGTTTGCCCTGATAATCTTTTCCAGTTGGGTTTTAAAATTTAACAGAGTTTTGGCATTTACGGCTTCGGTGGGTAGTTCCATGGGTTTATAACTCTGAGGGTGAAAAAGAATCAATTGTCCTCTGTCCTTCATTGTGGCTTGTTGAGCTTGAAACCATTACTCCTTGTTTGTGTTACATCCGATCTTTTGAAGCAATTGTCCGGATCAACATACTCCAAATTGTTCGGTATTTTAAAAGTTTCAATGCGATCCTTCCCTGTCATGCCTGGTTTGTAGTGTTGTTAGCCAGGTACGCCTTGTCTCACAATGTCTGGCCTAAGCACTTTAACCTTTGCAAATGAAAAAGATAAAATGGCAATTGTTTCAAGTCATTAATCACAAACATTTTACATACAGCCGACCAACACCAACAGTTGTAATAACCAGACGGCACAATGTTGCAACTGATACAGGTACAGAGATGAGTAGCATAAATGCTCGTTGATGAAGTTGACATCTTGCAGATGAACTTTTATTCTATAATGACCTTGATAATGACCTTGATAAACCTAGCAAGCAAGGTAGCCAAGAAACTGATAGGTCAAAAGTGCCTCTGTTATCTTTAATACAGCAGTGGCTGCCGAATCTTATGTGACTACTAGTTGAGTACCTGTTGTTGGCTCCGGGGATCGATTTCCTCGATGCCCGGTTTCTGATCAGGCCTCCAAGTTGATGGTCTGGTTAACTAGACTGTTCGACGCAGCTGCTCGTAGCCTGACGTACGAATCTCAGCCTGGATGATCAGATATCATGTGAAGGTGTTTATCAACTTCTCTCTTGAACACCGTTAGTGATCGGCCAATTGTGATCCTTATGTGTAGAGGGAACTGTGGAAAAGTTTTTAGGCCTTCATGCAGACAGAATTCTCCTTTATCGTCCCAATTGCACCTTTGCTTTACAACAAGGTTATTTTGCACATCCTTCCATGCCTCTTTGTTTCATGTGAAGTTATTTCTGTGTGTAGATTTGGAACCAGTCCCTTTTATATTTTCTTAGTGGTAATTATTATGTATCTCTCTCTCCTACGCTCTAAAGAATACAGGTTTAAAATTTGTAAGTGATCCCAATATTTTAGATGTTTTATTGAGTGGATTCGGACAGTAAAAGAGCTTTGTACATTCTTCAGGTCAGCAATTTCTCCAGGTTTGAATGGGGCTGTTAGTGTGCAACAATATTCCACTCTCGAGAGCACTGGTGTCTAAAAAAAGTATCATCGTTGGTCTGACGTCCCTTGCTTGTAAGGTTCTTGTTATACAACCTGTCATTTTTCTTGCAGTTTTGAAAACTGCTTCACTGTGCTCTTTAAAAGTAAAGTTCTCCTACACTATTACTCCCAAATCTTCTATAATGCCTTTTCTTTCAAAAGCGAGGTTTGATTGTATTTTATATGTGGCTTTCGTTTAAAAAAATTTGCGTTTTTGTGCATAGCGTAAGAACTGGAACTTATCCTCATTAATCATATTATCTTCTATGGCCTATTGGAAGAACTAATTAACGTCATATTGGAGGTTTGCCGTGTCCTATGTATTATCTATTCTCACGAAATTTTCCCCGTGTCATCTGCCAAGGATAGTACGAAACTATATTGATGACAAGACCACACACTAGAAGGTGAAGGGACGACGACGTTTCGGTCCGTTCTGGACCATTCTCAAGTCGATTGTCGACTACGAAACTATAGTTTGTGAAGCAAAATTTCACTTGTATCAAGCGTAGTCACCACTCTCCCGCAGACCACACCCTCCCCCTATTACTCATGCAAATTCTAAATAAGGTAGAGAACCGTTTTGTCAGCACATTAGACCTATCACCACTACATAGAAACGGCCGCAGCCTTACAGTTATGCGTATGGCACACATTCTCAAGATCAAATTTCGTGATTAGCCAGATATTTAGCAACCACAACACAAGACGCTCAGCCGTTATGCTGATTGTGTAATTCGCGTTTAAATCACTCCATCAGCGAACATTCATTCCTAAGATATTTAGCCAGATATTTAGCAACCACAACACAAGACGCTCAGCCGTTATGCTGATTGTGTAATTCGCGTTTAAATCACTCCATCAGCGAACATTCATTCCTAAGATGACTCACATCTGGAACATGTCCTCTCAGTATCTAGATACCCTCTGGTTCACGACTGGCTCCAGCGCCCTCCTGAACTGATCATTATTATCATAACTTATCAGTAAAACTAATTTCAAATGTAAAACTAATAACATCTTTATTAATTAGACCAGTTTCTTAGTTAAGTGAAAAAAGATAGAAGTGGAAAGAAAGAATACGGAGTGTGGAAGAGAAAGAAGTGGAAGAGAGGACAAGAAAAGAAAGCATGTTGAAAGATTGAGAGAAAGGAAAGAAGAAAGTTCTAAAGCATGAATGTATGTGTGTATACGTCTTTTATGTGTAAATGTGTTTGTGTATGAATGTTAGTGAATGTGTGTATATATGTGTGAACGTGTATGTACGGTCGTGCGTGATGTGTGAGCGCGTGTATGTGATGTGTGAGTGTGTGTGTGTGTGTATGTGTATATGTGCTTATGTGTAAGTGTGTGTGTATGTGCATGTGTGCATATGTGTAAGTGTACGCACCTAGTTGTGTTTTGCGGGGGTTGAGCTTTAGCTCTTTGTTCCCGCCTCTCAACTGTCAATCAACTGGTATATACGTGTGCATATAATGTGCGTATCAATTCCTAAGAGTATATATATACGTATACTGTTTATGCATGCATATTCACGAGAAAAATATGCGTTCTCATGCGTGTGCACCTACACACACACACACACACACACACACACACACACACACACACACACACACACACACACACACACACACACACACACACACACACACACACATGCGTGCGTGTGTGTGTGTGCACAATCGAACAAAACCGAACATAACGTAATTGAAAACTCATATGAAAGCTCGCGTGCGTTAGTTCCTTCATGAATGAAATCCACAGTCGGGCGCCAATAATCAACCCGATAAATTGCTCTTGATCAAACGCCTGCCTGACCTAGAAAAATATTAACCACGCAATCAGACTTGTCGCGGAGGAGGACTTCTCGAAATTAAACTGTCAGGGCCTGGTGGGGGGTGAAAAGGAGGGGGGGGGTGTTTATGGGGAGGGAGGGAAGGTGGGGGGGTGTTTATGGGGAGGGAAGGTGGGGGGGTGTTTATGGGGAGGGAGGGAAGGTGGGGGGGGTGTTTATGAGGAGGGAGGGAAGGTGGGGGGGTGTTTATGAGGAGGGAGGGAAGGTGGGGGGGGTGTTTATGGGGAGGGAGGGAAGGTGGGGGTGTTTATGGGGAGGGAGGGAGGAAAGGTGGGGGGTGTTTATGGGGAGGGAGGAAAGGTGGGGGGTGTTTATGGGGAGGGAGGGAGGAAAGGTGGGGGTGTTTATGGGGAGGGGGGGAAGGTGGGGGGAGAGGAATAGTGTTTCTTGCTCCGTCACCCCTGTTCTTAGGGCCCGTTTTCTTTGAACTTGAATTTCTCTTCAACTTCAGATTCCTATGCCCTTCATGATTCATTATACATTATCCATTATACATCATACATTATACACTATGCACCATACATTGCACCTACCTGCCTCGGACGATACGTATGATGCTGACTTTACCTGTGTAATTCCCCAGAGTCGAAGTATCCCAGAGGGTGTTTCCTCTCGTGGTTTCCTCTGATGATGGTTCCCTCTTGTCTTATAGCACCTCTCTATTGTTATCTAGCTCCCCTCTTTATTTCTGTGTTGTTTACTCCCTTCTTTCCTCTTTATTTTGCCCACTTCCCGTTCGCGTTAGATGTGTTTTGTCTGTTTTCGTCGTTTTTGCTGTGGTTCTTCTGTTATTGTTAGTCTGTTCTTAGTCTGTTCTTAGTCTGTTGTTGTTTTGGTCTCTACTGTGTTCTCTGTTTAGTTTTTTGTTCTTCTATTTTTGTTCTTAGATTGTTTGATTGGCTTATATGCGTCTTCTCCTCGTCTTTATTCAGTTTTTTGTCTCTCTTTTTGTTTCTTCGTCTCTCTCTCTCTCTCTCTCTCTCTCTCTCTCTCTCTCTCTCTCTCTCTCTCTCTCTCTCTCTCTCTCTCTCTCTCTCTCTCTCTCTCTCTCTCTCTCTCTTTCTCTCTCTCTCTATTTTCCACATCTTCCACATTTTCCTCCTTTAGTTCATTTTTCTCTTCAGTCTGTCCTCTTTTCTTTCCGATAGTGTGACACTTACCTTTCCTGTCATTATTTCCTGTCTAGTTTCGTTTTTCTGAATTTGCTTTCCCTTACCTATTCATGTCACCCTTCCCTGTTCTTACCTTACCTACTCGTGTCTCGTACACTTCATCTTCCCTTAGGCCATTCCCACCAGAAATGTCACCTCTTCCCTTACCCCGACCCCCCTCCCTCCCCTCCCCTCCCCTCCCATCTTCAATCCCCCACCCTATCCCCTTCCACCATCCCCCATCCCATCCCCCTTCCACCCCTCCACGCGGGCTAAAATTTGGCCTAGCGTCTACAATGTGTGTGTGTGTGTGTGTGTGTGTGTGTGTGTGTGTGTGTGTGTGTGTGTGTGTGTGTGTGTGTGTGTGTGTGTGCGTGTGTGTGTGTGTGTACTCTCCTAGTTGTGTTTGCGGGGGTTGAGCTCTGGCTCTTTGGTCTGGCTCTGGCTCTGTGTGTGTGTGTGTGTGTGTGTGTGTGTGTGTGTGTGTGTGTGTGTGTGTGTGTGTGTGTGTGTGTGTGTGTGTGTGTGTGTGTGTTTATGTTTGTGTATCGGTGTATGTATGTGTGTACTTGTCTAGCTGTACTTACTTAGTTGTGCTTGCGAGGGTTGAGCTTTGGCTGCCTGGTCCCGCCTCTCAACAGTCAATCAACTGGTGAACAGATTCCTGAACCTACTGGACTCTATCATATCTACGTATCTGTGTGTGCGTGTGTGTGTATTTTGCAGTTTTTGTACTTTACACAATACACACAGACCAGCCACATATCTTATGTGTTAGAGATATTAATATACAAAAATTGTGTCTAGTACATATTACCTCTGCTTCTTAGTAGATTAGAAGCCCCTATTTTGAATTTTGTCCCTCTTAAAATAAGAATGTGGACAGGGATTCGAAATCAGTGGTTGGTATTCTATTATAGATCTGATTACAACGTGTTATACCCGTACTGTTACGTGCATGGCGGCTCGGTACGCTGTATAAACAAACCATATAGTCTCCTAACGCACTTAATAGCGTTATTCACGTGTATTGTGAAGGAAAAACTGCCATCCAATTTCACTGCTAATATGGTAATAATTGGGTTCTATGTCTGAGTTCTCGTCTCATGACACGACGGTTTATTTCGTGCGTCCGTGTGACAGCCGTGTGACAGCCGTCAGTTATGACAGTGACAGACGAGTGACAGCCGTCAGTTATGACAGTGACAGACGTGTGACAGCTGATCCACTTTGATCCTAATATACAATAGTTCTATTATTAGCATCATTGTAAATTTTTTGTCATTGGTATTATTATCGTTAATAATTTTATGTTTTTTACATTATAAATATTTTCTGTTATTATTATTATTGTATTTCCACCGTGGCCTGAAGTGCCTTTCTCACTGACCTCCCGCTGTCACATTCTTAACACCAGGGATCATCTTAAGCCACAATTGTCTCCTCCTTATAGTCTGCTGGAGTCTCAGAGCGCAGCTCTGTATCTCCTTCCATTTCTGCTTGCCTCGTAGGCACTCACTCTCTCGCAGATTTCAGACTGAAGCTGTCTATCTATATAACCCCATTATACGCTTTCTCTAATGCTTATATATTTTTTTTTTTTTTTTGAGATATATACAAGAGTTGTTACATTCTTGTACAGCCACTAGTACGCGTAGCGTTTCGGGCAAGTCCTTAATCCTATGGTCCCTGGAATACGATCCCCTGCCGCGAAGAATCGTTTTTTCATCCAAGTACACATTTTACTGTTGCGTTAAACAGAGGCTACAGTTAAGGAATTGCGCCCAGTAAATCCTCCCCGGCCAGGATACGAACCCATGACATAGCGCTCGCGGAACGCCAGGCGAGTGTCTTACCACTACACCACGGGGACTGCCAAATCAGTGATATCATGCTAATATACTCAGAGATCACACGGGATACCAGCAGAACAAGGGACATGGGGTGGAAGCTGGAAACTCAGAGATAGTCTTATTGAGATGTTAGAAAGTTTTCTTTAGTGTGGGAAATGGAATGAACTGAAGGAGCACATTGTGGAAGCAAACACTATTCATAGCTTTAAAACTAGGTATGATAGACAAGAATGATTGGAGTCATTGCTTTACCGAAGGCTAGAAAGGCGGGATCCAAGAGCCAACGCTCGATCCTGCAGGCTCAAATAGGTGAGTACACACACACACACACACACACACACACACACACACACACACACACACACACACACACACACACATCACATCTCGTCTCAAGGGAGTCCATTACTTTTTTTAGCGAAATGACAGCGAGGAGGTCCTGGGCAAGAGGCTTTTAGGGACAGGAGAGACGTGAGAACGATGGGGACGTGATGGGTGTGTTGGGAGTGAGTGAGTGATGGATGTGTTGGGGTGAGTGAGTGATGGGTGTGTTGGGAGTGAGTGAGTGATGGGTGTGTTGAGTATGAGTGAGTGATGGGTGTGCTGGGAGTGAGTGTTGGGTGTGTTGGGAGTGAGTGAGTGATGGGTGTGTTGGGGTGAGTGATGGGTGTGTTGGGAGTGAGTGATGGGTGTGTTGGGGTGAGTGAGTGATGGGTGTGTTGGGGTGAGTGAGTGATGGGTGTGTTGGGAGTGAGTGAGTGATGGGTGTGTTGAGTATGAGTGAGTGATGGGTGTGTTGGGAGTGAGTGAGTGATGGATGTGCTGGGAGTGAGTGAGTGTTGGGTGAGTTGGGAAAGAGACTCACCAAACACCAGCACGATACTCATCCATCTCATACACTCACCCTAAACACATTCAATAACAATGACCAACTGATTAAACAAATTTATATACTTAGACAAAAATATATTTTTCCATAGACTATGTTACCACCCTGCATAAAAAAAAAATTCCAATTATTATGATAACATAAAAATAGCTCAAATTAATGAAAATATAATCATTGGGATTAATAAAACTATAATTGTTACCCCAAAAAATCACCCTAAACACCAGTCAATTTTAAGAGAACTTTTTTCATAGACTTTTGTAAAGAAAAGCTGTGAAAAGGTTGGAGAAAGGAAATGGGGGAAAGTTAAAATGATTTCCAAACAAACTAGATGGTTGTGATAGGAAGAAGTTTTCTTCCATATCCGTTTTTTTTCTGGTCTTGATATTTTAAATCCATTTGTGTGTGAGGGAGAGAATTTTAAATAAAAGATGTGAGACGTAGAGATGCTCAGAGAGAGAGAGAGAGAGAGAGAGAGAGAGAGAGAGAGAGAGAGAGAGAGAGAGAGAGAGAGAGAGAGAGAGAGAGAGTAGTACAGAGGCAAAAATTATACATTGAAATAGCGAAAGGCAAACAAAGAGGAAAGACATAGGAGAAACACAAAGAAACAAAAGAGAGGGGAGGAGGTTGATGAAGACAGACAGACAGAGAATGGGGGGATAAGAATACTGTTCCAGAGCTGCATGTAGAGGTTATTAAACAAGGCTGGAAGTTCATGCAACACCTACTTAAATTACTTAATTTTTAAGTGAGACTTCTACGAACCATTCTCAGAGGTTCCGCGAACTTTCATCAGGGGCTCCACGAACTAGTCTCAAGCGTTCCGAGAGAAACATGTGTGAAACAAAAAATACAACAAAAATAAATATAATATAAATACAGTCAAGAATATCTTGGCTAAGGGTTCCTCGACATATGAAAACAGAATCGGGGCTCCGCCATGGCGAAAAATGCTAGCAACCATTTAGGGCAATGGAGCCGGATACGATCAACCAGAGACTGTTGTTCAGGCGATGAGTCACAATAACGTGGCTGAAGTATGTTGACCAGACCACACACTAGAAATTGAAGGGACGACGACGTTTCGGTCCGTCCTGGACCATTCTCAAGTCGATTGTGAATCGACAATCGACCATTCACAATCGACTTGAGAATGGTCCAGGACGGACCGAAACGTCGTCGTCCCTTCAATTTCTAGTGTGTGGTCTGGTCAACACTGTTGTTCAGTAGTGTGAAACCTACCGGATGTACCAACCATTCGTCTCTAACCTTCCCTTCTCAAGGCAGCCAACAGGTGTAGTTTCGGTCCAGAAATGACAGTGCAGTTAATAGGTTGGTCACTACAGACCTGTGTCACTGCTTTCAGTTTCTAACAAATATTACTCAGCTAATAATCTCACAGAATATAGGTGTAAAGTAGTAAGAGGAGAGGAGCAGGATGCTGCAACTAAAGCAATGATACGCATGAGTGGCACAGCCCTAGTGTATAGTGATGGAGTCGACAAGATAGACAACCACGTGAAAAGGCTCATTTGTCTCTAGTCCTGACCTGTTTTGGTTGGACTGGTCTGTATGCCGGAGGTTTCAACACCAGACAAATGTCGGGAAACTTACAGGCCAAACTGCGTCGACAATCAGAAGTTGCCAAACATAATAGAAGGCAATCAACAGTCTCATTCTGGCAGTGCCATTCTCAAGAACATATAAACCACATCAGCAATCGCTCATGGCTCGTCTGGCTCGCATTTCTAAGATGTTCTTTCAACACACGTTTGAATGTGAAGTGAGGACAACTGACTACATGAAGACTACATAAAGACTACATAAAGACTACATAAAGACTACATAAAGACTACATAAAGACTCTGGGCCACCGTTGGCTCCTGCGTCACTCTGTACTTGATAGTTATAACTTAAGATTAAATAAACTATATTTCCAATTAAAATAATCATCCAGCTCTCTATATATATGTCATTTACTAGAGACATGTTACATTTGAGTTGATGCAGAATATCAACTCTTAGTTTGTAATTTAATTGGTATCATTAATATCATTCCAACTGACTCCTAGATTTAGGTAAATAGGTACCTGGGAGTTAGACAGCTAATACAAGCTGCTTCCTGGTGATATGTGTACTCACCTAGTTGTGCTTGCGAGGGTTGAGTTTTGGCTCTTTGGTTCCGCCTTTTAACTATCAATCAACTGGTGTACAGATTCCTGAGCCTACTGGGCTCTATCATATCTACATATGAAACTGTGTATGGAGTCAGCCTCCACCACATCACTGCCTAATGCATTCCATTTACTAACTACTCTGACACTGAAAAAGTTCTTTCTAATGTCTCTGTGGCTCATTTGGATACTCAGTTTTCACCTCTGTCCCCCTTGTACGTGTATCACCTGTGTTAAATAATCCATTCTTGTCTAATTCCCTGTGTGTGTGTGTGTGTGTGTGTGTGTGTGTGTGTGTGTGTGTGTGTGTGTGTGTGTGTGTGTGTGTGTGTGTGTGTGTGTGGTGAATAACAAAAAAACAGTGAACAAGATGAAAAATAAAAAACTATAAAATGAAAGTAGGTTATGAGCTTTAAAACCTTGAAAACTAAATACTTTCAGTTTTCACAACACCGGTCAGCTGACTCGACTGCCCTTGCTCTTATATCTATTTCTCCTCTTTATCTAGTCTTTATCGTTATCTCCCTATCTTTCGCTCCCCCTTTTTGATGAAGAGGAGGTAGAATGGAGGCAGAGAGGTAAGCAAAGAAGAAAAAAATAGGAATAGGAAGTGGGAAGGGAGGGAGTGAGAGAGGGAGGGTGAGAGGGAAGTAGTTACTGAGGCGAAGGAAAATGATGAGTGACATTTACTCACCGATGAAGGGGAGGAGTGTGAAGGTAAGGGGTGGGAGGAAAGGGGTGGGAGGTAAGGGAAGGGGGTGAAGAAGGGTGTTGGGAGGGGCGGCAATTGAAGGAAGAAAGGGGGTACAGAAAAGGCACCAAAAAAAAGGGGGAGACACTAGTGTTGAAACATTCTGGATGGACAATATTTTCCAGAATTCCAGGGCGAAGCCTTTTCTTTTCGATGGGATGTCGTGTCTGTCTCAATTTTTTTTTGTGGCGAGAGGGTGGTAGGGGGACTGGGAGAGGGGGAATGTTTTTTTTATGTGCGAGACTGTGCTTTTGTTTGTGTTTGTTTGTCGAGCCATGTTGGTTCTCTTTTGTGGAATTGTTTTTGGCTTTGCATAACCTCTTTCAGTCTTGATTTGAACGACGAAACTTGAAAATATGTTTAACATCATTTTGGTCTTCATTTCTTGTGATTTTGTTTATATTCATTGGTTTATCTATTATTAAGTCCCATATTTGTCTCTGTTCATGTGTTTCTGCTTCCACAGTAATATTAGACTCAGTTTAGAATTCAGAGTCATTTTAGAGTTCATCTCCGAAATGAGAGTATCTCTCTCTTTCTCGTTTCCCTGTGCGTGCATGTGCATGTTGTGTGTGTGTGTGTGTGTGTGTGTGTGTGTGCGAGGGTGTGGGTGTGTATTTACTTTTTGTATTTACTATTCGTGCCTGCAGAATCGAGCTATAAGCTCTTGGACCCCGCCTTCCTAACCAATCTATTTTTCTCTACATGTCTACAATACATAGATTTCTCTATAACATACGCACACACATATCACTGGGAAGCAGCTTGTAGCAGCTGTCTAACTCCCAGGTACCTGTTTACCTAAGTCTAGGAGTCAGTTGGAATGGTATTAATGATACAAATTAAATTACAAACTAAGAGCTGATATTCTTATATATATATATATATATATATATATATATATATATATATATATATATATATATATATATATATATATATATATATATATATATATATACACTAATAGTGGGTCAGGTGAATACAAACGGATCGAACAATGGGGTCAGGTGTAAACAATGGGTATTAATTGGGTAAACATAAGGGTAAAGAGTAGGACATTAAGGAGAAAATAGTAGAATAAGGATATATAGCGTACAAGACACATACAAAGATTAATCAGATGTAGTGGGCGTTGTTTGTTGTGCAGTGTCTTCTATGTTGGCATCTTCACGTTCAGGTCGTGTTCTTACTCTCATGGTGGGTAGAGTGAATAGTTCCGTAATTTGAGTATTTATGGTAGGTTGTTCTAATTTTTATGTGGTTTTATGCGATCCACATAAAAGTAGAACAACCTATCATAAATTATCAAATTATAGAACTATTCACTCTACCCACCATGAGAGTAAGAACAAGACCAGAACGTGAAGATGCAATTTCACACAACTCAATTAAACAAAAAAAAAATAAATCGAAATATATGAAAATTCCATTTATCAATGCTATCGGAAACATTGAAATGGAATCGTAACACGTTTAGTATAACGTGTGTTGTTTTTACACGCAACAGATGGCTCTGCTTTAAAAAAAAAAACATGCTTCTACCTGTCACAGGTGTGCCATCTATACAGTAGGTATATAAAAACACGTGCATATTCGAATAGAACGTTGTGTCAAAATTTCAATGCAATCGGTAAAGAACTTTGGGAGATTAGAGTATGTGTTGTTCTTACGTCCAGCAGATGGCGTTGTTTAAAAAAAAAACATGTTTTTACCTGTCACAGGTGTGGCATGTATATAGTAGATACTTAAAAACACGAGTGTATTCGAATGCAAGGTTATATCAAAATTTCAAAGCAATCGGTAAAGAGGTTTTGGAGATTTCCCCTCACATGAAAACTCCCATGAAAAACATAGTTCAAAAAAGCATGTTTTTACCTGTCACAGACGTGACATCTATATAGCAGGTATATAAAAACACGCTCGTATGCGAATGAAACGTTGTGTCAAACGTTCAAAGCAATCAGTGAACAACTTTCGAACTTTCGGAGATTATCAATTTAGATCAAACGAACATGTACATTTTATTTATACAGATATTATATTACATGAAACACAGACAAAGAAAATAACGTAATGAATTAAATTAAATTCTGATTATTTGGAAATATCATTAATTTCGTTCCAATTAATTGTTGATAATTAAACTTTGACATTCAAATTACTTGAAGCAAAAGTAAAACCCCACAAGCACCTTCCCCCCTCCCCTTTTTTTTAATATAAATGTAATCAATGAATTTCTAATTGAACCGAATTAGTAAATCCATTATTGCATTAGATATATATCTAAAATAACTCACAACTTATGTGTTTCTTCCCTTATCTGCTAATTAGAGAAATGAGTTCATAGTGTTCAAAAACGGTGGGGATTCTCCTCTGTTTTATCGCTGTCTCCCATCTCTCTGCGTCCTCTACATCTCTCTTAATCCCCATCCTTAATTACTTGTCTCCCACTTCTCCTAATTCGTATTAATTATATCCACGAACTCTCCCTTGCGACTAATATTATGATTGTGTATCTCGTTTTCTGTTGGAATATCCACGAATCCCTTTTCTTTGAGACTGGTTACTATTTTATTCTATTCTACCTGAAAGAAACTTTCTTTCAGTCCAGGGTCTCGTGCACATACCAGTTTTCTCTTTTCTACTAAAATATACTTTCAGGAGTGTAAGAGATATACTCAGGCACCTAAATATATTCTAGCATGTGTCTTCTTGCACCATGACATACCTACAGTAATTGCAGAGCCTCATACTCACAGCACATATCCCACTCAAATACCGAAAGTATTCCACATATTGATACCCACAGCATATCACATTTTTAAACACACAGCACATCACAGACACATACCCACATCACAACGCAACAGTATATCATACCTATATAACCTCAGCACATCATAGCCACATTCCCACAGTGGGTATTCTCCATTTGAGAATGAACAGAAGAAAGTGAGCTTCAAGGTAATATATTAAAACATAGATGATATCACAAATAAATCAGGCGAACTTGGAAAAAGGTCACAAGTAGAAAACCCAGACATAATTGCACTCACAGAGACAAAACTAACAAAAGTAAAAAGAAATTTTACTTTAGAAAAAAGTGTTTTCGCGGGAATAATATGCTGTAAGGAAAGAGAGGGAAGGAAGAAGTGGAAAAGGAGTGGCTCTGCTGTTAAAAAAAAGATTGGAATTTTAAAAGTAATATATCATCCCCCCCCCCCCCCCCTGCCCACCACCAAATGACACAAGACCCAAACAGGATTACGATAGGAACAACATGGCTATGGATAATATAACAGATAAAGCAGTTTCTGTTGCTTGCAGGAACGAATCCTCACTGTTAATTATGAGATACTGCAACCATGGCAAGATAGATTGGAAGAACAGAGACCCACATGGAGGACAAGATACCTGTAGAGCTAAATTGCTATCTAAACTAGAGCTAAACTACTAAACGAACACACCACATGGTGCTATAATATTCCTATATCATATCAGTCCTCAGCACACTTTTGCATTCCATTTCCTCAGCTGCTCAGCATACCACCGCCGCCGCCTATCAAAACTCCCTTTCTTAACGCTCCACAGATTCCTCTCAGCTCATGCAAAATAATCCCACACACAACAATGCCTCCACCACCGCCCTTCACCTTCTCTCTAATCTCGTAAAAAAGATCTTTGGGTTTTTCACATATTTCTTCCTCCTCTCTATCCGAGAAAATTTTCACTCTATCAAAATCGTTCATCTCTCATTCTCTCTCTCTTTCTCTCTCTCTTTCTTTCTCTCTCTCTCTCTCTCTCTCTCTCTCTCTCTCTCTCTCTCTCTCTCTCTCTCTCTCTCTCTCTCTCTCTCTCTCTCTCTCTCTCTCTCTCTCTCTCTCGGTTCATAGGGGCTGTCAATTGAAGTACCTAGTGAAACTGTAAGCAAGGGCTGTTATCCTGCCTCTGCTGTCAACTACACCATTCTTTCCTCCGTCCCATCCTAAATCCTTATCCTGATCCCTTCCCAGTGCTATATAGTCGTAAAGGCTTGGCGCTTTCCCTGACAGTACCCTTCCCTTCTCTCTTAACTTCTAGAAAGGATCCAGTGTATAAACAGGCCCCAACATGCCGTCGGGTAAGGGGAAATCATTCTTAACGAAATTACAGGAATTCTATGACAAAGTAACAGAAATTAGACACGACAGAGAAGGTTGGGTAGGTTGTGTAATTCTGGACTACCAAAAAGCCTTTCGCACTGTTCCACACGAGAGACTACTACATAAACTTGAGAGGCAGGCCGGAGTAAGTGGAAGAACACTGATATGGGCAAGAAAGTACACCTAACGGACAGGAGTCGGAGAGTCATAGCGAGGGGTGAGAAGTGGGACTAGCATAGAGTAGCAAGCGGAGTGCCTCAGGGATTGATGTTGGGATCTATACCATTTTTGTTGACCAGACCACACGCTAGAAGGTGAAGGGACGACGACGTTTTGGTCCGTCCTGGACCATTCTCAAGTCTCTCAAGTCGACAATCGACTTGAGAATGGTCCAGGACGGACCGAAACGTCGTCGTCCCTTCACCTTCTAGTGTGTGGTC
>NC_091181.1:36016955-36056955 GCF_040958095.1 Procambarus clarkii
AGGGCTGGACGGTTGACCTATGTGTTTGGATACAAACATAATGTACTGTGGTATCATTGATTTCATTTTCTCTTTGAACTGTTTATTTGTGTCTGTCCCAAACTAATGTCCCTCGAACATAGCTCATAATGGGCTAACTGTCTTTCCCTGACTGTATGGAGGTGAGCCTGTCATTCTCCTGTCTTCATACACAACAGCCTTGATCTACCTGTCACTGCTGGCATCTGCTATGTCGTGCCATACCGAATCTTTAGGAGTCAAACCAGTCTCTTCGTATTCCCCCTACATGCTGCTCTTCTGGCTGTGGACACACCATACGGGATAAAGTTAGTCAATTATTCCCTGACGTTACTGGTGCTTTCCTGTGCTGAGGTGACAGGAGAACTTAGACAGGCAAGTTATGGTTCAGAAGCACCGGTGATATATGCCATAATTTTTGGGTCTGGAGGACAAGCTGATGATTAACTGTCCTGAGACGTTGGCGGCAGTGAGAGAAGTAAATATTAGAATTTCAAGGAGCTCAGATGCGATTTTATTTTTTTGAAAATAATTTGGTAAATTGGTTATGTGTGTGTAGGTGATAATCTTGCGAAACGCCTTGGGAATTATTTTAATACAGGTCATTGTGTAGTCGCTCTTATCCAGGTTAGCTGTAAGATTGGCTGTCTCTGAATGGTCAAGCAATTGTAGGGGCTCTTTCTCCATGTTTACAAAACCTCAGCTATAACATCGTTAATGAGGCCGCGTCCCCTCGCTCCCTCCAGTACCCGGGAATAGAGTTTATGGTCTTCTCCATGAACGTTACAAAAGCAGGTGACGCTCACCTGCGTCACCTGCGTCACCTAGCATATTCAGTGAGAGTTATCTAATAGTACCTCCTTCAGCAGGTCCATTTTGGTGATATATGCTTGTTCGACGCAGTCAACATATTCTCTTAATTGGGTGTGAGTCAGATTTTGGGACAAGCACTCCCTCTGTGATGGTCAAGACAGCGTAGGTAAGCGCCCTCATCTCAATCAAAATACATGGCGAACTTCAAGGAGTATTTCTTCATTATTTTACGGAATGTAATTAATCTTTCATCCAGCGGATGTTTCCCCAACATTCCTATTGTCTCTCCCCTGGAAGGAATTATCTGACAAGCGTGCAGCTTAATTGGGACAAGACTCGTCAGTACATTATGAACAAGAAGGCTGGCGTGTCCTGGAACATCAGGGTGTCGGGTCTTATATGTTACTTCACTACTTCTACTAAACGAGACGCGGGTTCGATCCCACCGTATAGCCTCAATTATGTTTTCACTGAGTCATTATCTACTTGTGATTTCACAGGTAACGCCCACTAAAATAATTTATAATTCACTGTGTCAGGGGACAGGAAGCCAGAGTGTATTCATAGACGTTTTGGTTTTTACCAAGGTTCGTCCCTCCCTCTCCCACTATTCATCGCAATATATATGCATAACATGATCCTAATCCTCGAGTGATGATGCTCAAATGCTCCCCTGGGATTACAGATGATAAATCTTGGGCAATTTCTGCTGTATCTCACACAGCCTCTTGCTATCTGTCTGAATAAGTGAGGCATGAAAGCACTCCCAGCTTTCATCTCATTACGGTATTGCATTCAATCCCTATCTCGGTTATCTTGAGGTTATCTTGAGATGATTTCGGGGCTTTTTAGTGTTCCCGCGGCCCGGTCCTCGACCAGGCCTCCATCCCCAGGAAGCAGCCCGTGACAGCTGACTAACACCCAGGTACCTATTTTACTGCTAGGTAACAGGGGCATAGGGTGAAAGAAATTCTGCCCAATGTTTCTCGCCGGCGCCTGGGATCGAACCCAGGACCACAGGATCACAAGTCCAGCGTGCTGTCCGATCGGCCGACCGGCTCTTTAGCATGAAAAATTGGCTCAGTTTCTTCGAATTAACAGTTGCACTAATCTTCCTGGAGGACTTCCGGAAACAGAGCTGACCCAGACACACACACTTGCATGCATAGTGTTATATGCTTGTAATCCTAGGTAGTGGCGCGTTGCTGAGTATGAGGATCCTCACAGAGAATGAGGACCCCTCACAGGAGCGAGGAGTGTTTGAGTGTGTAGTCTTGGGCGGGTGGTGGTAGGCGACACACACACACACACACACACACACACACACACACACACACACACACACACACACACACACACACACTTGAGGAAGGCCCTGTGGTGGTAGCTGTGGTACTGGTGGAAATGGTAGCCTGTTGTTGACATTGATGGTAGTTGTGCTTCGTTGTAATGGTGGTGGTGGTGGTTGCGGTGGTGGTGGTAGATGTAGTGGTGGTGGTGGTTGCGGTGGTGGTGGTAGATGTAGTGGTGGTGGTGGTTGCGGTGGTGGTTGCGGTGGTGGTGGTAGATGTAGTGGTGGTGGTGGTTGCGGTGGTGGTGGTAGATGTAGTGGTGGTGGTGGTTGCGGTGGTGGTTGCGGTGGTGGTGGTAGATGTAGTGGTGGTGGTGGTTGCGGTGGTGGTGGTAGATGTAGTGGTGGTGGTGGTTGCGGTGGTGGTGGTAGATGTAGCGGTGGTGGTAGTTGATATACTGGACAGCCACACGCACAGCCTCACCCAAGAACACATCCTTCTCTCTCAAACTCCCTCTCCTTCACCTCTCCCTCTATCCACTCCGTATTCTCTACTCTCCGTTACTCCTTCACTCCATACACTCCATCTCTCTCTCTCTCTCTCTCTCTCTCTCTCTCTCTCTCTCTCTCTCTCTCTCTCTCTCTCTCTCTCTCTCTCTCTCTCTCTCTCTCTCTCTCTCTTTCTCTCTCTCTCTCTCTCTCTCTCTCTCTCTCTCTCTCTCTCTCTCTCTCTCTCTCTCTTCATCACTATTCTTTCTCATAGTGTTTATCTGCAAGTTCGTTTCCTTTCTTTATTTGTGTCTGCTGGCTCGATCCCTAAGATCATCTGACTGTGTCTGCTGGTTCGTAGTGTCTGTTCTCTGACTGTCTGCTAGCTCGTAGTGTATGTTCTCTGCCTGTCTGCTGGTTCGTAGTGTCTGTTCTATGCCTGTCTGCTGGCTCGTACTGTCTGTTCTCTGACTGTCTGCTGGCTCGTAGTGTATGTTCTCTGCCTGTCTGCTGGCTCGTTGTGTCTGTTCTCTGACTGTCTGCTGACTCGTAGTGTCTGTTCTCTGACTGTCTCATGGCTAGCAGTGTCTGTTCTCTGACTGTCTGCTGGTTCGTAGTGTCTGTTCTCTGACTGTCTGCTGGCTCGTAGTGTCTGTTCTCTGACTGTCTGCTGGTTCGTAGTGTCTGTTCTCTGACTGTCTGCTGGCTCGTAGTGTCTGTTCTTTGACTGTCTGCTGGTTCGTAGTGTCTGTTCTCTGACTGTCTGCTGGCTCGTAGTGTCTGTTCTCTGACTGTCTGCTGGTTCGTAGTGTCTGTTCTCTGACTGTCTGCTGGTTCGTAGTGTCTGTTCTCTGACTGTCTGCTGGCTCGTAGTGTCTGTTCTCTGCCTGTCTGCTGGTTCGTAGTGTCTGTTCTCTGTCTGTCTGCTGGCTCGTAGTGTCTGTTCTCTGCCTATCTGCTGGCTCGTAGAGTCTGTTCTCTGACTGTCTGCTGGCTCGTAGTGTCTGTTCTCTGACTGTCTGCTGGCTCGTAGTGTCTGTTCTCTGACTGTCTGCTGGCTCGTAGTGTCTGTTCTCTGCCTGTCTGCTGGCTCGTAGAGTCTTTTCTCTGACTGTCTGCTGGTTCGTAGTGTCTGTTCTCTGACTGTCTGCTGGCTTGTAGTGTCTGTTCTCTGACTGTCTGCTGGTTCGTAGTGTCTGTTCTCTGACTGTCTGCAGGCTCGTAGTGTCTGTTCTCTGACTGTCTGTTGGCTAGCAGTGTCTGTTCTCTGACTGTCTGCTGGTTCGTAGTGTCTGTTCTCTGACTGTCTGCTGGCTCGTAGTGTCTGTTCTCTGACTGTCTGCTGGCTCGTAGTGTCTGTTCTCTGACTGTCTGCTGGCTCGTAGTGTCTGTTCTCTGACTGTCTGCTGGCTCGTAGTGTCTGTTCTCTGACTGTCTGCTGGCTCGTAGTGTCTGTTCTCTGACTGTCTGCTGGTTCGTAGTGTCTGTTCTCTGACTGTCTGCTGGTTCGTAGTGTCTGTTCTCTGTCTGTCTGCTGGCTCGTGCCGTCAATTTGTCTTCCTGACCCCCTCCCTTCCCCCTCGCCCTGAACCCAGACCTCTTGTCTGCTGACAGTTTTATCTTTGACTTGATCTATCTTCTAGCCCATTTCCTCTCACCCCCTCCCCCCTTTCCTTTCTCTTCCTCAAGCTCTTCCACCCCTTTCTTTCACTTTCTTCCCTCCCTTCTCCCTCCTCTTCTCCCTCTTCTTCTCCCCTTGCTTCAAGCTTTCCCCTTTCCCTCTTCCCTGCTGCAAGACCTTTCTCTCCCTCTCACTTCCCCACCTCTCACCCCCTCTTTCCCTCTCCCCTCTTCCCCCTCTCCCCTTTCCCCCTCTCCCCCTTCCCCCTCTTCTCCTCCCCTTAGACACCAACACAGTCACCGTCAATCATGTGAGAAGTTAAAGGGAACAGAGAAAAGGGAATTAAACAACGTGGAGATGTAACAGGAAATAGGGAAAAGCAGGAGATGGTAAAATGGAACAGGAAGTGAAGAGAAGGAACAAAAGAAGGAAAGATGGAACAGGAAATGGGAAGATGTTAGGCAGGAGGGGAGACTGAAAGGAAAATGTTGAGAAAACAAATATTAAATAATAAAGAGAAAAGGCGAAAGAAATGAAATATAACATGATAAATAGAAGAAGAAAAATAGGAAAATATGGACAAAAAAAAGACGAAGGGACAGGATGAAGGAATAGGTGTAATGAGAAAGATATAGGGGGTAAGAAAGAAGGAATAGGGGCAAGATGAAAGAAATAGGGAGGGAAGATCAGGAGGGAGGGAGAGAGAGAGAGAGAGAGAGAGAGAGAGAGAGAGAGAGAGAAGGACGCGTTGAGAAATGATGGAGGATTGATGGTTCCATCATTATATGCCGTCAGGTACCCTCTCTCTCTCTCTCTCTCTCTCTCTCTCTCTCTCTCTCTCTCTCTCTCTCTCTCTCTCTCTCTCTCTCTCTCTCTTTCTCTCTCTCTCTCTCTCTCTCTCCTTGAATGCATTGTTTACAAATCACCTGTTAACCTATAAGTCACAGTGAACAATAGACGGTTGTGTTTAAATATAATTCTACAGAAAACAAATATAATGTTTGCTATACTACTGGTTGTGGCTTTCTAAATGATTTGTGAGTATTCAAATTTGTAATTTTTTCCATTTGTTTTGTGTATGAACCTCTGTACTGTGTGGCAGTGAATATGAGCAGCAACTTCAGTGTCCTGTGTGGCAGTGAATATGAGCAGCAACTTCAGTGTCCTGTGTGGCAGTGAATATGAGCAGTATCCTCAGTGACATGTGTGGCAGTGAATATGAGCAGCATCTTCAGTGACCTGTGTGACAGTGAATATGAGCAGCATCTTCAGTGACCTGTGTGGCAGTGAATATGAGCAGCATCGTCAGTGACTTGTGTGGCAGTGAATATGAGCAGCATCTTCAGTGACCTGTGTGGCAGTAAATATGAGCAGCATCTTCAGTGACCTGTGTGGCAGTGAATATGAGCAGCATCTTCAGTGACCTGTGTGGCAGTGAATATGAGCAGCATCTTCAGTGACTTGTGTGGCAGTGAATATGAGCAGCAACTTCAGTGTTCTGTGTGGCAGTGAATATGAGCAGTATCCTCAGTGGCATGTGTGGCAGTGAATATGAGCAGCATCCTTATGGTCCTGTGTGACAGTGAATATAATCATCATCCTCACTGTCCTATGTGGCCGTAAATGAGACCAACATTCTCACCGTACTAAGTGCAGGAGAATATGATATGAAAATGAGGACATGGAACGGGATATGAAGTGAAGGAACGGTACTCAACTTCTTGTACCATCAGGGATCGAACGCCGACCCGGCAGGAATCTATTTTTACCATATAACACAATCTCTATAAATAATGATACTGTATTATAATTTATATACACATTATATTTAATTTGATCATTGTTTCTTAAGTTCTACGACAGTTATACTACGAGCTGTTGGCCAAGTCTTAGTCTGTAAGAAATTAACACTGAAGGTCTGAATTAAAGGGCATATAACAAAAGCTAGAACAATTTTAGCATAAACTAAACCCATCCTATGCCTAAATATAACATTTCAAGCCTTATATAGACAATTTTATGCCTAATTTAGTAAAAAAAAAATATGTATTATACTTGGCCAAGGAAAATTTTGGTTTAGTTTCCTCTTTTTTTCCACATCCTATACAAAAGCCGTAGTTAAAAAAGTGGATTTTTAGAGGATTCAGCAGCCTATATTTTATGTACATCACTAAACTCTTACAGTCATGAATATGAACAAATATCTCCTCTCTTTTCCCAATAACCTTCCCAGTAATGACGAACTTTGTCGTGATGGACAGTCCCGCTCATCAAGTCTTAACCAATGTCCACCCAGACTTGTGACACAGATCATATCAGCCTCTGGGTCTCCTCTAACCATCTCTCCTCCATGAAGAGGCACACACATGCCAGACTTCAGCAGCTCATCCGGCTGCTTTATCCGGCCGAGGTTCAGTATGGCAGTTATTATAGGAGAAAGTGAAAAGTATGACACCATAGAACTTAGAAGATATATGAGGACAAGTAGCTGGGTTATGAAGATAAAGCGAAGGAATATTAGTACAATATATACCCCTGATCATTTTGGACCATCGGGAATCGAACACCGACCCTGCAAAACGGTCGCACTAAGGACAAAAGAATGGCAAAAAATGGGTAGGGGAATGATGCGGGTTCAATTAAAGGAGAAAGTTTCCAGTGGCTGACAGTCGAGGTTTCCAGTGGCTGACAGTCGAGGTTTCCAGTGGCTGACAGTCGAGGTTTCCAGTGGCTGACAGTCGAGGTTTCCAGTGGCAGACAGTCGAGGTTTCCAGTGGCTGACAGTCGAGGTTTCCAGTGGCTGACAGTCGAGGGTTTCCAGTGGCTGTCAGTCGAGGTTTCCAGTGGCTGACAGTCGAGGTTTCCAGTGGCTGTCAGTCGAGGGTTTCCAGTGGCTGTCAGTCGAGGTTTCCAGTGGCTGACAGTCGAGGTTTCCAGTGGCTGTCAGTCGAGGGTTTCCAGTGGCTGTCAGTCGAGGTTTCCAGTGGCTGACAGTCGAGGTTTCCAGTGGCTGACAGTTGGTTTTATTTCTAGTTATTTTTTTATATATATTATTATTTATATATATTTATATATTATTAGTTATATATATTTCAGAATATAGGAAGAGACGAGGGTTTAAAACACAAAAACAAGTCGCATAAACTCAAAAGAAAATAATGCGAGAGAGAAAGAAGGAAGGAAGTGAATGCGAGAAGGAAGGAATGCAGGGAGAGGTAGGTAATGCTTTGGAGAATTATAGTAAAGCATCAGAATTATAGAAAGAAAGAAGAAGTGGAATCTAAAATGATGAAACAGTGAAAGACGAAGGCAATTCTGATAATTAGAGCAAAAAGAAAGGGAAAGGATAATAATTATAGAACAAAGAAAGGAAAAAGAGGGTAAGAAAATAGAGAACGAAGGGAAAGGAAAATACTGAGAGAAAAAAGTAATAGAAAAAAAGGGAAATGAAGGAGACAAAAGATTGAGAAAGACGAGAACGAAAGACGAAGTGCAAAGAAATGGGAAGGAAAACAAATTGAGGGAAAGAAGGATAGAGAAAATAGAAGGCACTGAAAGAGGTTTCAGGACAAAGAGATAAGAAAAAGAGGAACCAAAGATTACATGAATGATAAAGGAGGAAAGACAATCTAAGACGTCCCACGCCTTTTCCCCAACACCAGTTACATGACACTTCCCATTTCAGAAAATAAATCCTATTTCGCAATTGACAATCCCCATTAAAAAAATCTTTCGCATTGTAAAATCCTCCCCCCATTAAGGAGTCCCTCTCCCCCCACTCCCCCCATCCCCTCGACACATTGTCTCCACCATCTGCTAATTTCTAGACCCGCTCGATCTAATTGTCGGTCTCCAGGACCAAGAGAGAGCGAAAAATCCAATCTCCGGGCAAAGAGATTTTAAAATCTTAAAATTACATCCTTGATGGAAGTTTTTCAGGGAGGAAGAGGTAGGAGGAGGAAGGTTCCAGGTGGGTGAGGGTAGAAGGATTTTAGAGAGAGAGAGAGAGAGAGAGAGAGAGAGAGAGAGAGAGAGAGAGAGAATAGAATTTTAGACGGGTGAAGGGGGATAGATTCCAGGAGGGGTGAGAGATAAGGGGTTCCAGGGGGTTCCAGGGAGTGAAGGATGAGGGTTACATTGGATGACATATTAGAATTCCAAGCAACATTGATCGCCTTCCGGCTGGTTATGTAGGGTTCGTGGAGGCTGGTGATGGTACGGGATTCCAGAGAAAGACGAAGATCAATATATTCAACAAATACATCTTGGACTATCCTTTAAATAAGATTCAAATGATAAAGTCGCAGATAGTCGCCGAATCTTTCCCCTTTGTACAGAGATGTCTCGTATGAATTTTGCTTTCAAATTACCTCCAAAGTTTTGTATCTAAACAGAGGCGTAGTAAGCCAGACTCGGAGGCTTCATTAATTTGCATTATTAATTGTTTTTCTTGAAGCTTAGTAATTAACGTAAACTATAATTTCATGTACATTATGCAGGGATTAACTCTGGGTCATTATAATGACTTTTGGCTAATTTTATGACAGAATGACAGGCATGCATTTGACAGGGACATACATGATATGTACTTACATGACAGACACATACACGATATGTACTTACATGACAGACACATACATGATATGTACTTACATGACAGACACATACACGATATGTACTTACATGACAGACACATACACGATATGTACTTACATGACAGACACATACACGATATGTACTTACATGACAGACACATACAAGATATGTACTTACATGACAGACACATACACGATATGTACTTAAATGACAGACACATACATGAAAGCACAAGTCCACGAGAAACCATATAATCACTGGACCTGACAAGTCAACATGTGCAAATAAAATATATAACAGAGAGCAGGCATTCGATGTCAGGATGGTTTTGGTAATGCAAATAAGGAGTAAGAGAATATTTGCACCTGTTCATTGTTTTCGCAATTGCAAATTATAGCTCCATGCCTTTTGCATTCTTACATTATAAAATCAAGAATTGAAAAGCAAGCTGCTCTGTATAGCTCCTATAGCGTATCGTATATGAATATAGCGTATCTTCAATATATCAAATATTCATATTGAAAACAGAAAAGCAAATAAGAAACAAAGGGTTAATAATAATAATAAAAATATAAATGCGTTTTCTTGGGGACGGAAAGCCTGTGTATATGTATACGTTAGGCTTATATCGAGGTTATATCCTCTCCAAAGTCGAACTACTGCCTCTCACCATACCCCCCTACCCCCCCCCCCCCCCCCCCCAGGATGCAAACCCGAAACCAGTTGACTGACTCCCGATACCTGTTTACAACAAGTTTAACAGAGGCATAAGGTGATAGGAAACGTATCTAGCCATTTCTATCCCGCCCAGGGATTCGAACCTCACTGGATTCCAGATTGTGAATCCATGTTTATTGCGGATAATGTGAGAAACAGTGTAAAAGATTTTGCTCTTCTCATAAAGAAGAGAAAAAGACATACATAAAAGAAAGAGACAGAGAAACAACAAGAGAGAGAGATATAAGATAGGTAGAACAAGAGGAGAGAAATGAGAAAGAAAAATATGAAAAAAATAGGTAGAGAAAGAAGAGAAAAAAGGCCAATGCGAGACCAAGACCATGGACACAAGGTGGTCGCCTCCGGACCAATCACCTGGCGAGGTAGTTCGTGCCAAGATTCAATAAGGAAGATCTTGATTCAATCCGCATGTTTCTGTGTCGCTCTATGCTCGAACCGCGGTCCGGAATACAACAATATATTTCTAGTTTTGGTGGTGACCTTGACCCTTGACCCTTCACCCTGACGCTGGACTCTGACATTGACTATAACATTGACCACTGACCTGGTTATCTGAAGCTTGACCTCTGATCTTGTTTTCAGAATCTGAACTCTGATCTGGTTCAAAGAATTTGACCTCTGATTTAAAATTTTGCGTTTGACATCTTATCTTGACCTCTGAAATTGATCTAAGATGATAGAGTAGTGACTAATTTGTACTACGCCATGTCTCAAAATAATAATAATAATAATAAAAATAATAATAATAATAATATAGAAATTACAATAACAGTATGCAAATTTCAGACTCATGTCTATGTGTTACAGAGCTATTACAATAGCTATTACAGGCTAATAAACAGTATTGAACATACACAAATATTCATATTTAATAATACTAAATATACAGATAATATTACAAAGTAATTCAAATGTAATAAACTTTATCAGTTACAAAATCCATTACCTCTCATCATCTGTTACAAATATACTTATTTGCTTCATGGATTACTGAAGTATTAATATCATTCTATGTAAACTACAATCGTACCAATTTATTTGTTGTACTACAAAAGTACTAACATTGTTTCTTATTTTGAAAAAAAAAGTCTTGAATCTGTTTCAAGTCTGTTACAAAAGCCTGTATCTCGTTTCATGCATAAAAAATACGAATCTTGCTTCAAATATCCTAAAGTGTCAATTAATCAAGCTTCATATATTGCAATGAACCAATATTCAACCAACCAAAGCAATATGGAACAAGATGAATAAAGATATAACCAAAGAAATCCCTCAAAAATACATAATAAACCAAAAAAAATAAGAAATAATACAAAATAATACGAAATAAATCAAAGGAATAATTGAGGACAGTCGAAGTCGGCCGTGATTCAAGTCCTACGGGCGACACGCAGCTTCTGGTAATCTGGTGATTAATCCCAGAAAACGATTTGGGAATGGAGGGGGATTTATGGACTTGGAAGACGGAATATATGGGGGAAGGGTAGAATAGGGGGGAGAGAGAAGAATAATGTTAATGGGAGAGAAGTAAAAATGGGAAATTTTGGGAGAAAAAGAAGGGTTTGAAAACAGAATGAGGGAGAGAGAGAAAATAGAGATAATGAGGAAGATGAGGGAAAGGAAAGGGATTATAAGAAGGGGAGTACATAATCCCTTCTTAGTGGGAGTTGTGGAATGTTGTGTCCCCTCGATGTAGTTGGTATCTGTGAGGTCTTGATGAGCACTACCATCATTGGTGGTCTCTGTGAGGTCTTGATGAGCACTACCATCATTGGTGGTCTCTGTGAGGTCTTGATGAGCACTACCATCATTGGTAGACCCTGTGAGGTCTTGATGAGCACTACCATCATTGGTAGACCCTGTGAGGTCTTGATGAGCACTACCATCATTAATCGTCCTTGTGAGGTCTTGATGAACACTACCATCATTGGTAGACCCTGTGAGGTCTTGATGAGCACGACCAATATTAATCGTCCCTGTGAGCTATCTTAGAAGTTAATTATCGCCAAAAACACTTTAGGATATCTTTTTTTCGTTCTGTCTTTATAAATAAATACCGTAAGAAACTTTATTTAAAAATAAAACGCGGAATTAAATATCACAGAGGTGCGAAAGAATTGATTTAGAGCTAATGGCGAAAGATAAATGAAAATGTTTAATTAAGAGCAAATAAAGTTTTTTTTTAGAATGACATAATTAAATGCTTAATTGGCATAAAAAGTGTAACGTTATCACTCACTATATATATATATATATATATATATATATATATATATATATATATATATATATATATATATATATATATATATATAATATATATATATTACGCAAAGGTTAACGAAAGCTGAGCGAAACAATAAGAACCAATTAGCCCAAGTTTGGGACCGAATAGACACAGTAACGTAAGAAAAACATAAAACTATGGAATCTTGGAGATTAATCAGCGGAACATGGCCCGCGCTTCCCTTCTCTCTCTCTCTCTCTCTCTCTCACTCTCTCTCTCTCTCTCTCTCTCTCTCTCTCTCTCTCTCTCTCTCTCTCTCTCTCTCTCTCTCTCTCTCTCTCTCTCTCTCTCTCTCTACTCTCCCCTCTTCTCGTGGTTGGCACGTGCTTCAGTATATGTCAACACTACTGTAATTTATGTCTATTTACAGGTTTAATAACACTTCACCATATCTTTTGATATATAACAACGTCTGTTTAACAAATACATCAAGGAAAGGCCAATTGAAACATATTGAATTTGCCTCTCTGTCTACGTGTCTGAGTAACAAAAAACAATTGAATTGTGATATATTTGTTTTATTTATATGGGAAAACATTCCTTGCCATTCTTTCCGTGTGAAGGAGCAGATTCCTTTCTCTCTGAGTGAAGCCACAGACTTGCCTGGCCTCGAACCCGCGCCACACTGGATCATAACTACCGTGAAGAGAGACCACACATCAAACAAACTTAATTACCGGCGCGTTATCACTCACTCGGGCAGGTTTAGGGGCTGTGGGTAAGGGTTTGAATCGCTTTCCACCTGCTGATAAAGGGGTAGAGAGGGGGGAGAGGAGGACTGGAACCAGACGAGGGGACTGGTGGCGGGGTCCCCCTTGCGTGACGCTCCACCAGGAATAATCCGTCTATAAAGCCAAGATATCTCTGGAGGGAGCCAGCGCTCCGGAAGTCGTCTGGGGAGATATACTGCTCGCGGCCAGCCACCGCACGGGGCCAGTAAAAACCTCACACCAGTCATAACGAGGCCCCACAAAACCTGATCTTGAGCAGTTTCACAGAATCATCACATGTGGGGGGAGGATAATGGCCCGGTACACATCGGTGGCATTGTGTGTCTGGCTGAGAGGAGTTCATTTACTGGATCTACATATGTACATTTTCCTGAGGATGGGAAGGGGGACGTCTAGACGACGTCAACATTTTGATATTATATTTGATATCATAATTTTTATATTATCTGTCCTCGATATATTTTAATTATTATTATTATTATAGACTTCTAAGTTTAAGAGGCATCATTTCTAGAAAGTAACACAGGCTTCTCATGCTGTTCGAAGCATCTCTACTCTCTGATGCTGCTCAATATATCTCTACTCCAGGAGGCGGCTAAAGTGGGAATTTGCACGGTAATGGATGCTAAGTTTTGCTTATCTTATTTATAGGTCGAGCGGCTTTATATAGGAATATTGCGTGTTGGAAAGTTGAAGCCTGTAACGCAACAGACGGGAGATTGGTTCCGTTATGTTTGCAAAGTGTTCGGATTTCGAACACGAAGTTTTCAACGTAGTATGAGAGCGCATACACAAGTTACTTGTGTATGTACCAACATACACCAGTATTTTGTGATATTGATGTGTTAAAGTTTCATTTAGCTCTGTTTCATTTAACATTACTAAACTGAATCAATAAACAGGTACTTGGGACACTAAAGTAACTCAAGTGTTACATTCAAGTGACTAAACTGCATTTTTTTTATGTAAACTTTAATATAATACAAAATTTCTTCACTTACATATTTATATGTAGTTTTCCCTATAGTTACATATCTTGCATAACTATCAGAGTTTATAAGCTCAAATTTAATCCAAATTTTTCCACATACACAACATCATTGTCACTTAAATGTAAGTTTTAGTACAGTTTCATATTAGACTAAAAATAATAATTCAAATTTAATTGTAATTGGTCGTAATTGAGACATATGTTTTAACCGGCCCAGTTTACCACAAATGGTCTCCCTGTTGGTATGTACAAACAGCAATAGCAATTAAGTAATAATTTAGCCAGGGTATTATTTCCTATTAAAAACTTTAAATGGGAATTCGGAGATTTAAATTTAGAAGCAATTATTGTGGAAGCTACGAGGCCATTTTTGTAGTGTAATGGATACGTAAGTATAAATATATATGTGTTGTGTTGGTTCGTGTGTTCAGCTGGATGTACGCACTTAGAGGTGTTTTCCGGGTCGAGCTTCAGCTCCTAGTTTCCCCATTTCAAGCTGTCTATTGCCCCATGCAGTGTTTTTAGACATCTGTGTTTATTGTTTATATGTTCCTAACACAGTGGGGGGTCAGGCCTGGTCAGAAACCGGGCCTGGTCAGAAACCGGACCTGGTCAGAAACCGGGCCTGGTCAGAAACTGGGCCTGGTCAGAGACCGAACCTGGTCAGAAACCGGGCTTGGCCTCCTACATACTAGTAGATTCCATTTCTCATTGGAATCTACTAGTATTTTAAGACTTTCTCTTCTTTAAAGAAGAGAGATTTGTGGACTTATATATATGACATGCATATTTTTGGACTATTTTTGGTGGTGGTGATGGGCCGGGGGCTTCTCTAGGTAGTTTCCATATCAGGGAAGCATAATCAAGAATTCATCTCGCCTAGGATGTATAATGCTTCCCGCTGGGTTATTTGTTAAAGTTGCGGAAGGTTATCCACACTCACTGGCCAGTTTGGCATATGCTGCTGACGTTATTCTGATATCTCATTCTGGTGTTGGATCTGGTGTCATGTCAACCTCCACGTCTTTCTATTTTTTTCAGAAGTGGGAAGTTACCTTCCCCTTTCATTCTCTTGAATCTGAGGTTTGCTTTCCTCCTATTCTAAGCCTCATTGCCTTGCAGTCGCCTGGTACGTGCTGAAACCATTTCCATAAAAATCTAAAAAAAATGGTAATGCTATTTGTGGCTCTTCTAAAACAGCATGCTAATTGATGATGGCGCTCCCAGGTGATAACCTTCGTAAATCTGGTTATTTTAGGAACTGGGGACTTAGAGGCTGAGGTGAGAGCGATAGCACACGTCCTTTACTTAAAGAAAGCGATTTATTTTATTACCTAAAGGCAAGGAAGGAAGGAGAAAGGGAGGATTTAGAACATGACTAAAGAGAGACGAGCAGCAGAAGGGAACCAAGTACAGAAAATAGAAGAGAGAGAGAAAAAGGTGAAGGGTTAAAGAGTTAGTCTTTTCTTCTTGGATTATTTCGTCATACTCATGGGCTGCATGGTCGGCTCAGAACTATGTTCTGGTTTTGATTATTCAAAAAAAAGGATCTTTATCTAACATAAATGAATATAACTAAACATTATAATTCCGTGTAAACTCTTGCTTAGTTTATGTTAGCTTTGGCTACTTTAGGTTAAGTTAGGTTAGATTATGGATGGTTTGGTTAGGTTAGATTAAATAAGGTTAGGGTTGGTTAAGTTAGGTTAATTTATGTTAGGTTAATGTTGGTTAGGTTAGGTTACGTTTGGTTTAGCTAGTGTAGGTCAGCTAGGTCGTTTAAAAATAAAAAAAAAATCGAGGTGGAGGGTGTTGGATCATTTGTAGGAAATTCTGAGTTGTTTTTAATTGGGTATTTTGGATTTGGGGGGGATTTTGGATTTCTTTTTTGAGCCTTTTACTATTACGCATTTTGTATTTTTTCTGGAACAATTTTGTTGGCCGTTTTTGGATTTATTTGTTATGTATTTTGGATATTTTATTGGGCAGTTTGGATTCTTTTGTGTGTGTTATGGACTTTTTCTTATGTATTTTGGATTATGGGAGAATATTTGGATTTTTATTAGCATTTTGGATTTTCTGTTGGGTAATTTTCTTTGGCCTTTTGGATTTTTTGTTTGATTTTTTGTGTGATGTTCTACTTTTTTGGAGGCGATTATGAACTTTTTTGTTGACCAATTTAGGTTTTTTGTTAAGCATAATCAATGTCTGTATAGTCTCTCTCTCTCTCTCTCTCTCTCTCTCTCTCTCTCTCTCTCTCTCTCTCTCTCTCTCTCTCTCTCTCTCTCTCTCTCTCTCTCTCCGCATGTTTCTTTCTCACGTCTTCTTTTCCTCTTCCCACTTCACACACTCCTTATTATCACAATAGTCCCAACTCCTTTCTTCAATCTTACCTACGTGCCTTGTTTCGTGAAATCCTGTTTTTCATCACTAACAAGACCCGATACACGGGCTCAGAACCTTGTTAGTGGCCTCACAATTGCCATTGTCCTCTTCTAATACAATTTGCTTCATTCCTTCCCTGTCACTCTTTTCACTGAGACTGATTTTCTTCCTTATAAAACCTGTGTTGTTCTTTGGATGTGTTGTTTGGCGCATTCATACAAACATGCATTCACACACACATATACACATACACACATGCACAAAGAAAACACATGCATAAGGGGTCTCGCGGCTGAGCGGACAGCGTTCTTGATTCGCACTCTAGAGATCTGGGTTTGATTTCTGGCCAAGAGAAACAAATGGGGCAGTTTATCTCTCGTGATGTTTCGGTTCACGTAGGAGTAAATAGGTACCTGGGAGTTAGACAGCTGTCATGGGCTGCATGTTGTTTGTGTGTGTGTGTGCGTGTACTCACCTAGTTATGCTTGCGGGGGTTGAGCTTTGGTTCTTTGGTCCCGCCTCTCAACTGTCAAGCAACTGGTGTACAGGTTCCTGAGCCTACTGGGCTCTATCATATCTACATTTGAAACTGTGTATGGAGTCAGCCTCCACCACATCACTGCATAATGCATTCCATCCGTTAACTACTCTGACACTGAAAAAGTTCCTTGTGTGTGTGTATGTGTGTGTGTGTGTGTGTGTGTGTGTGTGTGTGTGTGTGTGTGTGTGTGTGTGTGTGTGTGTGTGTGTGTGTGTGTGTGTGTTTGTGTGTGTATATGCGCGCTCGTGTGTGTGTGTATTTTCAGCTGTACTTTGACCCAACTCATATATCAGGGATCTGCTTTAGTAGGATTTAAAATTGCTGGTCAACAAATCATCTCATTGTGACAGTAATTCTCTAACAATGAAAAATATTGAAAACTAGCTGTTTTATTCGATCCTGTGGACTGCTGCACAGTGGTCTATGGCCTCGTCTGACAACTGGGGATCCCACGTTCGATCCCCAAAACTGTTGGACACATTTCCTTTTCCAATGATGATATCTATCCACCTAGCAAACAAAATTATCCCCCCGGGAGCCAGTTGTTGGCTAAATCCTAGGAAGGTTATCAAGGCATAATTCCGGATCGAGGTCCTACCATCCGGATCTCGATCCGAATCGAAATCCGGTGAAGATCCGAGATCGAGGTGTTGTGTATACGAAGCCACACAAGGTTTCGTACACACAATTAGGGGGCCCAGTACAGAACCCACGTTCTCAAGTCGTATTTTCCTATAATTATGTTGATGGTTAGAGTAACGAGACAGCGATCACCGAGTGATTGAGAGCTATCTTGAGGTTATCTTGAGATGATTTCGGGGCTTTAGTGTCCCCGCGGCCCGATCCTCGACCAGGTCTCCACCCCCAGGAAGCAGCCCGTGACAGCTGACTAACACCCAGGTACCTATTTTACTGCTAGGTAACAGGGGCATAGAGTGAAAGAAACTCTGCCCGTTGTTTCTCGCCGGCGCCTAGGATCGAACCCAGAACCACAGGATCACAAGTCCAGCGTGCTGTCCGCTCGGCCGACCGGCTCCCGCTAATATGTGGTTGTTGGGTAATTCTCTCATTATACAAAATTATTCGAATGCGAATAATTTCCTACTTTCTATCAAAACTACATAATATATTTTCTTAAAAATATATATTAATTTGATTATGTATTGTTGGTTTATGAAATAATTTCAGAGACACAAGTGGAGTCGCTCGTCCTAAAGGGTTGTTCAGTTTTTTTTATAGCTTTAAGCCTATTAAAAAAGGTGTTTGAAGTCGTCTGAAGTAAGAGGGTGAAGATGCAAAGGTGTGTGAGTGATGAATGGGTATGTTCCAGGACATAATGGGTATGATCCAGGACATAATGGGTATGTTCCAGGACATAATGGGTGTGTTCCAGGACATAATGGGTGTGTTCCAGGACATAATGGGTATGATCCAGGACATAATGGGTATGTTCCAGGACATAATGGGTATGTTCCAGGACATAATGGGTGTGTTCCAGGACATAATGGGTATGTTCCTGGACATAATGGGTATGTTCCAGGACATAATGGGTATGTTCCAGGACATAATGGGTATGTTCCAGGACATAATGGGTATGTTCCTGGACATAATGGGTATGTTCCAGGACATAATGGGTATGTTCCAGGACATAATGGGTGTGTTCCTGGACATAATGGGTATGATCCAGGACATAATGGGTATGTTCCAGGACATAATGGGTATGTTCCAGGACATAATGGGTATGTTCCAGGACATAATGGGTATGTTCCAGGACATAATGGGTATGATCCAGGACATAATGGGTATGATCCAGGACATAATGGGTGTGTTCCAGGACATAATGGGTATGTTCCAGGACATAATGGGTATGTTCCAGGACATAATGGGTGTGTTCCAGGACATAATGGGTGTGTTCCAGGACATAATGGGTATGTTCCAGGACATAATGGGTGTGTTCCAGGACATAATGGGTATGTTCCAGGACATAATGGGTATGTTCCAGGACATAATGGGTATGTTCCAGGACATAATGGGTATGATCCAGGACATAATGGGTATGTTCCTGGACATAATGGGTGTGTTCCAGGACATAATGGGTGTGTTCCAGGACATAATGGGTGTGTTCCAGGACATAATGGGTATGTTCCAGGACATAATGGGTATGTTCCAGGACATAATGGGTGTGTTCCAGGACATAATGGGTATGTTCCAGGACATAATGGATATGTTCCAGGACATAATGGGTATGTTCCAGGACATAATGGGTATGTTCAAATGGGTGTGGGTAAGGGAGTAGCAAGAGAAGAGGCTTGAGAGGCAGTGTGAGGGGAGGAATGTTCTGAGGGGAAAAAGGAAGGGGGGAAAAGGGAGAAAGGGGGAAAAGGGAGAAGGGTGTGTGTGGAAAGAAGAGGATGGAGCGGTGACGGGTGCTATCCTAAATGTTCCGACACCCGCTACATTGCCAGGTGGATCAACCAGATTATTCGAGCCTGTGTCTTACTGCCGCATGCGGCCGCCTGAGAGCTGCGACCCCTTCAATCGGGCAGGTCGGAATGCCAGGAGGAGGAGGAAGGGAAGTGAGAGGATGGGAAGAGAAGTGTGAATGAAAATAAAGCTGGGATAAGGGTGATGGATTGGATGAACGGAGACCGAGCCGCGTGGCCATTGATCCCCGGAAGATACACAACGTAGAAAGTTACGTAAGTTGTGTGAGTGGTATTATAAGGCTTTAATCTAATACTCTAACTTAACACTCTAACTTAATGCTCCAACTTAATGTTCTAAATACTCAAACGTAATATTCTAACTCGATAGAATGGTTTAACTTTGAGACAATAATGCTAACGACATAGAAAACAAATTGTCATACATGTAATTACATGTCATTAATTAATAATTAATAATTTACAATTAATAAATTGATTGTCAGTCATGTAATAAGTCACCTGTGGCTCTTGCCAACACGGGGTTTCTATTTATTTAATCTATTGAATGCCTTTATACTTTTTCGAATGGAAAAACTTGCAGTTTTTATCTCTAATATATTTAATTTTTAATTTGAATTCTTCTTCCTCCGTATGTTCACTTTTTAATGAATGACATTTAATATGTAAAACTACTTATTAAATTATTTATTATGTGGTGTCCTTAGCTTGTGGTGGATGTAGGTGTGGGAAGGTGTGGGGGTGGTGCCAGGTGTGGGGAGGTGTGGGGGTGGTGCCAGGTGTGAGCTGATGTGTAGGGGTGGTATCAGGCGTGGGCTGATGATTGGGGGTGGTGCCAGACGTGGGCTGATGTGTGGGGGTGGTACCAGGTGTGGACTGATGTGTCGGGGTGATGCCAGGTGTGGACTGATGTGTGGGGGTGGTGCCAGGTGTGGACTGATGTGTGGGGTGGTGCCAGGTGTGGACTGATGTGTGGGGGTGGTGCCAGGTGTGGGATGATGTGTGGGGGTGGTACCAGGTGTGGGCTGATGTGTGGGGGTGGTGCCAGGTGTGGGCTGATGTGTGGGGGTGGTACCAGGTGTGGGGAGGTGTGGGGGTGGTGCCAGGTGTGAGCTGATGTGTGGGGGTGGTACCAGGTGTGGGCTGATGTGTGGGGGTGGTACCAGGTGTGGGCTGATGTGTGGGGGTGGTACCAGGTGTGGGATGATGTGTAGGGGTGGTGTCAGGTGTGGACTGATGTGTGGGGGTGGTGCCAAACGTGGACTGATGTGTGGGGGGGGTGGTGCCAGGTGTGGACTGATGTGTGGGGGTGGTGCCAGGTATGGACTGATGTGTAGGGGTGGTGCCAGGTATGGACTGATGTGTAGGGGTGGTGCCAGGTGTGGGCAGTATATAACGGGAAAACCACTTAGTATATTTTAACATACCTAAATATAATTGATTTCGCTCTCAACACAATTTTACAAATTTGGCTAGACGAAGAATTCAGTTTGCTTACAATATCAATCTTCAAAGAAAGTTTCAAATGTTTTATTCATAAATATGTTTACATCTATAGTTGGTTTAGTTAACACAGATTTACTGTAAGTTATTTACGTAAGAGAAAGTCATAATAACTACGTAACATGCAACAGCTTTAATTATATACTGTATATTTTAGGTTTAGAAGCTCCTTACCATTGATTACATAATGTTACTTAAATATTGTTAAAATGTAGTAAGTGTTACTTTCCGATTACTTATGCCTGCAGAGTATAGAAGGTTATCTTGAGATTCTTCTTGAGGTTATCTTGAGATGATTTCGGGGCTTTAGTGTCCCCGCAGCCCGGTCCTCGACCAAGCTTCCACCTCCAGGAAGCAGCCCGTGACAGCTGATTAACACCCAGGTACCTATTTTACTGCTAGGTAACAGGGGGCATAGGGTGAAAGAAACTTTGCCCATTGTTTCTCGCCGGCGCCTGGGATCGAACCCAGGACCACAGGATCACAAGTCCAGCGTGCTGTTCGCTCGGCCGACCGGCTCCCAAGAGCCGAAAGAGACAATTATTCCCTCCAAACTTTGCTTTGACTTTAAGACAGCTGATGTAATTAAACATTTTGAAGGTTCTTAAAAGCAGACGATTCCTTATCTAGAACAGACACGTTGTTTTCATTACTCAGCAGCCATCAGGTACCATCAGGACGTCTGCTGTACTCTATCTCAGCCAAAGATCAGAGCAAAGTCTGATGGGTATAATAGCCATGTTCTATACTTTACAGGCATAGACAATCAGAAAATAACATTCACTAACCAGGAAAACGGAGAAATGTATACAAAGTGTTACTAGCCAATGGCTTTTAAGTGCATTTGATACATCGTTTTCTGCTACGGTCTCTCTCGGTCATAGGAAGTCCCTTTACTTTCTGTTGAATCTCGATGGTCACGGTTTCTGAGGCTCTGGAGGCATATAGTGCCGGATATGTCACGGTTTCTGGGGCTCTGGGGGTATATGGTGTCAGAAATGTCACGGTTTCTGAGGCTCTGGAGGCATATAGTGCCGGATATGTCACGGTTTCTGAGGCTCTGGAGGCATATAGTGCCGGATATGTCACGGTTTCTGAGACTCTGGAGGCATATAGTGCCGGATATGTCACGGTTTCTGAGGCTCTGGAGGCATATAGTGCCGGATATGTCACGGTTTCTGAGGCTCTGGAGGCATATAGTGCCGGATATGTCACGGTTTCTGGGGCTCTGGAGGCATATAGTGCCAGATATGTCACGATTTCTGAGGCTCTGGAGGCATATAGTGCCGGATATGTCACGGTTTCTGAGACTCTTGAGGGGCACAAGTTACACTCATATGTGATGATTTTTTAGATTTATTCAGCCCATTATTGATCAACTGAGCGGCCGGGTTCATGATGTATGTGTGTAAGATATTGACTCATTTCCGCCAAAGATAGTCTGTTTTTTTGCCCTTTATTCAGCCTAATTATGTTTGGAGCAATGAATCAGACTTAAATCATTCACTTCCTGAGCGAATATAATATATATTCTGTCTCTATATACATAATTAAAACACTTAACTAACATTACCCTGACATAACGGCACACAAACTGTATTTTCTTTTAAACAGTACTATGGAATTCATCCTGAAAAAAGTGTCTTTCTTTTGCATGTGCATTTTATTAATGTTTTAGACCAGTTTTGAAATACCAGCAGCAATAGAGCAATATGATACATGTGTTATTTTTTCTCCTCTCTCTGAAGATTGAAGCAAAAACGCAGAAGTCAGTGGTTGATTAAACTAGAGATTACGTTCTTGCTTGCGTCATTCCGTAGGCATGGGAGAGAGAGAGAGAGAGAGAGAGAGAGAGAGAGAGAGAGAGAGAGAGAGAGAGAGAGAGAGAGAGAGAGAGAGAGAGAGAGAGAGAGAGAGAGTAAAGCCATTGCCTGCACCACTGAAACAAATGATACGAGATTTAATATTTCTTAAGGTGCTTATGCTGGCCTCAAGCAATTGGACTGTCAGTATTGCTATGAATTATGGGCTCTCGTTGCGTCAGGCCATTACTCGTTCTCTCTCCCCCCTCGCTTCTTACATTAGACACGTTGCTTGTTCTCTCTTCCCTCGTTCGTTACTTCAGAAAGTTGCTCGTTCTTTCTCTCTCTTTCTCTCCCTTGGCGCGTTACCTTCCGATATATCTCGTTGCTTCCCCTTACTCGTGAACCTCCTCGTTACTCGTTCACTACTTCTTCATAATACATCTCCCCTTTTCAATATTTATGTACTCGTTAGTTCTTTCACTCCAGCGAGTTCTCTCTCTCGATAACGATCTCCCATCCCTCCTCTATATTTCTTGTTGTTCCCCTCCACTCGTTATATACACTCTCCACCACTCGTTCCCTCTTACCTCACTCGTTCCCCCTCTCTCGCTCTCATCACCCTTAGTAGTCGGTCCCCCTCTCCATTCTCACTCCTCTCACAAGTCTCTTGGCTTATGTTCCTCTTCCCCTTCAGCCTGTGACTCCGTCCAGTAACACACACACACACACACACACACACACACACACACACACACACACACACACACACACACACACACACACACACACACACAAGAGGCATACATAAACTGGACAACATCAGGAGCATATGGAAAATAATGGAACGATACTTAAAAAGTTAAATAAAGGATATATGTCCAGACAATACAATGTGAGATCATGGCTTGAAAACTCCGTTCTAACACGAAATCATCTCCTGAAACACAAAGCTGCGGGTGCAAAAATGTGCAGAGACTTGCAACCAATGAGACTAGTTTCTGAATTAAGAGGACTGCGCTGCGAGGAGAGATTTAGAGAGTTCAGTCTTACATCCCTAGATGAGGAAAATAGACAAGGACAGCCTCTTTAAAATGAGAGTGAAAAAAGGGACAAGAGGACATAGACGTATAGTTGGAAACGCAAATGAATCGAAGAAATTTAAGGAAAAACTCATGGTCTGTTTCTATAGTCGGCTAGTAGAAATAAGTCGTGGAAGCTACGTTTATCTACAACTTCAACGCCAAAATCTACTAAGAACTCTACCGAAAGTAAACAAAAAAACACACACACACACACACAGCAGGTACAACAATTAAGTTAGTGGGCGTGGCATGGAACAAGGTTGTCAGTAAGGATTGCCGGAATGGATCTCTCTTAACGCCACGCTCATAACAAACCTAGAAGGGAAGGGAACTATCAGAGGAGAGTGTATATCAAGTTAGCTTTCTTCTAACTTGGAGAAAGATCTGAGACACGCTTCCGTTCAGGTCCCAGAGCTGAGAGGCAGCAGTTCCGAGCACAGACATATTACCAACTCAATCTCACGTCGTTTGGATAAAGAAAAACTCGAGGAGATATGATCAAGACGTACAAAATATTCAGGTGGGAACGTACGGAGCAGACAGGTGCAAGCTGCTTGACGCGGCATAAAGGAACATATAGGAAAGAACATGGATTGAAACTGTTTCCAAATGAGCCATATTGTCAGGGAAATCTGACGATCTAGTGAACGAAGTGTCGAACGGTTCCCAAAGTAGGAACGACAGCAGACAACAGTTTAGCAAACAAACACGACCATGCTGCCAATTGCTGGCCGATGCCTGACAGCAGAGATAGGAGAATACAATGCAGGAAGAGTGGGTAGGATAGGAGGATACATATAGGTAGGATAGGAGGGTAAAGTTGTTCCTCTTCTCACATGCTTTTCTCCCATCTCTTGCTCACCCATCTCGTGTCTTATGTTAAGTGTCTACATCATCCTCTCCCTCCTCCTCCTCCTTCTCTTCCTGCTCCTCCTCCTCCTCTCTCACACTCTTATATCCAGCCCTCACGCACCTCTTTCATCACTCCCCCCCCCACCCCCATCCTTCCATCCCTTTACCTACCCCATTCCTCTCTCACACGCCTCCTCCTCCCTTCACCTCCTGACACTCCCATTCTTCACCCCTCATGTCTCCTCTCACCCTACAATACTTCCCTTAATGTTTCCCCTCCCCACACCCACGCTACCTCCCCATCCCCTTCCACATCCCCTCCCCACACACCCCCACACTCGCACTCCCACTAAGTACGTGTCAAGTCCTGCACAGCCCGGGTGCTGGCTCAGCCTCTTAGTAAATGGCCGTGCCTGTAATCAGAAGCAAAAAAATATACATTCTGAATATTGGAAAACAATATATATATATATATATATATATATATATATATATATATATATATATATATATATATATATATATATATATATATATATATATATATATATATATATATATATAATATTACCCGTTAACAAGCATCTGAACAAATACATTCAGGCTCATGCATTTTCTCTTATTTGTTGGTATATAATGGCTATTTTTTGGGGTGTTTGGGTATAATATATATATATATATGTGTCGTCGTGGGAGGACTAGTCTGGTGGGTGTCGTGCTGGGGAAGCGTGCACGACAGGTATTTTAGTCGTTGTGATGAGTTGTAGTAAAGGCTATTGTTCTCACTCCAGGGGACCCCTCTTAGGATGTGTACCTTGGTCAGTGTCAGCCGTCACACCACGGACGCTGATGACCCGTCACACCACGGACCCTGCTGATCCGTCACACCACGGACGCTGCTGGCCCGTCACACCACGGACGCTGCTGACCCGTCACACCACGGACGCTCATGACCCGTCACACAACGGACGCTGATGCCCCGTCACACCACGGACGCTGCTGACCCGTCACACCACGGTCGCTGCTGACCCGTCACACCACGGACGCTGCTGGCCCGTCACACCACGGACGCTGCTGGCCCGTCACACCACGGTCGCTGCTGGCCCGTCACACCACGGACGCTGATGACCCGTCACACCACGGTCGCTGCTGGCCCGTCACACCACGGTCGCTGCTGGCCCGTCACACCACGGTCGCTGCTGGCCCGTCACACCACGGTCGCTGCTGACCCGTCACACCACGGACGCTGCTGACCCGTCACACCACGGTCGCTGCTGACCCGTCACACCACGGTCGCTGCTGACCCGTCACACCACGGACGCTGATGACCCGTCACACCACGGACGCTGCTGACCCGTCACACCACGGACGCTGCTGACCCGTCACACCACGGACGCTGATGACCCGTCACACCACGGACGCTGCTGACCCGTCACACCACGGACGCTGCTGACCCGTCACACCACGGACGCTCATGACCCGTCACACCACGGACGCTGATGCCCCGTCACACCACGGACGCTGATGCCCCGTCACACCACGGACGCTGATGCCCCGTCACACCACGGACGCTGATGACCCGTCACACCACGGTCACTGATGACCCGTCACACCACGGACGCTGCTGACCCGTCACACCACGGTCGCTGCTGACCCGTCACACCACGGACGCTGCTGGCCCGTCACACCACGGACGCTGATGACCCGTCACACCACGGACGCTGCTGACCCGTCACACCACGGACGCTGCTGACCCGTCACACCACCTTCCATTCCCTTCCTTCCTTTATTCTCTCTCTCTTCCTTCGATTCGCCTTTTCCATTTCATTTTCATTCCTCACTCCTGCCTCTGTCATTTTTACACTTCCGTATCAAGTAATTCCTGAGTCTTTCTGAGTGTTCTTTCCCTCATATTCTTTCCCCTGTCATTTTACTGTCTTCCTTCCTGTCTCATTCTGGAGCCTCTCATCCTCCCATTCTCTCTCACGTTTGTTCTCCCCTACTCCCTCTGTCTACCTCCCTGTCTGCCTCTGTCTTATTGTTTCCCTCGAGCCCGTCAAATTATTTTCTGTAACGCCTCACTGCCTTAATACTGTTCGCCCTCGTATTCCAGTGCTGTCTTCTGTCTATATAGGTGGAATGTCTTCCATCTGTTTTTCCCTCTTTTTCACTCTCTCTCCCTCCACCCTGTCTGTCGGTCTGTCTGTCTGTCTGTCTCTCTCTCTCTCTCTCTCTCTCTCTCTCTCTCTCTCTCTCTCTCTCTCTCTCTCTCTCTCTCTCTCTCTCTCTCTCTCTCTCTCTCTCTCTCTCCCTCGCTCTCCCTTCATCTTCACACTCTCTCCAGTTCCCATCTTAAGGGAGAGGACTAAGCCGTTGTGTGGCGCAAGCGATCGTCTGGCGGCTTACGAAGCCAGTGGTATTCGTCTTGGAACTGCGATGAAAACTTAGTTCTCAAAGAATTTGTGGACTTATGGACCCTCCCCCTTGTTAGTCAACAGCTACGGTTGAGGGGTATGGATTGGGTGTCCAAGATGCAAAATTCTGGACCAGGTCCGGGAGAGGTTTGAAAATTGGTTGGAGGATGGATAGTATTGCAGTCAACTAAAGGTTTGTTATAGCAAAAGATGGTGAGAGTTGGAACGTGAGAGATGAGGTAGGAGAGTAAAGGATGGATAGGAGAAAATGAGAGGTCGTAGTTTGGAAAAAAAAGAGTGTGTGGGGAAGAGGAAAGTTGTGGATTAGAGCATGAAAGAGTATTATTTATATATATGTTTGTATGTCTGAGATTGAAGACCATGCAGATGCTTCAGGTCAGCCTCACCCAACATTCCAAGATGACACATGTAGGGTATGGGAGAGTCATAGGCCAGTTGGGGTTTCCCCCCCCCTCATCAATGTCACATTTAGACAAAAATATCGACATATAGCAAACCTTCCCTGCAATTTTCATAAAGATTGGCTTGGAATAAAAGTTGTGTTATCCATAAACTTGTTTAGCGGTTTCAGTGCTTTGTCTTATCACATTTTCTGAGAGTGGGATGGGAAAGGGGAGGAGGAGGAGGAGTGGGGGAGAGGAGAGAAGAAAAGGGGGGAGAAAAAGCGAGAGAGCAGTAGCTAGGAAATGTAGTGGGAGAGGGAAAGAAAAGGTGTAGAGAGAGAGAGAGAGAGAGAGAGAGAGAGAGAGAGAGAGAGAGAGAGAGAGAGAGAGAGAGAGAGAGAGAGAGAGAGAGAGAGAGAGAGGAAATGAGGAGATAGGACGGATAGGGGAGAAGAGGTTATGAGACAGAGGGTGAGGGTTCCCCTCCTTACCCCCCGTAAGGAGGGGAACTATATAATATGTAGCAGTCACATACAGCAGTAGGCACTCGGCTGTACGTGTGGTCTAACCTCCAATATCCATGTATTATCTTGGAAAGTCATGTGTGTGAGACTAACCGTAAGCTTCTGACCTCCAACCACGGACAGCATTTTGTCGATACCAGGGTAGCAGCCGCATTTAATCCTCGCGAAAACCACATATATTTTTTTATAGAAACCACACCACGGATATTCTATGCAAAAACCACATGTTATATGTAAAAAAATCCATATATTATATGTAATAGCCACATATATGTAACAGCCATGTATATGTAACTGCTACATGTATATAACAGCCACATTGATGCAATTACCACACACGGATAATACAAGATACATGAGATGAAATTATTAATGCTGCACTTGAAAAGAAAATCTTTGTCAAGATAAAAATAACTTTAAAATCTTCACTAATGTGTAGGGAGTCGTCCACGTGTCTCTAAGTGCAGACAAGTCTGAATATAATTTGAAATTATGACAAATGTGAAATGACTCCATTTGCATGAAAAAGTGAAGGAGAGAGCCAGGTGTGTGGCAATAGTGTGTAGTCAACTCTCTCTCTACACACACACACCGAGGACGTGTAACGAAGGACAGTCGGGTGTGTGGCACTTATAATCCCAGTCGACACCTACACACAAGTCACAGTTGATAGGTATGTTGACAGGTGTGTATTACCGTGTTTACTTTTCCCTCAGGTGGTTCTCCTAACAACGTATGATTGTTTACTATTAATACGCTATCGTGGTAATTAACTCAGCTATCGTGGTAATTAACTCAGCTATCTCAGCTTCTACCCGGATATCATATATTCACATTTACCTGTGTTACTTTCACACATTTTATTTAATATTAGCTGGAAAACAAAAACTAATTTGTAATTGGTACTATTAATATAATTATAACTTACATATATATTTTAGTAACATATTGTTTGACTTTCCCCATAGTTTTTAACCTGGTATCTCTAGCTTATATCACAGTAAATCCTTGAAAGAATAGTTAATAAAAAAAGCTATATCTAAAAGCTATGTGCAATATCGATTAAAAAAATGCCTTTTGTTAACTGTCAAGGAAAATATAGGATAACTATTTGTTTCTGTCGTCAGTGAGAATTTAGTTAGTTGAATTGTGTTACGTTTTTTATTTATTAGTTTACAATTGGTTACGCTAGAGGCGAGGATTATATTAGGATAAACCTGAGGCTGGGATTATATAAGGATAAGCGAGAGTGCATTGTTGATCTATTTCGTTCTTCTTGCCCCCTTCAACCTTATGTTGTTCCTGTGTGTCAATGTACTTTCACTCACTCTTCCTCCTATTTCTCTCCATTTCTCCCTTTCTTTCACCTTTCCCCCCTCTCTCTCTGTCATTCTCCTGCCCTCACCTTCCCCTCCTCTCTCACCACCATCAGCCGTGAAACTTACTGCTCAAACTGCAATTTCGCAGCTCCATTTAACACGTTCCCCAGAGCCTGCTACAGCTCGTTGCAAAGTTGACAAACCACTCCCCCTCTCCTCTCTACCTGGACGGTTACCCGAGCACGAGAGACAGAAGGGCGAGACAGAAGGGAGGGGTTGGTGGGAGGGGGAGGAGGATAAAGGTGCAATGGACACAAGCTTGTCTGTCACCTGGTGCTAAAGAAACCTGTGGCGCTGTCATCTCAGGTTCGATCACCAGCCATAAAGGAGTTTACGTTTGTCTGTGTTTGCCTGTCGGTCATGTGTGCCTGTCTGTCTGTCTGTCTCTCTCAGGTTATGTGCCTATCTGCCGGCTGTGTGTGTCTGTTTTTGTCCGTGTCTCTCTCTGTCTCTGTCTTTCTCACAGTCTCACTGTGAGAAAGTCTGTGTCTTCTTACTCTCACAGTCTCTCTCTCTCTCTCTCTCTCTCTCTCTCTCTCTCTCTCTCTCTCTCTCTCTCTCTCTCTCTCTCTCTCTCTCTCTCTCTCTCTCTCTCTCTCTGTCTCTCTCTCTCTCTCTCTCTCTCTCTCTCTCTCTCTCTCTCTCTCTCTCTCTCTCTCTCTCTCTCTCTCTCTCTCTCTCTCTCTCTCTCTCTCTCTCTCTCTCTAGCCAGGTCGTTACTGGACCTCGCCACGCTCCAGAATACCTGTAATTGTGACAAACTTGTGTAATGCCCGTCCAAGCTCGCTCACTCTCCCTCTCTTACTCTCACAGTCTCTCTCTCTCTCTCTCTCTCTCTCTCTCTCTCTCTCTCTCTCTCTCTCTCTCTCTCTCTCTCTCTCTCTCTCTCTCTCTCTCTCTCTCTCTCCCTCTCTCAACCCCTCCAGATTCAGCCTCTTCCACCTGCTCCTCAGCCTCGAACAATTTTCTCCTCCTCAGATGCAGGTCGGGAGAAGTCTATATTTTTGTCTGAGTGTGCTTCCGGCTAGCTCATCACTGCCTCTTGTTCCTCGATCATCACCAACTCATTCACTCACTACTGCCCCCCCCTCCCTTCCCTTAATCTCTCTCTCTCTCTCTCTCCCTTTCCCTTAAATCCTACCACCCTTCCCATCTTCTCTTATACATTTCCCTCTTTCCATTAATCCTTCCTCCATTCCTTTTTTAAGCACACACTTCCATATATACATATACATACATATATATATATATATACATATATATATATTGCAACGTACTCTGCAACGATCTGGCACTTCAAGGCAATAAGCATTATGGCTCATCACAGCCAATTCAACTCACATTAACTCACCAACGTCTTGTCACACACGCACGAACAGCACACAGTATATCGTACGGTTCAGTAACTCTCGTCAAGTAACGCATAAAGCAAACAACGTGACAGGAAAAACAAACAAAGTGCCCCCCCCCCTGACAAACACAGACATCGCAGGTAACTGCAGTAATTAGTGCGGACATCAAAGGGAATTTAAACATGTCTTTAGCATGCGTTGTATATCGCACTCTTGAGTGCGTGTGTCGCGCGAATACTTTGTAGCGAGCCTTGCACGCATGCACGCACGCCTACATTGTGAGGGAACCACCCATGCATGCGTTCCTTGTCTGAATTATAACGAACTATGCATGCAAGCACTATAAAGTCGCTTACATCATGATGGAACACACACACACACACACACACACACACACACACACACACAGTTAGTAAACAGTTGATTGACAGTTGAGAGGCGGGCCGAAAGAGCAAAGCTCAACCCCCCAAACACAACTAGGTGAATACACACACACACACACACACACACACACACACACACACACACACACACACACACACACACACACACACACACACACACACACACACACACAGGTGCCCAGGCTTGAGAGAAGTGAGATTGCAACATGGAGCCCCACCGTCCCCTTCCGTCCTCTGAGATATAGGGACAGGTGAGAGGCTATACAGCCTCTCCCCCCTTATACAAAAATAGTTGGTTAATTACCCGGAGCTCCCAGGGCGGGAAGCAGACAACAAAGTGGCCTCAACGCAAAAGTTGTAATGAGCGCGTGAATCACAGGACCAATTAGGTGCAGGAGTGATTGTAAGCGGGTTTGTGGGGGGGGGGGGGGGAGTAGTGGCGGGTGGTGGTGATTAGCTGAGAACGGGATAGGAGGGGGGGGGCTGAAGGGGCAATAGGGATAGGTAGGATAGGACGGGACTGATGAGTTAGTGCATCGCTAGGGGAAGATGTGCTACAATGATGGTTATCCACTTACTGGTGGATGTGATGATAATGGGAGGGGTCGAGATGGTGGTGGTTAGTGGGTGGGAGGGGGCTATAAGGATGGTGTAAGGGGCTGGGATAGCCTTTCAGGGAGGGATGAATGGGGCTAAGTGGGAATTATGGGTGTAACAACCCGTCCTCTTAAAAATAACGTCACTTTTCGCTCGTATGCGCACTTCGGCCAAATTTGGACGTAATTTGAAATGAAATCGACTCACAAAAGTGACGTACTGTTCCGTTTTCTGTTTGAGTCGTCCGGCTTACTCGGCAAGCTTAGAAGAGGAAACTTTTCATTAACGTTTTTCATAACGTTTTGAAACTTTTTGAGAATTTCCTGCCCACCTAACCTATCAGAGGAAAAAATAAATCCCAAATTTATTTTCATTTTTTTTCATTTTCAAATTACGTCCATATTCGGCCATACTGGCAAACGGCCATGAGCGACGTTCTTTTTAAGAGGACAGGTTGGCGGATTATTGGCGGGAGATTTTGGCTGTTACCTTGTGTGAAGGTGAGGGTGTCCCATCCCATTGGTTGAAGCTGAGGGTGTGAAGGTGAGGGTGTCCCATCCCATTGGTTGAAGCTGAGGGTCTGAAGGTGAGGGCGTCCCTTCCCATTGGTTGAAGCTGGTGGTGTGAAGGTGAGGGCGTCCCTTCCCATTGGTTGAAGCTGAGGGTGTGAAGGTGAGGGCGTCCCTTCCCATTGGTTGAAGCTGAGGGTCTGAAGGTGAGGGCGTCCCTTCCCATTGGTTGAAGCTGAGGGTGTGAAGGTGTGGGCGTCCCTTCCCATTGGTTGAAGCTGAGGGTGTGAAGGTGAGGGCGTCCCTTCCCATTGGTTGAAGCTGAGGGTGTGAAGGTGTGGGCGTCCCTTCCCATTGGTTGAAGCTGAGGGTGTGAAGGTGAGGGCGTCCCTTCCCATTGGTTGAAGCTGGTGGTGTGAAGGTGAGGGCGTCCCTTCCCATTGGTTGAAGCTGAGGGTGTGAAGGTGAGGGCGTCCCTTTCCATTGGTTGAAGCTGAGGGTGTGAAGGTGTGGGCGTCCCTTCCCATTGGTTGAAGCTGGTGGTGTGAAGGTGAGGGCGTCCCTTCCCATTGGTTGAAGCTGAGGGTGTGAAGGTGTGGGTGTCCCTTCCCATTGGTTGAAGCTGGTGGTGTGAAGGTGAGGGCGTCCCTTCCCATTGGTTGAAGCTGGTGGTGTGAAGGTGAGGGCGTCCTTTCCCATTGGTTGAAGCTGAGGGTCTGAAGGTGAGGGCGTCCCTTCCCATTGATTGAAGCTGGTGCTGTGAAGGTGAGGGCGTCCCTTCCCATTGGCACCCAAGAAACTCCACCTAAATGTATAGGTTATCCGAACACATTGGTTCTAATGAAAAGGGGGCAGCTCAACCGTAAGGTATCCTGTCCTGAGCTCCACCAGAACGTCAGTTATCCGAACATGCTGTCTCTCGCGAGTACGTTATCGGAACTTCCTGTTTGTGGCTCCCTGTAGTAAATCCCTGTCACTGTGTCTCCAGCACCTCAGGCAAGGGTATTTACATACTAAGTGGACTGTGAAATTAACACGAGCGACTTAATGCCATATAAATCCCCGTATCGAGCTCCGAGTGATGGCTCACTGGGGAACAACACCAGGCTTCGACTCCCCTTTGGGGTGCAGGTTCACCTCATTAGTTAATAATCCTCACACCTCAAATAGATAACGCTAGTTACATTTTTCATGTTTCTGAGATTTCAACGCCGAAGTCAACTATTTTAATTTTTCTTACGAGGAATATATATAGACAACTAATTGGAGTCAAAGTGACAATTAACGGCGTGCCGGTTAAACCCTTGTTTTGAAAATGGCAAGAAATGACTGAAACTGGAAATACAATATACAGGAATATTTTCATCAACGGACGAAGCGGTGGTCGTATACATTATCGCGTTGTGATATTCATATATAAACACCGGAGTTGATTTCTTAATATTTGGTACCGGGCCAAATAAATGTGAGAATTCTGTACTGCCGGCGTTTAGCGATCTGGGATGCTGAGGGCCATTAGCAGGCGGCCCCAACACAGTCACTTCCGTCATCTCATTAACATCTCGCATCCCTTCTCCCCATCCATCTCCCTCTCTTCCTCTCTCTCCGCCTTCCTTATTTCCTTCATCCATCCATTACCGCCCCTTATCTCCTGTCCCCTATCCCCTCCCTCTCTCATTTTTCACTATACCAGTTCGCCATTAAACTCATATCCGGTAATTAAGCAGTCTTCCGCTCCTCCTTCCCATACTTTCCCTTACCTCCCTCTCCTCTACCTCCTCTTCCTCCTCCTAGACTAGTGTACCGGGTGTACTGGCGGGTGTGGACGCTGCATCTGAGCTAGCATAAAGGCCTGGTAGAATGATGTTTGGTGTACTGGGTACTGGTGCTCTTATCCCAAGTGTAGTCTGGACTGGTGTAGACTGGTGTGGTGGATGGTGTAGGCAGATGTTCAGGGTGTTGTGTGGACTGGTGTAGACTGGTGTGGTGGATGGTGTAGGCAGATGTTCAGGGTGTTGTGTGGACTGGGGTAAACTCCGCCCAACTGTACTGGTCGACCATTACAGGTGTATATGACCATTATCATATTTATTACGTTATACACGGGTGTATAACGCATATTAACGTAAATTCTAATGGTAACTAAATTCTAATGATGCTATAATATACTTATTCTAGGAAGAGTATAACTCCAGGAATAGTATTTATATGGAATAGTATTTATACCCATAAATTTGATATATATTTATGGGTATAAATGCCCGTCATACCACCAAATAGTAACTTTGTAACAGAAACAGTAAATTAAAAATATATTATAGCTCCCCCTCCCCCCAACAGTAGCTCTAGATGCTCTGCGTTCAACTTGAGTGTGCTGGAATTATTTAAAAAAAATAATGAAAAGATTTTAGTCATTATGGAGATTTGCAGAGTGAGCTCAAGTGGCGCTGCCATCATTATACAGCGTGAAAATAGAGCAAAACTGGGAGGAAAGAAAGATTTGTTAATATTCTGAGTTCAACAGTTCAGTAATGATGAGCTCTGGCGTTTGAGTGGACGTTGTAAAGTCATGGAAGAGTAGGTAGGTGAGGCAGGGATAAGGAAGGGAGAGGGAAGGGGAGTAGCAGAGGGAGAGGAGAGAAGAGTAGCATGGGAGAGGAGAGAGGAGTAGCAGGGGAAGAGGGGGAGACGAGTGGATGTGAAGACAGAGAAGAAAAGGTTCAGAACTTTGTAACGAGGCTTGTTCAAGAACTGCGCGGGGTGGGTTATGAAGAAAGACTGAAAAAACTGGACCTGGCGACGCTGGAAAAAGAGGAGAGAGAAGGAAGGTATGATAGAGATGTCTAAAATGTTAAGGAGGGATAATGTGGAAAAAGTAGAAATGCACACAATGAAAACCCAATTGAAAGAGAGCATGGATGGCAATTTGAGAATCAGATGAATCATAGAGATGTTAGAAAGTTTTCTTTAAGTGCAAGAGAAGGCAGGGAGTTATCAGGGGGAAAGCACCAAGCCATTACGAATATATAGCACTTGGAAGGGGTCAGGATAAGGATTTGGGATAAGACGGGGGGAAAGGAATGGTGCTCAACCACTTAGACGGTCGGGGATTGTACGCCGACCTGCATGAAGTGAGACCGTCGCTCTACCGTCCAGCCCAAGTGGTTGGGTATTAGTACAAGAGAAGTGGAAAATAGAATAAACTAAAGGAGCAAGTTGTAGTAGTGAGTTTCATTAAAACAAATTAAGCAGATATATCTACATTTATGAAGCGTCTGATTAATAGGATAGGTGGGTTGCTTGGGTTTGTACGTTTCTGACGTCCCGTCCTCCCAACACCACCACCATCACTACCACCATCCCTACCACCATCCCATCCCTCCCAACACCACCACCCTCACCATCACTACCACCATCCCGTATCACTGTTCCACCCACCACCACCACCACATCCCACGTCCTAAACACCTCTCAAGAACCCACCAAACACTCAAGAAATAGTGTCGTGTGGCACTTTGGAGGACCAACTGGCCAAGCTGAGACACTCCAAGGAGTTTCACAAACTTTTAGACTTGACAAAGGGGACATCTGAATGTTTTGTGAGTTCTTCAGGCGCCCTCCTCGCCACACTAAACTGAGAAGGAGACAAAGAGTAGAAAGAAAAGTTGTTTTTTTCCTCTGGGTTTCTTTGGGGGTTATATTGAACCTGTAAGAATCAAGGAATTACGCGGTGGCTTTCTGTTTGAACTTGTAATTCGTTCATGTGGTTATTTTTGTTGAGTTGATTCAATTTGTCGAGGTGTCTCGTATTTTGCGGGTTGGCATGGAGCGCTAGAGATTGTTATTGGACGCGCTGTCGTTTGGAAAGAACATTAAAGTCAGTCCGACCGTGAGTGAGGGAGCCAGTCATTTAGCTGGGCAGTCGACCAGTCACCCAATGACTCACTTTGTCTGTCAGTTCATCAGTTATTCAGACAGTCAGTCAGTCAGTGTGCCAATGAGTCCAAGCCGAAGTTCCACGAGCCAAACTGTACTTATTTCGCTCAATTTCGTTTATTTTATCTTATTTCGTCCAATTCCTAGCCGGAATAGCAATTATTGACCCAAAATCAGAAATCGGGTAATAAGAAGGAATAGGGAGAGGGGGAAAATGGAGTAAAGAGGGAGTATGTGAGAGTGTGATGACCCGAGTGAGGGGGAACAGCATTGATCATTAACAAACAAACTCCTCTACCCCCTTCCCTGCATCCTCCCCCTCACCCCTTACCCATCCCAGCGATCCCTATCCCCCCACTAATTCCGCCGAGCCCCCCCATTTCCCCCCTCCACAAATCAGGAAACAAATAATCAGTGTTTGGAGGGGTTTCTGCCCCCATAATGGGTTCCCTCAGTGTGACCTGCATCTCAACATTATAAACTATTTGATATTTACTTTTTACACATATCTGATATTTATTTTATTTAAACCTTTAACCGAGGATGGCGACTCGTCATCCTCGGCCCTAGAAGACTCAGAAAACCCTGATATATATATATATATATATATATATATATATATATATATATATATATATATATATATATATATATATATATATATATATATGTCGTACCTAGTAGCCAGAACGCACTTCTCAGCCTACTATACAAGGCCCGATTTGCCTAATAAGCCAAGTTTTCGTGAATTAATGTTTTTTCGACTACCTAACCTACCTAACCTAACCTAACCTAACGTTTTCGGCTACCTAACATAACCTAACCTATAAAGATAGGTTAGGTTAGGTTAGGTAGGGTTGGTTAGGTTCGGTCATATATCTACGTTAATTTTAACTCCAATAAAAAAAAATTTACCATATACATAATGAAATGGGTAGCTTTATCATTTCATAAGAAAAAAATTAGAGAAAATATATTAATTCAGGAAAACTTGGCTTATTAGGCAAATCGGGCCTTGCATAGTAGGCTGAGAAGTGCGTTCTGGCTACTAGGTACGACATATATATATATATATATATATATATATATATATATATATATATATATATATATATATATATATATATATATATATATATATATATATGTTTGTTACAATACCGTAACACGAGGTATAGACACGCCTTTCACTCTGGGAAAGGGAAGTTAAGACAGTAGGAAGCTCCGAACACAGAGTCACTCTTCCTGGGCTGTTTCCGAAACGCTTTTACAAGCTCGTTAAAACTGCGTTATAAGGAGCAGCGAACGAGTCGTGGCTGACGTCTCCTTCTTCTTTCCTCCTCCCTCATCCCTTCTTATTTCCTCCATACCTCTTCCCCTCAGACTTCTTTCTCCAATCAATCCTTTCCTCATCCCCTCATTCAACTTCCTTCCTCCAATCTCCTACTCATTCTCTTCTTCTCTTTAATCCTTATTCTTGTCTCGTCTCATATTATTCTCCCATCCCTAATCCTCTCATATTCTTCCTATTTTTCAGTCTCTTTTCTACCCTCCCTCCCTTAATGCCTCTTTCCCTCCCTCCCTTAATGCCTCTTTCCCTCCCTCCTATATTCCCTTCCTCCCTTGTTCTCTCCCTCTCTCCTTCCTTACTCTTTGCCACTATTATGTGTGAAAATGTTGACTCTTGCATTAGTACGGTCCACTTACGGAACCACAACAAACCGATGACAGACTTTTCAGGAATAAAACATGTTTCTTTTTTTTTCAAAGGAGCAGATTTGTATTAGGGAAGTGAGTCCTTGTGTGGTACTTCATCGACCTGTGTTACTCATATATAAATTATAAACAAAATAAAATTATATTTATAAATTATACTTTTATATATAAGATTATAAATATAGTAATATTAAGTAATCTAATTCATTATCGATAAATATAACGAATGTTCTCTAAAAAAATGAACTTTTCTCTTTTGAAGTATCATACAGCGCGTTCTCATAGTACATTAACACTAAAAGAAAGGCACTACGGGCTCACCATAGCCCGTGCTACTTGGAACTGCTTGTTCCAAGTAGCGAATCTTTAACAACAAACAACATTGCCACTGAGTTCAGAGGGTTGAATGTCGGGAGTATTTCCCCCAACAATTCAAACCTATTAAATGAACAAATCCACAAGGGCCGTGACGAGGATTCGAACCTGCGTCCGGGAGCATCCCAACCTATTAACGATCAGCGTGGTCTAGAGGGTAGAGTACTGGGTACTGGTTATGTCAAGGTGCGCAAACACCTGTCTTTCCAAAGTTAGAGCCCACAGGAGAGTGAGCTCTTTGTGTTTATATATATATATATATATATATATATATATATATATATATATATATATATATATATATATATATATATATATATATATATATATATATATGTCGTACCTAGTAGCCAGAACTCACTTCTCAGCCTACTATGCAAGGCCCGATTTGCCTAATAAGCCTAGTTTTCATGAATTAATGTTTTTTCGCGAACCTAACCTACCTAACCTAACCTAACCTAACGTTTTCGGCTACCTAACCTAACCTAACCTATAAAGATTGGTTAGGTTAGGTTAGGTAGGGTTGGTTAGGTTCGGTCTTATATCTACGTTAATTTGAACTCCAATAAAAAAAAATTTACCTCATACATAATGAAATGGGTAGCTTTATCATTTCATAAGAAAAAAATTAGAGAAAATATATTAATTTAGTAAAACTTGTCTTATTAGGCAAATCGGGCCTTGCATAGTAGGCTGAGAAGTGAGTTCTGGCTACTAGGTACGACATATATATATATATATATATATATATGTATATATATATATATGTATATATATATATATATATATATGTATATATATATATATATATATATATATATATATATATATATATATATATATATATATATATATATATATATATATATATCACGTGTTACAGGGATCCCACTTCGACGGAATTGACATTGCTTATCAGAATGCCATGTCTTTGTGACAGTTATTTCTAAATAAATAACAGGTTCCCCACTAGGTTAATGCTCGTTTTCCCTATTGACTATTTGTTTTGTTATGGCATATATCCCTTCTACGTCATTGTACACAACACTGTTTCTTTAAAGTTAAGTTTGTTAAGATCTTGTTAATCTTTCTAACAAAGAGTAGGCAGTGCCTGGAAAGAGAGCTAAATGGTGCGCACTGGATGACGTTGTGAAGCTAATTGTTTGCTGAAAGGTGATTCGAACTTCATAAGCAGAGTCAGACATTGATGGGATTGGCATAAAATGGTCAGGAGCCATTATATTAGATGTCCTACACACTGAAAAATGTTTAACCCGCGTGCCGAAGCTCAACAATGCGGGCACAAATAAGTGAGGACAAACACATAAGCTCACACACACACACACACACACACACACACACACACACACACACACACACACACACACACACACACACACACACACACATACACACACACAATGGGTTCCTGAGGCCAATAGGCTCAGAAACCTGTCCACCTGTTGATTGACGGTTGAGAGGCGGAATCAAAGAGCCAGAGCTCAACCCCCGCAAGCACAACTAGGTGAGTACAACTAGGTGAGTACACACACACACACACACACACACACACACACACACACACACACGGGTCAGGACCCTCACTATAGTCTCTATAAGCAATATTCCCAACCATGCTCGCTGACACGTGGCCCCCGTGAAGGGCGTGACCGTGCTGAATGAAGGCCCTTCCTTCCCCAACCATTCAAGGATAATTATCTGAAGCTGTTATATATATGTATGTATTTTTTTATGTGTCTATCCATATATCCATCTATCTGTCCATCTATCAGCACGGCCCAATGTAGCACATGTCGCTAATCTATTTCTCTATTTCGCTAACACAAAATATTGTTTTGTTGTTACTTAGTCTTTACTTTTGTATTGTTTTTGTCGTCTTCTCGTTATTCTTCTTCCTCATTTCGCCTTGCTGTTTCCTTCCCATTCTCACTCTTCTCACTCTTCTCTCTTCCTCTCTCTCTCTCTCTCTCTCTCTCTCTCTCTCTCTCTCTCTCTCTCTGTCTGTCTGTCTGTCTGTCTGTCTGTCTGTCTGTCTGTCTGTCTGTCTGTCTGTCTCTCTCTCTCTCTCTCTCTCTCTCTCTCTCTCTCTCTCTCTCTCTCTGTCTGTCTGTCTGTCTGTCTGTCTGTCTCTCTCTCTCTCTCTCTCTCTCTCTCTCTCTCTCTCTCTCTGTCTGTCTGTCTG
>NC_091181.1:36059455-36071955 GCF_040958095.1 Procambarus clarkii
GCATGATATCAATCCCTAGATCTTTCTCTCTTCCTGGTTGGGCACCATTCCTTTCCCTCCGTCCCATCCCAAATCCTTATCCTGACCCTTTCCCAGTGCTATATAGTCGCAATGGCTTGGGGCTTTCCCCCTGTTAATTCTCATCCCTGTGTGTGTGTGTGTGTGTGTGTGTGTGTGTGTGTGTGTGTGTGTGTGTGTTTTTGTGTGTATATGTACTTACTCTTTGAGCCGGCAGAATCGAGCTATTAGCTCTTGTACCCCGCCTTTCAAACCAATCTATTTTCCTCTATTATGTCTACTACATATATTTCTCCCTAACACAAACACATCTCCAGGAAGCAGCCCATAGCAGCTGTCTAACGCCCAGTGGCCTATTTGCTGCTAGGTGAACAGAAATATCAGGTTGAAAGGAACTCTGGCCATTTGTTTCTGCCTTGTTTCTGCCATTAGGACTACGACCCCCAGGCGCTGTCCACTCAGCCGCGAGGCCCCCATGTGTGTGTGTGTGTATGCGCATGCGTGTTTGCATGTAAATTAAGAAAATACGTATAACAAAATAAATAACCAACCTGAAATTAACTATAAAACTCGCCAAGGTTGACACGCCATCAAGGGAACGACCAACCGGACGAAATTCACAGTTACTCCAAAATAATGACACGAATGTTAATAGACCTCTCACTGGTGCGGAGTCTTCGCCGCACCGCATGAGCCATCTATTATTCACGTTGCATGCGTCGGGGACGAGAGGGAACCCTGGCCAGGCGATTCATGGTGGAACGACTTCATACCCTGGCCAGGGGATTCATAGTGGAACGACTTCATACCCTGGCCAGGGGATTCATAGTGGAACGACTTCATACCCTGGCCAGGGGATTCATAGTGGAACGACTTCATACCCTGGCCAGGCGATTCATAGTGGAACGACTTCATACCCTGGCCAGGCGATTCTTAGTGGAACGACTTCATACCCTGGCCAGGGGATTCATAGTGGAACGACTTCATACCCTGGCCAGGCGATTCTTAGTGGAACGACTTCATACCCTGGCCAGGGGATTCATAGTGGAACGACTTCATACCCTGGCCAGGGGATTCATAGTGGAACGACTTCATACCCTGGCCAGGGGATTCATAGTGGAACGACTTCATACCCTGGCCAGGGGATTCATAGTGGAACGACTTCATACCCTGGCCAGGGGATTCATAGTGGAACGACTTCATACCCTGGCCAGGGGATTCATAGTGGAACGACTTCATACCCTGGCCAGGGGATTCATGGTGGAACGACTTCATACCCTGGCCAGGGGATTCATAGTGGAACGACTTCATACCCTGGCCAGGGGATTCATGGTGGAACGACTTCATACTCTGGCCAGGGGATTCATGGTGGAACGACTTCATACCCTGGCCAGGGGATTCATAGTGGAACGACTTCATACCCTGGCCACGGGATTCATAGTGGAACGACTTCATGCCCTGGCCAGGGGATTCATAGTGGAACGACTTCATACCCTGGCCAGGCGATTCTTAGTGGAACGACTTCATACCCCAAACAGGTGATTCGTACAGGAGAGACTCCATGCCCAAGACAGGTGATTCACGCTGGACGAACCCTACACACTGGCCAGACGAGTGATGATAGAATGTCCACAACCATAGTGCCTAACACAACATCTTTCGCTCCCAAAGGCGTTACTAATGATGCTTGTTAGTGAACAGTCTTCAAATATATACCGGACGGATTAACAACTTCTTAGAATATACTGATAAATGCTCGTGACCTTGGGTTTAAAAATGACTTAAATTGTAACTTGCACTTGAAATTTGACTTTAATTTTAGAAGTGACATATTTAGCTGTCAAAACTTTCATTAGTTTTGAAGCTTATTGACATTGATTTTGAATTGTTCTCTTTCTAAGACTTTGACGGCCGCTAACACATGTATCTGAACTAACAAAGACACCAGATACTTGCATATATATATATATATATATATATATATATATATATATATATATATATATATATATATATATATATATATATATATATATATATATATATATATATTAAATACCTGCGATACACATGTACGTGAAACATCAGGGACACACATGTACGTAAACACCTGAGACACACACACGGTCTCCTAGCAAAAGAAATACATAATTTGATGGTAATTTGTTTTAAGTATAGAGGTGGTGCGTGTGGCGGGAGCTGGGAGCTGGCATGTGAGCCTGTGTGTGTGTGTGTGTGTGTGTGTGTGTGTGTGTGTGTGTGTGTGTGTGTGTGTGTGTGTGTGTGTGTGTATGTGTGTGTGTGTACTCACCTAGTTGTACTTGGTGGGGTTGAGCTTTGGCTCTTTGGTCCCGCGTCTTAACTGTCAATCAAATGGTGTTCAGATTCTGGAGCCTATTGGGCTCTATCAAATCTACATTTGAAACGGAGTATGGATTCAGCCTCCACTACATCACTGCTTAATGCATTCCATTTGTTAACTACTCTGACACTGAAACAATTCTTGCTAATGCCTCTGCTGCTTATTTGGGTACAAACTTTTCACCTGTGTCCCTTTATTCGTATTCCACCCATGCTAAAATAGTTTGTCTTTGTCCACCCTGTCAATTCCCTTGAGAATTTTGTAGGTGGTGATCATGTTTTCCCTTTCTCTTCTGTCTTCCAGGGACGTGTGGTTTAGCTCTCTTAGGGTTTCCACGTAGCTCATACCTCTTAGTTCTGGGACAAATCTGGTGCATACCTTTGAATCTTCACTAACTTTGCCTTGTGTTTAACTGGGTATGTACTCCAGGCTGGAGCTGTATACTCCAGGATTGGTCTGACATAAGTGGTATACAGGGTCCTGAACGATTCCTTACACAAGTCTCTTAAGGCAGTTCCTATGTTGGCCAATCTAGCATATGCCGCTGATGATATCCTAAAATGTGTACTTCTGGGGACAGGTTCAGTATGATATCAACCCCCAGATCTTTCTCTCTATTTGACTCTTGCAGGATTTCACCTCCCAGATGGTACCTTAAGTTCAGCCTCCTGGTCCCTTCGCCTAATTTCATTACTTGACACTTTCCTGAGTTCAACTTTAGTAGCCATTTTCTAGACCATTCCTCTAGCTTGTCCAGGTCGTCCTGTAGCCTCTGTCCATCTTCATCTGTCTTGATTCTTCTCATCATTTTTATTTTGCAACATCAGCAAACATTGAGAGGAATGAGTCTATACTCTCTAGAAGATCGTTACATAAATCAGAAACAGGATGGGTCCAAGTACAGAGCTCTGTGGGACTCCGCTGGAGATATCTCGCCAAACTGATGTCATGCCCCTCATAGTTACTCGCTGTTTCCTGTTGCTTAGATAGTTCCTTATCCAATGGAGCATTTTACCTTTTACCCCTGCCTGTTTCTCCAACTTTTGTAACAGACTTTTATGGGTACTGTGTCGGAGGCTTTCTGACAGCCCAAGAATTTGCAATTTGTCCATCCTTTTCTTTCTGTGTGTGTGTGTGTGTGTGTGTGTGTGTGTGTGTGTGTGTGTGTGTGTGTGTGTGTGTGTGTGTGTGTGTGTGTGTGTGTGTGTAATTACCTAAGTGTAGTTACAGGATGAGAGCTACGCTCGTGGTGTCCCGTCTTCCCAGCACTCTTTGTCATATAACGCTTTGAAACTACTGACGGTCTTGGCCTCCACCACCTTCTCACTTAACTTGTTCCAACCGTCTACCACTCTATTTGCGAAGGTGAAGGTGTTGTGTGTGTGTGTGTGTGTGTGTATGTGATAAAGAGAGAGAGAGAGAGAGAGAGAGAGAGAGAGAGAGAGAGAGAGAGAGAGAGAGAGAGAGAGAGAGAGAGAGAGAGAGAGAGACAGAGAAAGACAGTAAGAAGCGAGAGAAAAAAAAAGATATGAAGATAGTGAGAGAAATAATGAGAGAGACAGAGAGAAAGAGAAGTGCATCACACCAATTATCCACCTGTCCACACACCATCAAACGCAACACCTGCACTAAACACCCTCATCAACATAGCAACTAACACCGGGCAACATAATAGCATTACCCAAAACATGCACTTTTCTTATTTTCTTGAGTGACCCGAATACGTATAACTCGTATTTACGTGTTGAGAAATATATAAAACACGTAGTCAATACACGCTGAGAAATATTCTGTTCCCATCGCTCCGTTTTGCCTTCAAAATACCAAAATACCGCCAAGAGTATAGACTCTGGAACCCTGCGACCCGCTGCAATGCGATCCCGTAGGGAAGGATCCAGTCGCAAAGGTCACGGACCCGTCTCAGGAGGCGTCGATCCTTCTCTCAAGTCGTTAATCCGCTATCCGTCCTTTCCTCCTCTTTTTTTATCTATATTTTTTCCCGTTTATTTTTTTATTTTATTTTCAAGAGGGAAAGTTTGATGTGGATGCTTTTCTTCTCATTCTTCCTCTCTAAAACTCTAAGTGCGAGGAGAAAGTTGTGGCGGCGAACGACAGAAGGCACTTTATGGGTCTCAGTCCCCCCTTCCGGTCTATTCCGTCCTTTTGCGTTTTCTTTGGTTTACTTTCGTTCTTTCCCGTTTTCTTTCGTCCTCTTCCGCGCATATATATATATATATATATATATATATATATATATATATATATATATATATATATATATATATATATATATATATATATATATATATATATATATATATATATGAATTAGAATGCCTGTCTGCTTGCATGTCCCTCCAAAATTAAAGGCTGGACCTTGTAGCTAGCATCACCCAATTTTAATAGTAATTGCTGTTGAGTACGTGCCTAACATGGTCGGATCACAGTTGGCATAAGTGGAACGAATAACTTTTGAAATGGTGCCAAAGCTTCCCCCCCCCCCCACCCCACCCCCCTTCTCAGGCTCTCAGGGCTAGTTTTACAGAATCATAATTATACTTGCAATTATTTTAGTTCGATTTTTTCTTTATTTTGTATGTTTCCATATTATAAAACATTAGGCACTGATGTTTCTAATTTTTGCAAAGTTTATCATATTTTACCTATGATTAACTGTAAAGAGGGAATGCCAGCTGGCCAGAGGATAGTAGGATGGGGAGGTGGGAAGCGAACAGTGTGTGAGCCACACTGCTCCTCCAGCCTGCTCCATCCCCCGCCCCCCCCCCCCCCCACACACACACAGCCTGCTTCATCCACCATGGCAGAAGGTGCAAGACAGAGTTCCATTCCTGACTCACCAGAAGTCCTAAGAGAGAGAGAGAGAGAGAGAGAGATGGTGATAGAATGAGAGAGAGGGAGAGATACAGAGAGGGAAAGAAGGGGTAAGAGAGAGAGGGAGAGGGAGAGAGAGAGAGACAGACAGACAGACCAGACAGACAGACAGACAGACAGACAGACAGACAGACAGACAGACGGACGGACAGACAGACAGACAGACAGACAGACAGACAGACAGACGGACGGACAGACAGACAGACAGACAGACAGACAGACAGACAGACAGACAGACAGACGGACAGACAGACAGACAGACAGACAGACAGACAGACAGACAAAATAATCAAAGCAGTGTTTACGCTCCAAATACAAAAGATTGAAATAGTTTTCTTTCGTTCAGGCAACTGTTAGATGGTCAAGAATTTCGATGTAGTTTGAGTAATTTCCTTCAAGACGCCTCCTGGTACACACATAGTTGTGCTTGAGGTTGAGCTTCGGCTCTTTGACCCCCTCCTTTAAGTCACTCAACTGCTGTACAGGTTCCCGAGCCTACTGGGCTCTATAATATCTACATTTGAAGCTGTGTATGGAGTTATCAGGGAGCCGGTCGGCCGAGCGGACAGCACGCTGGACTTGTGATCCTGTGGTCCTGGGTTCGATCCCAGGCGCCGGCGAAAAACAATGGGCAGAGTTTCTTTCACCCTATGCCCCTGTTACCTAGCAGTAAAATAGGTACCTGGGTGTTAGTCAGCTGTCACGGGCTGCTTCCTGGGGGTGGAGGCCTGGTCGAGGACCGGGCCGCGAGGACACTAAAAGCCCCGAAATCATCTCAAGATAACCTGATGATAACCTCAAGATAACCTCAAGATATCCAATACATTAGTTCCATTTCCCTTTATCTTCCCAGAACCCCCCAAAAAATGTTTCCAATAGTCCCCTAGAACCTCCTCTTCCTATTGTCCAATGGGACATTTTCTTCCAATAGTCTAATGGGACACATTTATCTCGTAGACTGATAAGTAGTACCTCTTTATTTCCTTATTTACAACTGTTCAAATAAAATTAACTGCTCCATGTTAACATTCATCCTACCTAGGGAACACAGGAGTTGGGAGGAGGAGGAGGGATGGAAGGAGACCCCTAGAAGATGAATGTCTTAATGTCTTAAACGGAAACTTTAATTAAAGCGCCACTTTGAGCTAATTTTACACTAGGATGAGGGCGGAGTTCACCCTAAACTTTGGGTCTTTCAGATTAACTTGGAGGGAGAGTGGGGAAGAAAGGGCATGTGTCCCCCAACACCGGAAGGTCGAAATTCCTATCGGAGAGAGGCGCATATTCCTCCTTCGTTACCAGTCAATGTATCATAGACAGATGCAGGTATTGGGATTATAACTTAGTATATCAGAAATAATTTCGATATTCAAATGAGAGAAGCTTTAATTTGGGTGGATAAAGCTTTCAACTCGACTTTGACGAACACACTCGACTTTTAACAAACATACAAAACTATTAAATAAAAACACAATCAGTACATCTATCTATTTATCTATCTATTTATCTATCATCTCTCTATCCAACAATCTATCCATTTACCCATCTATTTATCCATCTGTCAAATTACCTCTATCATATATCTGTATATTTATCCATCTATCCAACTCTCTGTCCCTCCATTTGTACATCTATTTATACATTTATCTTTTAATTTATCCATCAATCTACCCATCTATCCATTCGTCCATTAATCTAACAGCCATCTACCTAGCCATCTATTCATTTATCATTCCATCTATTTACCCACCATATATTTGTTCATATATCCATATATCCATCAATCCTTTTATCTAATCATATATCTATCCAGCTCTGTTTCCATTTATCAGTCTATCCATCTATCTATCTACTGTCTATCTATGTGTCTGTTTCTCTCGCTCCTTTACGAAATATAATTGTCTAATGTGAGGACAGTCAAACAGACAGACAGACAGACAGACAGACAGACAGACAGACAGACAGACAGACAGACAGACATTATAGTATAAAAATTAATGTTATGTTATTGCGAATAACAGTATAGTCTATAAATAACAAACATTACATGTTTTTCAAAAAAATGTATATTTATATATACATTTTTATTTCACATGGGACTAAGAGAGACTAAGACTAACAGAGACTAAGTGACTAAGAGACTAAGAGACTAAGAGAGACTAACAGAGACTAAGAGAGACGGATTGTTTTGAAAGAATTCAAAGAGCCGCATTCATTCTCTGCCTCACATTACTGCAACTCTATATTCTCCTGTTGCTGTTCCTTCTTATCCTCCTACTCTCCCTTTCTCCTCTTCCTTCCCTCTTCTCCTCTTTCTCCTCCTGCTCATTGCCCTCTCTCTCTCTCTCTCCCTTATTCTTCTTTCCCTCGTTCTTTTTCATTCATACTTCATCACGTTGCTCCTTTACCTTGCTTCTCTTCTATCATTCTCCTTCTCCTCTTCCTTCTCTTCCTCCTCCCTGTGCCAGTCAAAGAACTTTCTCTCTGCTAATCTCCCCCACCACCGTTCGAGGTATTGATCACCGTCTTCCAGAAACCTTCAATCAACTTTGGCGTCATTTTTTCCTGTCAACTTTAGTGATCAATCTCTTCTGTTTTTAAGGTCTTAGCTCCTGCGACAACAACAACAACAACAAAATAGCAACAACAACAACAAAACAGCCGTATATAAGCGGTTATCATACACGGATAAGCGGTTATCATACACGGATAGTGCAACAAGAGGACAAATGGTATCTTTTCTTGCAACGCGAAGGTAAATGGTATCTTTTCCTGCAACGCAGGTGCAAATTATATTTGTTCTGGGCATGGGCAAGAGGGAAATTTTAAGACGTTTTAAAGATTGATATCTCTTTAAGCCATCTTCAGCAACTTCCTCAATAACAGGTCAATGAGAGGGTCCAGATGTGACTATCAGATAGATGTTCACTCTACACGAACATAACAATATCTACTCTCGAATCGACCCAAAATACGCAACATTATGCAATCTCCTTCTTGCAACACGTTGATAACTCAAATGTGCTAATATTATAAACCTCGTTATTGCTACAAGTTGATAACCAAAATATTGCAACATTTATGCCTCTCGCTATTGCAACCAAAAACATTGTTATCACAATAAATCAAGCTTCAGGCAAATGGCTGCTAATGACACATAATGGTTTGCAATCATTTATAGTGAGATTAGCTTTGCAACAGATGGCTTTACAGACTATAACCTCGTAGGTTTGGCTCTCAACAACCAAACTTTCACATATGACATGTCATTTTATAATATAATACATTTTTATTATTTTATTAAGCAGCCATGTAACAGTTTCATCCAACACTGCTGCTCTGCAACTTGGCACTCAGGCACGCACTTTATCAACATCAAGAGAACCTTCCTTTTCCTTGCAATAAATTACCGACAATACATAGCACTCTTGCCAAAGTAATGACGCTGATATTCTGATAAGACAAAAGCTTTTTAGATAAAATCTCAAAAGCCATTCAGAATACGTCAGACGTGCGCACAAACAATACACACACACAGATATGTATGTATGTATATATATATATTGGTGTATACTGGCAGCAGGTTTTCTTTCAAACATGTTTCACTGAATATGACCGCATATTCTGTATTTATTATTTTCTGGTTTAGGGCTTCTATCCCTCTAACTATTTTCTTAGCATCAGGGCTTAATTGGAATAGGAGTTCTCCAAAACTCATTTTCGTACTTTTAAGGTGAAGAAAAGAAGTGATTTACTATAGAGTGTATTACACTTATTTGTATAATTTGCACGACGTTTCGAACCTCCATGGTTCATTCTCTAGTATTGTAAGATCTGTTCACTTGAGAATGAACCATGGAGGTTCGAAACGTCGTGCAAATTATACAAATAAGTGTAATACACTCTATAGTAAATCACTTCTTTTCTTCACCGTAAAAGTACGAAAATGAGTTTTGGAGAACTCCTATTCCAATTAAGCCCTGATGCTAAGAAAATAGTTAGAGGGATAGAAGCCCTAAACCAGAAAATAATAAATACAGAATATGCGGTCATATTCAATGAAACATGTATATATATATATATATATATATATATATATATATATATATATATATATATATATATATATATATATATATATATATATATATATATAATATTATTTTGCTTACGTTTTGTCATTGGAGAAGGAAGTTAAAAAATTAACTCTCCAAAGTTCATTTTTACACTTTTATTTAGCCTGACGATAAGAGACGCGTTTCATTAACGAGAGTTCGAATGGTTAGAAAGTTGTTGTTGTTGTTTTAGATTCAGCTACTCGGAACAAAAAAGTTCAAAGTAGCACGGGCTATGGAGACCCCGCAGGGGACTTACCTTAGAAGTTTCTTGCTGATTTATGTATATCCGAGGATGAGGTGAAGGTGAACCACCTTGCTTATGGGCCATTTTGCCCATTGCATCTTTCCAATCTCCTGTTTGCACGATGATTTGGACACTATGTTGCATGTTCCGTCGTGTTCTCGTAGCTGGCTAAGTGTAATTTGATGCAATATGGCTGTTGATAAATGGCTTAGTTTGCTGAATAATTCTTTGATGTCTAGAAAGATGTAACACCACCTGGAAAGCTATTGTGGGAACCGACCTGTGAGATTTATATTTATTTAATTTATATGAATTTATATTTACGTTAATTTATATACTTCGATAGCAATTTGTATAATGATAAGTGGACTGTATTTCTGCAATAATCTCATAATCTCACAAATCGATCCTCTACACATTAGGGGGGGTTTAATAGTTTATATATATATGCAGCCAATCAAACTACAAAATTAACTACATACATTGAAGAGGTTCCTTATCTTATAGTACAGCAGGTTAGTCCACCAGGTATAACTAGGGTGTAGACACCTAATTATCCTCTTTGAGGTAGCTTCCATATCACCCAGTAACTGGTGCACAAATCTTGCATCCTCGACTTGACCTGTCAAAAGTGCGCTAGCTGTGAAGCCAGAATCCTATATATGACAAGCTATATCAGAGAAAACAGTACATGGAACATGAAGACCTGGCTTAATTACCTTTAGTTTGAGGCTTCCATGTGATCTAACCGGACCACCCTATATAATGACATTAATGGCCACTAATGATAAATAATGGGTTTCGGAAAGAACACTTAACTTGATTTGTTGACAGCGTGTTGACAGATGGTACACCTTTGGTATCCATAACACTACGTCCAAGTAAAATTAACAGGAGCCGAATTTGCTCCCGTGTGAGCCTCTGGTCTCGTATAACAAATGGCTGCCCTCCTTCCTCCCTCTGACGCCTGGCTTACATTGTCCAGATGTCCAAAGGTGATAGAAGGGTCACATTTACTCTACTTTAATATTGATAATTAAGTTAATTTATATAAGATGTTTTTATGATGGTAAAGTCCAAAGACTAATGTATTTAAGAACAATTCCCACCATAATAGGTGGTGATTTATAATGGTATGTGGTGATGATATCCCGTTTTCTTTAGACGGTAATTCCACTACAAGTTACGTTTTCTATGGGTAACTTGTTTATACAACACAGCTATTATCTGTATGATTATTAAATGGTGTCGGATTTTCCGACAGCTATGCAGTGATAAAAAAAAGCTGCAAAGAGGAAATATAATACAATTGGTTCACTGTTAATTCATCACTGTCAAACGAGATGGCGTTTCTTTTATTTAATTCTAGTTTAATTCATCTTGACTCATCCAATATCATGCATGTTTCATCTGACCAGCAACATTGCACTCATTGTCAACTATAAAATTTATTGTCGTGAATACTCGTAGCAAGCATATAACCTTCTGATATATCAAGTATGTAATTTTATGATATAGCAATTATATAACTTTATGATATAACAATTATATCGTTTTATGATATAACAAGCATGTAATTCTTTGATATATCAATTATATAACCTTATGATAGCAAGCATGCAATTGTATGATATAACAAACATAAAAATTTCTGATATAGCAAGTATATAACTTTATAGTATAGCAATCATACAACTCTATGATATAGCAGGTAGGAAATTTTATGATATAGCAAGCATATAACTTCATGATATAGCAAGAATATAACTTCATGATATAGCAAGAATATAACTTCATAATATACTAAGCACTTTACTTCATAATATAGCAAGCATATAACTTCATGCTATAGCAAGAATATAACTTCATAATATACTAAGCACTTTACTTCATAATATAGCAAGCATATAACTTCATGCTATAGCAAGAATATAACTTCATAATATACTAAGCACTTTACTTCATAGTATAGCAAGCATATAACTTCATGCTATAGCAAGCATATAACTTCATAATATATACTGTGTAATGTCTTACCAACCTAACCTAATATTCCTACCCAAGGGGAAACAAAAGCAAAAGACACTCAATACATCAAACAATATTTGGTTTGGAATCTGTATTATTGGAAGCTCATGATCATATGAATATGTCACCAATCACTCGCAATTCCGAACCCTATAACATATAATAGCACTCATCACTATACCGAACCTCATAACCTAGAATATCATCCTCTTTGTCTATTCTCATTTACATAGTCATTTATCACCAATTCCATTTGTCACATATCCATGTAGAACCCCCAATGATTTATATATTTTCTCGACACTGCTGTATTGCTGCCTTCGTCATTGCTAGCAATATTTACCTCCCTCTTGCTGATCTATCAGGCTCTCGTTATCCTAATGATCATCATTTCAATAATATCCATTATCCAAAGTAGTCTTCATGCTATAACACCTTCCCTTTGGGTGTTATACAGGTGCCCATCTCTCTCTCTTGGGCTTCATCGACCATTCAACCACTCTCTGTTGCTCCTCTCTGTATCATACCTGGCGATATCAGTTGGTTTATCATCCCATGGCTTACCCATATGCTCCCTTCACTCTGACCCTTCCTCATGTCCCATCATTTGCTTATGCTCCAATCACTCAGACCATCTCCAATACCCCATCACTTGTTCATGCTCCTATTATTTACCCATGCTCCTATTACTTACCCATGCTCCTATTATTTACCCATGCTCCTATTACTTACCCATGCTCCTATTACTCATTCCCCTCCCCCATGCATCCCCTTTTTACCAACTCACAGTCTAGGAAAAGCAGACTCACCAGCCACTGGATAACGTTCCAGGATATGA
>NC_091181.1:36076955-36164455 GCF_040958095.1 Procambarus clarkii
CACACACACACACAAACACTCCCTCACTCACCACACACAAACACTCCCTCACTCACCACACACAAACACTCCCTCACTCATCACACACACAAACACTCCCTCACTCATCACACACAAACACTCCCTCACTCACCACACACAAACACTCCCTCACTCACCACACACACAAACACTCCCTCACTCACCACACACACAAACACTCCCTCACTCACCACACACAAACACTCCCTCACTCACCACACACAAACACTCCCTCACTCATCACACACACAAATACTCCCTCACTCATCACACACAAACACTCCCTCACTCACCACACACAAACACTCCCTCACTCACCACACACACAAACACTCCCTCACTCACCACACACAAACACTCCCTCACTCACCACACACACAAACACTCCCTCACTCACCACACACAAACACTCCCTCACTCACCACACACACAAACACTCCCTCACTCACAACACACACACACAAACACTCCCTCACTCACCACACACACAAACACTCCCTCACTCACCACACACACAAACACTCCCTCACTCACCACACACACACACACAAACACTCCCTCACTCACCACACACACAAACACTCCCTCACTCACCACACACAAACACTCCCTCACTCACCACACACACAAACACTCCCTCACTCACCACACACAAACACTCCCTCACTCACCACACACACAAACACTCCCTCACTCACCACACACAAACACTCCCTCACTCACCACACACACAAACACTCCCTCACTCACAACACACACACACAAACACTCCCTCACTCACCACACACACAAACACTCCCTCACTCACCACACACACAAACACTCCCTCACTCATCACACACACAAACACAAACACTCCCTCACTCACCACACACACAAACACTTCCTCACTCACCACACACAAACACTCCCTCACTCACCACACACACACACACAAACACTCCCTCACTCACCACACACACACACACAAACACTCCCTCACTCACCACACACACACACACACAAACACTCCCTCACTCACCACACGCACACACACAAACACTCCCTCACTCACCACACACACACACACAAACACTCCCTCACACACCACACACACACACACAAACACTCCCTCACTCACCACACACACACACACACAAACACTCCCTCACTCACCACACACACACACACAAACACTCCCTCACTCACCACACACACACACACAAACACTCCCTCACTCACCACACGCACACACACAAACACTCCCTCACTCACCACACACACACACACAAACACTCCCTCACTCACCACACACACACACACAAACACTCCCTCACTCACCACACACACAAACGCCTCCCCAACAAGTACAGGTAAAAATTACCTTCATCACCAATACAATTTTAGTGTTGCGTTTTCACGTTCTGTAAGAAATATTAAAGTATAGACCAGCGTCTTCCACTTGTCCCTCGGCAGAGCGCCCGGGATATTGCACTGATTTGTCTAGCGTGTGAAGTAATTTGTCAAGATTGGGTGAGTATTTGCTTGGTAAAATGCGACAAGGTGAAATATTTCGGCGATGTCGGTGGAAAGACGCCCGAATTTTTCAGCTATACTTCGAGTCATAGCTCTCTGAAATCTCCAAGAGAGAGGTGAAATTCGTCTGGGTTCTTATATTCACTTTAGATTCCAGAAATTTTTGTCACAAATCCTTTGCTTTGCTTAATGCAATTTACATATCAGTTAAGGTTTATATAATTAAAAATTTTATGATAATAGGTTGTTCTGTTAGCTTCTGCTTGTTCTACCTTACAAAATGATCCAACTTTAACTTGGAGTTGATAGTTAAGCTCCATTAAGATTGACCCAGGTGAGTAGTTTTTCCCTTCATTGCTCTCTCATCTTCTTTATATGAGGAGATCGCTCAACAGGTGGGACCAAGGAGCCGAAGCTCAACCCCTGCAAGCGCAATCAGGTGAGTACACACATAAACATAAGATCATTAATTATGGAACAAATGAGAATGTGAATAATAATAAATACAGGAATATGTGTAAAGTTCAAGATAAAGATGGACAGCCAATGAGAAGCAAACGTAATCCACCTTATCCAGTGCCTTATCCACTAGACCAAATACTTTATCCACTATACTCCAGTTCCCTATCCACTAGACCCAGTGCCTTATCCACTAGACCGAATACTTTATCCACTATACTCCAGTTCCCTATCCACTAGACCCAGTGCCTTATCCACTAGACCAAATACTTTATCCACTATACTCCAGTTCCCTATCCACTAGACCCAGTGCCTTATCCACTAGACCGAATACTTTATCCACTATACTCCAGTTCCCTATCCACTAGACCCAGTGCCTTATCCACTAGACCAAATACTTTATGCACTATACTCTAGTTCCCTATCCACTAGACCCAGTGCCTTATCCACTAGACCAAATACTTTATCCACTATACTCCAGTTCCCTATCCACTAGACCCAGTGCCTTATCCACTAGACCGAATACTTTATCCACTATACTCCAGTTCCCTATCCACTAGACCCAGTGCCTTATCCACTAGACCGAATACTTTATCCACTATACCCAGTGCCTTATCCACTATACCCAGTGCCTTATCCACTAGACCCAGTGCCTTATCCACTATACCCAGTGCCTTATCCACTATACCCAGTGCCTTATCAACCAGAGCCAGAGCTCTACCCACCTCTCCTAGTGCCTCATAGAAAATGAATATATATTTTTCTTGTTGACGGTGAAATGATCTGACTTTAACCCTCGGTTACGATACACGTCAACAGGAAACATGACTCACAAGATCGAGGTGCGGTTATCTTAATGAAGCTCGCTGCTGTTTCAGTAGAAAACCATCGCGAATGAAGCCGAGCAACGATGAAACTAACCATCAATTCTCCTGATGAATTGCCACCCTCGCCGATGATTAAGATGCTCCGGGGCATCTCTCTCTACACCACCACCACAAGTAACGAATGACAGGTTCTTTCAACCTTCTGCAATGTTACAAGTGCCTCTACACCCTTCGGTGTGAACTCACTTGAAGGGAAATTAATTGACTCGCTAATACATGGGAGGTTTGAGTTTCTACAGGATTGGTGAAGCAGTTGGATTGGACGGTAGAGCGACGGTCTCGCTGCTTGCAAGTTGGTGTTCAGTTCACAACGATCCAAGGGATTGGGCACCATCCACTTCCTACGCCCAATCATAAATCGTGTTAGAGAGACAAGGCACTTTGGACTAACCGATAACTGTGCCCCCCAGGAGGGAGGGAAATTATTAGGAGAATTATTGCGGTCGCCTGACAGCTAGGTGGACACCGCTTCGGATTCGTAGTCCTGTGGTTCCGGGTTCGATCCCCGGTGGAGGCGGAGACAAATGGGCAAAATGATACCCTTGTTACCTAGCAGTAAATAGGTACCTGGGAGTTAGGCAGCTGCTTCGGGCTGCTTCCCGGGGAGTGTGTAACAAAAAGGAGGCCTGGTCGAGGACCGGGCCGCGGGGACACTAAATCCCCCGAAATCATCTCAAGATAACCTCAAGGAAGCGCCAAGTCATTACCACTGTATAGCACTTGGAAGGGGACAGGATAAGGACTTGGGATAAGACGGGGGGGGGAAGGAATGATCTCATTTGACACTGATGAACAACCAATTATCAACTCAGCTTCTTCAATCTGCCACAATAGACTGGGACAATGGAGCTTGCTGACGCTCAGATTAATCACAACAAACGCTCAATAAATCTCAATGTCTCAACTTATTCAACAGCGCTGCACCTCGAATCATTAATTTAAACATTATCTAAACTCAGCAACCACAAAAAAAATACAATTGCAGAACAAAAATGAGTGAACATCTGAGAATATATATTTTTGTCAGAGAAGCAGACAATAAACAGGACACAACAAGACACTGTGAGGGGGAATATCGCCCCTCAGCAGCTCAGTTGAGTGCGAGAGCCAGACAAACCGCTTGAACGAGGGAAGAGAAGCACTTCTATCATCATGACCTGCATCAGTTTCTGTAATTCCTGAGTTGTGAACTATACGAGGCTGTAAGAAAAACAGGAAAAAAGTATCTCTTTGTTTATGCTTCACTTTGCTGTGTGGTCTTTTTCTCAAGTTACATAGACACACACACACAGCTACGAATGTTCTAAGCAGCTACAGTAAACAGTTAAACTCAAACAGGTTTAAGCTACGAAGATAGGCTAATGGAATTAGATCTCACAAATCTCCCCGAGCAGTAAATAGGGTTCTGCGAGTTAAACAGGACTGTTCTGGACTGGATGTTCGGAATTTGATTTGAAAATAGTCACCAACACGGCTCTAGGGAAAGAAAATTGTGCTCGTGAAATCTATTGATCGTCTATGACAAATTGCAGAAAATAAAGCATGTGACAGAGATCTGCATAAAAGCTTTCATTAACACGTCAACGCCAAACTTGAGAAAAAACAAATAGAAAAAGGAAATCCGTCCAAAAATTAAAAACAAATAAGTTAGACAACAAAATGGTCAGCCAAAATTTCATTGAACGACCCGAAGCTGGAAAGGCGGGAACCATGAGCTAAACTCCAACCAAACACTCACAATCAGATGAGCACACACCATCACCCCCAACACTGGGGGGTGGGGGGGGGGGCTAAGAGACTTGAACAATAGCGAGTTTTCCAGGAAAAGAAGCAACAGACAGAAGAAAATTTATGAAAAGATGGAGATACAAAGAGCAAAAAGAATAAGCGAATAGTGCAACAGAAGATGAAAGTGAGAAACGAACAAAGGTTCACGTGAAACGTGTGACTGGAGCAGCGTTTATATATATATATATATATATATATATATATATATATATATATATATATATATATATATATATATATATATATATATATATATATATATATATTATTGTTGTTGCCAACCATCAACAAAATCATTATTTTCCACTTTTTTCTAGAGTGTTTTCTCGCCCTGAGCAGAAATGGAGAAACTGGATATGCACTTAGTTTAGTGCCCAACACCACCACCAGGGAGACGGGGCCGCCCCTCCTGGCCACGTGGGGATGAGGGGGAGGGAGCGAGAGCATTGTGGTGAGGGGGGGGAAAGAGTGCATTGTGTGGTAATGGGGAGATATGAGCACTGTGGTGATGGGTATGGTCGTGGACACAGTGTAGATGGGGGTAGGAGACGTGGACACAGTGATGAAAGAGTATGGCTCGGGCATTTTGCTGATGATGTGCAGTCATGAAAGGAGTAATCATGTTGTTTTGCAATCACTGCTGTCGAGAAGCTACCAAAGCAGCCCAAATGCTGTGATATTCCTGCCTGTCATACTCGCCGGCTTCAACACCTGGTTCTGCATGATGACTGAAGTGTCAGACATCATCTCCAAGATCTCAAATAATCACTTTAGCTACAAACTTCTTGCAAGACTCCCGTATCCTTGTCCTGGTTGCAGTTTCACGACTGGTTATTCATCGCCTGTGCATTTCCTGCCTGCAAATGTAACTTTCTATCTCCCTGCTAGCGAGAGGGAGCAGCAGGGAAGGAGGGACTGAGCAGGTGTCGTGGCTATCACAGCTGAGCCTCAGTAACATAATAAGGCATTACCTTGATAAGGCATTACCTTGATAAGGCATTACTTTGACAAGGCATTACCTTGATAAGGCATTACCTTGATAAGGCATTACCTTGATAACGCAGGGCTGTAAACACCCCCAACAGGTGCCCAGCAGGTACTCAAAAATCCCCTAAAAATAATCGAGATTCTAGAGATTAGGGAGAAGCAGATGAAAGAAAGGGATAAAATAATGAAGTAATCAAGGGAGAGGTGTCTATAAATAGTGAGGGAGGGAATGAGAGAGGATAGTAAAGTGGGATGGAGAGAGAGAGGTAGAGAAATGCAGGTGGACCTGAGGAAGGAGGGGAGGGAGGCAGAGATAGGGATACGACTAAGGAAGAGTCAAGGAGAAATGAGAGGGAAGGAGGCTAGGAAGGAAGAGATTAAGAAGAGAGGAGAGAAAAAAGAAAGGCTACAGGAGCAGAATTAAATAGAGCTAGAATGAAGAAGAGAAAGATGCTGGAATAGAATGACGAAAGTAGAAATGACAACAGTCATGGGAAAATTAGTACCATCGAGAGAGTTGAGATTAGAGAAGATACTAAAATAAGGAAAATTTAGAAGGGGGGAAAAGGAGCGAAAGAGAGTTTAGGGAAATAGATGGAAAGGGCAGAATAGATGGAGGCAGTAGAAGATATTTGTCAGAAGTATCCCACCAGCAGCAGTTAGTCATCCCTGGACTGACGAGCAACTGGTAAATATTGTTTTAACAAGTGGTATTTCACTATCAGACAACGGTCCAGATAAAAGCTATGTGCCTCTCATGGCTCGACTGTAATTTTAATAGTGCAGACTAAATATATAAAGATACCGCCTGTAAAAAAAATAACATTGAATAGTTTATAATTTAGAATTAAAAATGAGCTGAAGTAGAAAACCAGTTTTTGACACATAATATTAATTTTCGTTCATTTCTCACTCTCTCATTCTCTCTCTCTCTCTCTCTCTCTCTCTCTCTCTCTCTCTCTCTCTCTCTCTCTCTCTCTCTCTCTCTCTCTCTCTCTCTCTCTCTCTCTCTCTCTGGAACGATATATCTCCACACATCTCTTGAGTATTTTCTAACAAGCAAGAAAAGAAGAATTAAGACTAGGAGGAGGGCAAAGAGTATGAGGCGGAGGTGGAAGATGTTTGAAGAGAGAAGAGGAGAGGCTGGAGTGTAACACTATTCTAAGGGGGGTGTGCTCCTGCAGAGACATGCTGTTTATCATAGGAGAAATATTGCAGTCGTGCAGAGCAAAGGGCCGGCGGTCACTTGCATACCTGATGCCCCAGGGAGAGACCGGGAGAGAGAGAGAGAGAGAGAGAGAGAGAGAGAGAGAGAGAGAGAGAGAGAGAGAGAGAGAGAGAGAGAGAGAGAGAGAGAGAAGAGTTAAAACAGATAGGAGAAGACTTGTGGGTCTGTTACGGCATGGCAATTTACAGGGAAAGCTTGAATACACTGCCACTAACATTCACTTTTATGTAGATGTAACACACATAATAGATCAGGAGAGCAAATTAAAATGCTCTCTCCGCATCTTTTCCTTTAAATTCCTGATCACGGATTTACCAAAAGCTCTTATATAAACCACAATAACGTTAGGTTATGTTTGGGTATGCTCCTGAATCAAGGTATTGACCAAAAAATATATATATATATATCATGACATTTTAATGATAAAAATGCAATTTAAAAGATAACTAATGTAAATTAATTATTCGACAGAAAAACAAATTGGACAGCCTGTTCTTATGTTCTCCATCGTAAAGAAATAACAGCCCTAACAACTGATGTATGTTATACAACCTGGGATTCCACTAAATCCACAGAACGCCTGGAGTTCTCTAGTGAACCCCTGTCCAACTTTTACCTATTCACTCATACATTCAATCGGTAATGAAGTTCCCCATCCTTCACTCTAGCCTCAGATACACAAGGAAATCACACTAACGTCACATATCAAGGAGGAAATCAGGTCGAGGTTTCGAATCCCTTCATTGTTCCAATTGATTTTCTCAATTACAATTATCTTACCAACATCAATAATAATAATAATCTTACCAGTATCAGTAATAAAAATAATCTTTCCAGAATAATTAATAAAAATAAGAAATGAGAATGCTAGAAATAAAAATATATAAAATGCGTATATAAAAAATAATAATAAATATAAATATAAAATAATATCAACTAAATAAATTATTATTTTTATTTAGAATAAAAAAAACATTTAAAATTGAAAAGAAAATCCCATCAGCATTCTACACAAAGCATTTTTCCACCAGTTTGCATCAAGTTTGCTTTGTAAAAACACATTTTATGTTTACGAAGAGAGGGAGAATTACCATTAATATTCGAATCATTTTCCATCAAGGTATTTAAGTGCTCTTCTATCAGGGCATTGAAGTTACATTTAATCTTCAGTATTTATTGCTTTACATAAAATGATTCCGGAGAGTGAGGTACAAGGGTTGAATGTGGTTTACAATTTGTGTATACCCCTGTTGGTAATTGCCAGCGAGGCTTCGAGCAGTGGTGGTGATGGTGGTGGAAGGAGATTGTGGTAGTGGGTTGCGATTGTAATGGTGGTGGCAGTGATTATGGTAGTGGTTTGTGATTGTAGGGTGATTGCGGTGGTGGTGATGATTGTGGTAAGGGGTTGTAGGTAGGGTTGGGGTAGTAATAGTAATAAGTGATGGTGATTGCAATCAGGGTGTGTGATGGTGGTATTGGTAATTCTGGTAGTGGAAGCGATTGTGGTACCGGTTGGTGATGGTAATGATAGTGGTGGTGGTTGGTGTGATAGTGGTGGTAGTTTTAGTATCACAGGTGATCTGATGGTGATGGTTTAACGACGATTGTAGAAGTGATGATTAAAATGAAGATAGTGATGATGTTAATAGTGCTATGATAAAGATACAAGTAATGATTGTTGTCTTTGTTGTGTGGTAATGATCGTTAGGCGATAGTGGTGGTAACTGTTGATAGTGATAGTGGAATCGACTGTAATGGTGATGAGTTGTGATGAGTTTAATGATGATAGTCGTCAATGTTTCCACGACTTAACGAGCGTTTAACTTGATGTTTCTAACCCTAGCGATAACTGTGCAAAACTGGACCAACCAAACTGTCGGGGCAAGTGCTTGATTACTCAAAGGAAATTGAGTAAAACAAAAAACCTTGCAAATTGAGGCGCATTCATTTCACTAAACCATCGTAATTTAAACGCTGGCGTCCAAATTCACTTCAGCGAAAGGGTAAAGAACACGTGTGTCTCTGGAAGGGAATTCATGTGTCTCTGATAAAGATTCATATGTGTCTCTAGTGAGGATCACATTTCTCCTTGATAAGGACCACACATATGTGTCTGATAAATACCACATATGCTCCTGGTAGGAACCACATATGTCCCTGGAAATTGTCATTTGACTCAGGGACTATGGTAAACCTTCCCTGGCCACACACACACACACACACACACACACACACACACACACACACACACACACACACACACACACACACACACACACACACATCCAGGGACAGGAAAGTCTTACAGGAAAAATTCCAAATGTAAAATAATGGAATTCTTGTCACTGCCTTCAGTAAATAAATAAACAAATAGATTCCCGTTTAGCAAGATAAATTCTCATTTCGACATTTAATTATGAAACAAACATAGAAATAAGAATTGAAATTTTACAATTAATAGTTAATATTCACCAGTGATTAGTGAAAATAATTGTATTATTGTTAAAGTTCCCGTGTGTGTGTGTGTTCCACTCCCTCATTACCTGTCTCTCTCTCTTCCTATTTCTCTTCCTATTCCTCTCCCATCCCAAATAACTCTAACACAGCCCTTCTTTATTTCTTTCTCCCATCCTAGCCACACATTCCCCCCTCACCCCCCATCTCCCCCATCTCTACCCCCCCCCCCACCCCAGTTAACCCCTCCCCCTATCTTTCCCCATCAACGCAATATCCACCCCATACCACTTCTCCTCTCCCTATTCCCTATCCCCTTTCCCCTTTAGACCGCCCCCCCCCTCTCATCTCCCCCCCATCATCTTCCCCCCTCTTACCCCCCACCCACCCTCCCTTTCCAGTGGGAGGAGGAGGAGGAGGAGGAGGAGGAGGAGGAGTCGAACCCATGGTGGTGTACCTATGTAATAACTGAATTAACTAATTCGATAAAGGCAGGAGGAATACAGAAAGAGGAAAGGTCAAGACTTGGCCAAGATGTTTCCTCTTACTTAACCCCTTACTTTCTTCGTTAGTGATTCAGACTTTATTTGTGATTGTTTCAGGCTTTCTGTGCGACTGGCTTAGAGTTTGGCATTGAATCAGACTTTCTTTCTCTGTGGATCGGACTTTCTTTTGTCTCTGATACGAGCTGACTTTGTCATAGGCCCAAGCTTTGTGTGTTATTGATTCAGACTTTATCACTGGCTTATATTTTTTTTTTTTGTGGCCCAGACTTCATTTGTCACTGGCTTAGGCTTCTATCTAAGTACTTTTAGTCTGTGTCACTAAACTTTCGTCAATAACCTTTTTCGAAGTCTTATTCTCTGGTTATTTAGCACTTTGGCAAACCACGACACTATCAGACTGTGATTTTTGTTCTTGTTTCAGCCTTTTTTTATTGTGTCATTAACAGTCGTTGAGCTTACACCGCCTCGTCTTATCAGTTTTACATTGTTCGTCAGTCTTTGCAGCGTTACCCATTTTTTGTATTGTGAGTCAGTCTTTAAACTGGCAACAGAAAAATAAAACATTAGCAGCACCAGCAGCATCACCAACAACACCTCCAACACCTCCACCAACAACACCTCCACCAACAACACCTCCACCAACAACACCTCCACCAACAACACCTCCAACACCTCCACCAACAACACCTCCACCAACAACACCTCCACCAACAACACCTCCAACACCTCCACCAACAACACCTCCAACACCTCCACCAACAACACCTCCACCAACAACACCTCCACCAACAACACCTCCAACACCTCCACCAACAACACCTCCACCAACAACACCTCCAACACCTCCACCAACAACACCTCCACCAACAACACCTCCACCAACAACACCTCCAACACCTCCACCAACAACACCTCCACCAACAACACCTCCAACACCTCCACCAACAACACCTCCACCAACAACACCTCCAACACCTCCACCAACAACACCTCCACCAACAACACCTCCACCAACAACACCTCCAACACCTCCACCAACAACACCTCCACCAACAACACCTCCAACACCTCCACCAACAACACCTCCACCAACAACACCTCCAACACCTCCACCAACAACACCTCCACCAACAACACCTCCACCAACAACACCTCCACCAACAACACCTCCACCAACAACACCTCCACCAACAACACCTCCACCAACAACACCTCCACCAACAACACCTCCACCAACAACACCTCCAACACCTCCACCAACAACACCTCCACCAACAACACCTCCAACACCTCCACCAACAACACCTCCACCAACAACACCTCCAACACCTCCACCAACAACACCTCCAACACCTCCACCAACAACACCTCCACCAACAACACCTCCACCAACAACACCTCCACCAACAACACCTCCAACACCTCCACCAACAACACCTTCACCAACAACACCTCCACCAACAACACCTCCACCAACAACACCTCCACCAACAACACCTCCACCAACAACACCTCCACCAACAACACCTCCACCAACAACACCTCCACCAACAACACCTCCACCAACAACACCTCCACCAACAACACCTCCAACACCTCCACCAACAACACCTTCACCAACAACACCTCCACCAACAACACCTCCACCAACAACACCTCCACCAACAACACCTCCACCAACAACACCTCCACCAACAACACCTCCAACACCTCCACCAACAACACCTCCACCAACAACACCTCCACCAACAACACCTCCACCAACAACACCTCCAACACCTCCACCAACAACACCTTCACCAACAACACCTCCACCAACAACACCTCCACCAACAACACCTCCACCAACAACACCTCCACCAACAACACCTCCACCAACAACACCTCCACCAACAACACCTCCACCAACAACACCTCCACCAACAACACCTCCACCAACAACACCTCCACCAACAACACCTCCACCAACAACACCTTCACCTCCAACACCTCCACCAACAACACCTCCAACACCTCCACCAACAACACCTCCACCAAGAATTAGAAGTTTCTGCGCCTTTCACTATCGTAATTATAACCAAGTTAGCTCGGACGCCACCTGAGCATCCGACCTCAGCTCATTATCTCTAATATCGTTAAAGTTCAGCAACTTCCTGTGCTCTTGGCCCTAACTTGTTTAATTGACCGTGGACTGCGTCCCTTCGTCAAGGAGATGCTCTGTATCATCTGAATCCCAGAGTCAGAGGAGACTTGTGTCCTTACACACACACACACACCCGCGAGCACTCAAGGATGACGCGAATCTTGATTCTCAAGATACACATACAAGATACATAGCTAGTCACATTGCCTGAGTCGGTCGGAGGAGGAGAAGGAGGCGAGGTGTAAGAGACACATACCCAACACTGGGGTGAAATGTATCCGAGTATAACCAGGGTAGTGATTATAGTTAAATGAGAGAAATAATAGCGCCATGCAATGGGATCGAATATGCGTCTCTGGGTTATCCCGGGACGTTGATATATTAATATCTTTGTGTATTTATAGTTAACATTATCTCACAAATTTGCAGTGCAGTAATTCCTCTAAAGCCGAGCCCTGTGTTTGTTAATGCTGAGCCCTGTGTTTGTTAATGCTGAGTCCTGTGTTTGTTAATGCTGAGCCCTGTGTTTGTTAATGCTGAGCCCTGTGTTTGTTAATGCTGAGCCCTGTGTTTGTTAATGCTGAACTCTGTGCTTGCTAATTACAAAGTAAGTTGTGTTTGTAAATGCCTTTATTTTACAAAATGTCGGCTAACCGCTAGAATTTTAATAATTTGTGTAGCAGTATAATTCTCAGTGGGACACTTAATTATAGGTTCTAGGTTTAATTATAGGTTCTAGGCTTAATTATAGGTTCTATAGAGCTTATAATCTATATTCACCTAGTTGTATTCACCTAGTTGTGGTTGCGGGGGTTGAGCTCTGCTCTTTCGGCCCGCCCCTCAACTGTCAATCAACTGTTTCTACTACTACTTTTTTTTCCTTCACACCACACACACACACACACACACACACACACACACACACACACACCAGGAAAAAGCTCGTGACAGCTGACTAACTTCCAGGTACCTATTTGCTGCTAGGTAACAGGGGCATAGGGTGAAAGAAACTCTGCCCATCGTTTCTCGCCGGCACCCGGGATCGAACCCGGAACCACAGGATCACGTGCCCAGCGTGCTGTCTGCTCGGCCACCGGCGCCCGTGGTGTGTGTGTGTGTTTACTAGTTGTGTTTACTAGTTGTGTTTTTACGGGGGCTGAGCTTTGCTCTTTCGGCCCGCCTCTCAACTGTCAATCAACTGTTTACTAACTACTTTTTTTTTTTTTTTTTTTTTTTTTTTTTCCACACCACACACACACACACCCCAGGAAGCAGCCCGTGACAGCTGACTAACTCCCAGGTACCTATTTACTGCTAGGTAACAGGGGCATTCAGGGTGAAAGAAACTTTGCCCATTTGTTTCTGCCTCGTACGGGAATCGAACCCGCGCCACAGAATTACGAATCCTGCGCGCTATCCACCAGGCTACGAGGCTCCCCTCCAGGCTACGAGGCTCCCCTAAGGGAGCCCTTTTCTGCCCATTTGTTTCTGCCTCGTACGGGAATCGAACCCGCGCCACAGAATTACGAATCCTGCGCGCTATCCACCAGGCTACGAGGCCCTCCAGGCTACGAGGCTGTGTGTGTGTGTGTGTGTGTGTGTGTGTGTGTGTGTGTGTGTGTGTGTGTGTGTGTGTGTGTGTGTGTGTGTGTGTGTGTGTGTGTGTTGGTGTAAGGAAGAACAAATTGTTCCTAGGCTCACAACACTTCACCTGCCTATAACTCAACATGGAATCGTCGGACGAATTAAAAGAACTACAAATATGAAATACAGACACGTCGAGGCGTCGCCAAAATGCCAACATATATCACAAAGGTGTTGAGCTCGCTGACTCCTCAGGAATAGAGAAAAGCGTGAAGCTGTTTCTTTCACTGTCCTGCTCGAATGACGTTTTAATACAAAATGGTAGTTTTCATCTCTCTCTCTCTCTCTCTCTCTCTCTCTCTCTCTCTCTCTCTCTCTCTCTCTCTCTCTCTCTCTCTCTCTCTCTCTCTCTCTCTCTCTCTCTCTCTCTCTCTCTCTCTCACCCATGCTACCCCTCTCTCCTACCTCAACACCCACGCTGGCACTCCCCACCTGCTTGACAGGGGGCCCTACCTGCTTGACAGGGGGCCCCACCTGCTTGACTGGGGTCCCTGACACGTGATCCATGGTATGGGAGGCACTCTACCAATAATCTAATCTGGTAATAACTTCAGTACGGTGACTCGCCAAGCGTCCAGGAGCCAGCAATATTGCAAGAGGGAAGGTCCACCATGCATTGTGTTTATTGCATATAGCGAACTAACTCTTACCAACGGCAGTATGCTCAGACTCAGTGTTGTGTAATGTAGCACGGAGAGAGAGAGAGAGAGAGAGAGAGAGAGAGAGAGAGACAGACAGACAGACAATCAGACAGACAGATAGAGAGGGACAGACAGACTGTGTTGGTGAGTATAGTTGTAAGGCACTGAACAATGTCTTGAATGTCATCTGACAAATTGTGATAATATTGTGGCGAGAAACTTAAGATTAGTGTTGAGTACATCATTAGAGTGATCGGATTTGTGAGTTAAGGAGTGTTATGCATCCCTTATAGCATCTAGGTGATGTCCTGTGTAATCACGACATGTAATTTCTGACGTTGAAATGTATATTATTATTATATATTAGGATTGTGTGTATATGGGACTAGGTTAAGATTGTTTACATCCTGTTTGACAATTACCTGTACTTGTAATACATGGGTGACGTTTGATGAAGCTGTGGGGCTCGTGTATATGGGCGAAACACTATAGAATAAATATTTTAACGTCATCTGTTGTGAATCTTGCGTAGTGTTTTTTTTTTTTTATTATTCATTAACGGACCATAAATTAAAGATCATTCGGTGTTTTTTTATGAAGCCACCTGCCCTCAGGCCTGGCTCGTTCAAGCTGCGACCGGTCCCCATTCATCAGTTTTAATATAATGTGTATTAAAAAAGTTTGTTATATATATATATATATATATATATATATATATATATATATATATATATATATATATATATATAATGTGTGTGTGCGTGTGTGTATGTGTGTGTGTGTGTGTGTGTGTGTGTGTGTGTGTGTGTGTGTGTGTGTGTGTGTGTGTGTGTGTGTGTGTGTGTGTGTGTGTGTGTGTGTAAGTTAATATTAAAATATCTTAAAGTTCTATGCACAATAAATCGTAGGTTATGTTAGGTGTTTATGTTCTGTTAACGATTATTTGTATATATAGTACTTGGGTGAAGCATTTACAGCTTTGTGGTTCGAACTGAAGTCCTCACCGAAGCGCTTGTTCGAGAAGCGTTCGAACGCCATCAGTTGAGAGTCGTTTGTCACATATAAACAGCATGTTTGGCGGCTGGATTAACAAGCATTTGACCTTTGTCGATAAGGAGCAAATGAGCAACGAGAAATGACCCTGTTTTTGAGTCCTTGTCTCGTTGGTCTGGAGCAACAGAACAAAAGACATCGCAAGAGAAGCCAGGGAAGCATCTCGTAGCTAGGCGGCAAGTTTTCATCCTATTTACTTGCGGCGGAAAAGTTTGTATAAGGGTGTTACCAGCGGTGTGTGGTGTTGCATACCTCTGGTGAGCTTTGATTCCCTAGGATGCACCAGGAGCGGCAGCAACGCTCACTACGTGCTTCACCGCCATCAAATATTTCAACAAAGTTAAGGAATTGTTGTACCAAGTTTGCTTTCTCGTTTATTAGTTCCCCCTCGGAGTGCTGCGAGAGGCTGAGAATGGCGTGTTTTATAATGCATCTGCCTTGCTTGGTTGTGATTGATGCTGCGTCTGGCTCGTATTCGTCACTGCTTAACAGCCTGTCAAGCTTGTCAATGACTTTGCTTATGTATGTACGTTTGATTAGCATCTTAAAATCACTACAATCACCTTCTGTGGTTGATTGTTCAATAAATCACTGAATTTGATGATTAATAGATCTTTAACCCTGTCCATGGAGGATTGAAGAAAATGTATTTATGTTGGTTAGCATTGTAATTGTGTGGCCACGTATGTGGTAGAAATTAATTAAAAAAAAATACCTTGCTTTTGTTTGCTTGTTTATGGTTTTTATTTGCATATAGATGTTTAGAACTTTTTTGTTTTCAATATTGTCGTAGAAAATACATTCAAGTCAGTGAATGTATTAACTGAATGTATTATGAATGAATGCCTCTTTATTAACTGCTATTTGGGGTTTGTCTTTTGTATTTCAATTTGTATTTCTATTTTACTAACTGTTAATTAATGTGTTGTTTACGACAACTTCAAAATCATACAAAGTTTAAATGATTAAGTTGTAATTAGTTTTGTCATAAGCTTCAAAACTGAGCTTTTCTCTCACTCTCTTTTTTGGACATCAGCAAATGTTTCTCTCCACATTCTTGTTTAGCAATACAGACCTTTCATACATCTACCCGCGGTTCCTCCCTCACACCTCCACTCCCCTCATCTCTCCCTCACCTTCCCTTCGTTACCTACACCTCCTTGCCTCTCACTCACGTCCCCCTTCCCTATCGCTTCCTATACCAGACATACGATATGTTTTGATAACTGAAATACTGCAGTGACCAGACCTGTGTATTTGTCTGCACTGAGAAATGTTCCAGACAGTGTGAGTGAAGTGGTGAGGGAGCTGGGGAGGGATGAGGAAGAGGTAGGATGGGGAAGAGGTAGGAGGGACCAGCGGTAGGATGGGCAAGAGGTAGGATGGGGAGAGCTATGAATCGTTGAATGTGGCAAAAGGGAGGATGGGTAGACCAGGAGATGACTGAAGAGAGGGAAGGAATGGGAAGTATGTGATGGCTGAGGAAGAGAGAGAGGTGGGACGGGAGGAGACAGGGATGAATGAGGAGTGAGGGGTGGAGAGTTAGAGATAGAAATAGCAGGGTGGAAGGGGGAACGAGCAGTCATAATTAACTTTGCATCATCATCATATCCTGGTGTTAGACTTCCCCAGACCAAGCGAGGTCACACACACTGAAAATGCCCACTCTAATTCTTTTCACTTTTCACACAGTTAACTGAGAGCCAGTCAGGGAGGAGGAAAGATATATTTCTCTTACTGGGAAAATCTTCTTTTGATATGTTCGCGCTCAGCGAATTGTGATGATCAAGAATAGTGTAAATCTCACTTGCATCACCTTACAGTGACTAGAGGACGTGAAAACTAGCTCTATACACCACGCCTTCTTTCCTTGTAATTCTAGATGCGTTCATTAACTGTACTGACGATAGATTTATTGGTCGTGTCTGAAACTGTGGATTGAGGAGGCTTCCAAGCCTTCTTCTTTTTCCAATACATTCTGTTACATTTCCTCGGCTCATTGTCGTATCAAGCCTCAATCTACGACTTCCTTTTTTTCATTTTATCTCAATTTAAAAAGGCTGTTCTTGTCCACGATGTCTATTCCTCTCAGTTCTTTCACTGATTGTGATTTCTAAATGCGGTCCCGTGGAACAATGTGGGAGGAAGGCCCGGACACTCCCTCCAGTATCTATTAAAGATATTGTCTGTGTCTGTCAGTCTATCCAGAGGTTGGAGGTCAGATGCTTGGGGCTAGTCACAATAAACTTTGCAGGATTGAAGGTGGTGTTATGAGGAGTGTCATAGGTCGGGTCGGCCCTCATGCCTGCCTCGAACGGGAGTCAGACCCTATACCCCCGTCACGATGCTGTTGAATGTTAAATGTGTCACCCATAGTCCTTAGAGTTCAACATTCGTTTGAATATTTATGCATTCAGATATTGATTTGCAAAACGTATATTCAGATAACAGATTTGCATTCTGGGCGCAACCGTTAGGTTACAGCGATGGAGATTGTGTATTGGAGGAATGGTTACAGTGATGAGGAGATATGGATGGTATGTGGGAGAGATGACAGTGATGTTCCATATGGGGAGAGATAGGGAGGGTGTGTGGGGGGGGGGGGGACGGGAGAGAGACATAGGAAAGGTGTGTGTAGGGAAAGATGGGAGGGTATGCATATGATGGGGAGGTGGGAAGGGACCTGAGCACCACATCACCGACAGGTTCCCCTATTTAGTAGGCAAGAAAAATAATCTTTAATATTGTATTCATAAGTATGAATTCATTATTATTTATTAACCCTACTTTACACGTATATTTTGTAAGCTACAAAATATATCCAACCTAATATATATCAGGAAGATAAAGAGTTCATCGAGATTTTTTACGAAATATTTCAAGGGTTTTCCCTGACAGAAAAAGGTTGGGAATCACTGGTCTGTAGTGATCATATCCCACCTATGTTGCTTCTCTCTTCTTGGGCTCTGAGGTTAAGTTAGCCTCCATAAGCTGTCCTCATAACTTTGTCTTCCTAGTTTTGGCACAAAAGCCTTTTAATTTTTTCTTTTGGCAAAGTTGACACTTTTGAAGTTTACATGTATGCTTCACGGGGTTTAGAACGCTCAATATCGACGTAAATAAAGTTTACTAAATAATAATTTTTGTCATTAAAAAAATAATTGATTAAAGAAACTTATAATTACATACATAACTGATATATAAAATAAGCTACTTGCTAAATCATTATAAACAGATTATTATATGATACAAACAATAGTTTTCTGACCTTTGGCTCAGTGTCAGATTTACACTAAACGTTTGCAAAAAAAAAAAAAATTAAATCAGTTGAGTCATTAAAAACGTTCATAATTTAATAAACATACCAGTTAACTTTCAGCAAACAAACAAGTTGAACAGCACAGTTAAAGTAATGAAAAACCCAACAAATAATCAAGTGAATCCCCGCAATCAAACAACCAGTTTTATATTACATGTCACTCGACTCATTTTTCAACCTTGAGGTTATCTTGAGGTTATCTTGAGGTTATCTTGAGTTGATTTCGGGGCTTTAGTGTCCCCGCGGCCCGGTCCTTGACCAGGCCTCCACCCCCAGGAAGCAGCCCGTGACAGCTGACTAACACCCAGGTACCTATTTACTGCTAGGTAACAGGGGCATTCGGGGTGAAAAAAACTTTGCCTATTTGTTTCTGCCTCGTGCGGGAATCGAACCCGCGCCACAGAATTACGAGTCCTGCGCGCTATCCACCAGGCTACGAGGCCCCCCTTCCCAAAAAACTTACGATATCAATTTAGCCTTCGACACAATAATATATGATTTACACGTTTTATTTCATCCACCACTCCTCACCCACACACTTGATTTTTCTGAATTCTTTTTCCCTCTTCCATTCCTCCTTGATCAGCTGGGTATGCTGTTTACATCAATATTTAGATCCCTGTGAGCCTTTCCCCGCTCTCTGTTCTCATTGGTTCCCTGCGTTTTGTTACGGGGTTCTTACTGGTCCTCTGATGTTAATCCTGATTTCATTGTGCGTGTTTGATTTCCAGTGTTGTATCTGATTCTTTCTCCGTTTGTTTTCTTGATTGTTAAACTTCTATGTGTGTTCTTCTTCTAGTTCTGGAGAGTTCTTTTGTATATTGCTAGTTAGTTAGCGCTGAGAGCTTGTCTCAGCCACTGCTGAGAGCTTGACTCAGTGCTGAGAGTTTGACTCAGCAACTGCTGAGAGCTTGATGATAGATGACGATTAAGCCATCCAAAAGGTGGCACGGGCATGAATAGCCCGTAAGTGGTGGCCCTTTTTGAGCCATCACCAGTATCAATAGATGATACTGGAGATCTGTGGAGGCGCAACTGCACCCTGCGTGACGGGAGATGTCTCCCGGACCAAGTGGTGACCAAATGGTGTGAGAGCTTGACTCAGTGCTGAGAGCTTGACTCAGCGCTGGGAGCTTGACTCAGTGCTGAGAGCTTGACTCAGCGCTGGGAGCTTGACTCAGTCACTGCTTGAAGCGTCACTCGGCCAACGAGAATGCCTTCTATAATTATAAATAACACAATGCCTCATATCCCATTACTATTCATCCGATTATTATAATTAGCATTTTATTTCAATTATTTCCACCCCATTCAATCATGGCATAAATGATATATTTAACTTATTATTTTAGTCACCCAACACACCTGAAAATATACAGGAAGGGAAGATGTTTCGGTTCGTTTTGGACCACTATCTTGAGGTTATCTTGAGGTTATCTTGAGATGATTTCGGGGCTTTTAGTGTCCCCGCGGCCCGGTCCTCGACCAGGCCTCCACCCCCAGGAAGCAGCCCGTGACAGCAGACTAACTCCCAGGTACCTATTTACTGCTAGGTAACAGGGGCATTCAGGGTGAAAGAAACTTTGCCCATTTGTTTCTGCCTCGTGCGGGAATCGAACCCGCGCCACAGAATTACGAGTCCTGCGCGCTATCCACCAGGCTACGAGGCCCCCTACGAGGCCACTATGAAGGACGGACCGAAACATCGACACATATGTGTCCTGTGTCTAATTTTTCACCCACGTTATTGCGGCTTAGTGTCTCCTTTTTACGCCAAGTAAGACTTAAATAAATTTTCTTAAAGTGAATGAATTTCTAACGCCTTTAAGATTTCAGTGGCTGAAGTCCTTATAGAAAATGAGCATTACTGTTATTGTCAGGGATGACTAGTGTATTGTGCAGCTGATACTCATCCAGTGAGCGGTAGTTTACTGTGCAGGAAATGCTCATCTTGTGAGCGGTAGTTTATTGTGCACCACGAACACATGCTGAGAGTGGTAGATTAACAGGATAATAGAGGACATAGACGATCAGATCTAGATCTGATACAGTCTCCGTGGTGTAGTGGTAAGACACTCGCCTGGCGTTCCGCGAGCGCTATGTCATGGGTTCGTATCCTGGCCGGGGAGGATTTACTGGGCGCAATTCCTTAACTGTTGCCTCTGTTTAACGCAACAGTAAAATGTGTACTTGGATGAAAAAACGATTCTTCGCGGCAGGGGATCGTATTCCAGGGACTTGCCCGAAACGCTACGCGTACTAGTGGCTGTACAAGAATGTAACAACTCTTGTATATATCTCAAAAAAAAAAAAAAAAAAAAAAGATCAGACTCTAGTAAGTATTGTAGATTTATGATATTATTAATATTGTAATATACAATTAGTACACAGGTATAACTGCACTGATTCATACCAAGTTGAGGTAATTCTGAAGAGAAAACAAAAGAGAAAAAAAGAAAAAGAGAAAAGAAAAAAGAGAAAGAAAAAAAAAGAAAGAAAGAAAGAAAAAAGAAAAGAAAAGAAAGAAAGAAAAAGAGAAAACATATATGAAGCTCTTATTTATTTACATTTACTAACAAATATCTTATTACAAATCCAGTGTGTGTTTTAGAATAATTTTTAATATTGAAGTCGCGACTATCTGCTTAATTACATTTAATATGCTATTTCAAAATTGGATATTACATACATCTAAATGTCTCAAAAATGAACTCAATATCATAAGAGTGAGATTAACATTGATAAATACTGATATTAGATTTTTATGTATTTTATTTCATGTTTTTCCTAATATTGCATTTATATTCAGTGATGGGATTTCAGTCACTCTAACCTTACACAATCCTAAAGCGCTCAGATTTTTAAAATGTAGGAGACAACATATATACGTGCTGTCTGCCAACAATTCCAACTGTCTGAAACAATTAATATCAGTGTATATATATGTCGTACCTAGTAGCCAGAACGCACTTCTCGGTCTACTATGCAAGGCCCGATTTGCCTGATAGGCCGAGTGATTTGCTTTATTTTTAACAAATTGTTTCCAATTGGTTTATTTTAATTATTATTATTATATTATATAAAGAACATAAATTAATGACTTAGTTATGTTAGTTTAGGTTAGGTCAAGATCGGTTAGGTTAGGTTAGGTTAGGTTAGGTTAGGTTAGGTAGGGTTGGCTAGGTTCGGTCATATATCTACGTTAGTTTTAACTCAAATTTCAAAAAAATAACTCATACATAATGAAATGGATAGCTTTATCATTTCGTAAGAAAAAAATCTAAAAATATATAAATTCAGGAAAACTTGGCTTATTAGGCACAAAGAAAGAGGAACTCAGCCAGCTCATAGAAACATGCAAAAGTTGACTCAGGGCACTGAAAGCTATGACCTGGAATGAACATGGAGCCTCTATTGCCGTGCTTAAAATGGTTTACACAGCCTATGTGCGCTCCGTCATAGACTATGCCGCACCAGTTCTGTGCACCTACACCCAAAGCGATATGAAAAGGCTGAAAGCATTCAAAATGAAGCCATGACAATCATTCCTGGATTCCCAAGAACTGCCAAAACGTCTAATCGACGAGAGGAATTGTCCCTCCCCAGTGTTAAAAGCAGAATTATGGAACTGAATGCTAAGTTTGCAATTAGGATAGCCAGAGATCCCTATTACAATGATATTGCCAAGAAAAATTTGAGTTCTGTGCTGCTAACAGGAGGAAACAGGAGAAGCAAAAAATGGCATCACAGATCAGTCTGCTTCCTCAAAGAACTTCACTTGCTTGAACAAGCCCATAAGCTCATGCCTGTAGAGAGGTTACCTCCCTGGGAGGATGACTCATGCAGGAAATGAAATGGCAACGAAAAAATCCAACATGATAGCACAAGAAATGAGGCACAAGTATTTCGAGGAAATTTATAAAGAAGCCGGAAATGAACTAGATCAAATCTACACTGACGGGTCATCAAATCCTGTCAATGGCAGGGCTGGTGCAGCATACACGGTAATTAAGAATAATGTTTTTCAACACAAAAATGAAGAAAAAGCGCGTATTGAGAACTATGCCTCTTCAACGCAAGCAGAGCTAACTGCCATTGTTATGGCGTTAAGATTCCTTGAAAGAAACATCAATGGTGCAGTGATCTGCACTGATTCAAAAGCAGCACTGTAAAGCCTAAGTAAAAATCGGGCAGAAAATCTTGCGATAGTCGCTGAGATCAAGAGAGCTGTGAGGGTACTAACCAACCAGGGAAGAGTCGTCAAGTTTCTGTGGATCCCCTCCCATGTTGGAATATGTGGAAATGAACGAGCAGATGTGATGGCGCTGAAGAAGACCATATTGAATACTTCATACCCAAGACTATACTACAAATTAGAGGTATTGTCAGGCAACATCACCGTGACAAGGTAACTGAGGAAAGGAGGATAGAAGCACAAACCAGTGAATGTGTACGATGGTACAACATGGTTTCAGCTGGCAATCCCAATCGTTATGGACGAAGAAGAGGAGGACGCGGGAGAGAATCAGTAATAGCGAGAATCCGTCTGGGATACAAATATCCATGGAAGTTCGGAATGGAAACAACAGTTGATTAGCGAAGTTGCAGAATGTGTGGTGAGAGTGATGGACACCGCCTTGACCACTATCTACGTGAATGTGAACACCTGAGAGACAATATGTGTAGAATAATAAACCCCACATTGTTTGAGTTAGGAAAACACTATTTGTCAAATATTGATACTGTTCTTAAAAGATTCCCCCATTTTGCACCCGCAAGATAACGGGTGCAATAGGATAGCAGCACATTGCTGTGTATACCTAAGCTTGTTAATAACATAAAAAGTGTTTCTTCATTATCCAGATGGTAGAAGATGTTTGCATAGAATAGAAAATTAATAATAGTCATAATGCTGTTGTGTTTAATGACATGTGTGTTACAGAAAACCTGCTCCCAATATATATATATATATATATATATATATATATATATATATATATATATATATATATATATATATATATATATATATATATATATATATATGTGTGTGTGTATATCACGAAAATAAACACGTGATTAAGAATGTGACAATGTCAGACCACGGAGGAAAAATGAAACAGGAATTTCCTTAAGTACTTTCGTATATTAAATACATCTTCAGAAGGTCTTCTGAAGATGTATTTAATATACGAAAGTACTTAAGGAAATTCCTGTTTCATTTTTCCTCCGTGGTCTGACATTGTCATATATATATATATATATATATATATATATATATATATATATATATATATATATATATATATATATATATATATATATATATATATATATATATATATATATATATGTCGTACCTAGTAGCCAGAACGCACTTCTCGGCCTACTATGCAAGGCCCGATTTGCCTAATAAGCCAAGTTTTCATGAATTAATTTATTTTCGACTACCTAACCTACCTAACCTAACCTAACTTTTTCGGCTACCTAACCTAACCTAACCTATAAAGATAGGTTAGGTTAGGTTAGGTAGGGTTGGTTAGGTTCGGTCATATATCTACGTTAATTTTTTTTTTTTTTTTTTTGAGATATATACAAGAGTTGTTACATTCTTGTACAGCCACTAGTACGCGTAGCGTTTCGGGCAAGTCCCTGGAATACGATCCCCTGCCGCGAAGAATCGTTTTTTCATCCAAGTACACATTTTACTGTTGCGTTAAACAGAGGCTACAGTTAAGGAATTGCGCCCAGTAAATCCTCCCCGGCCAGGATACGAACCCATGACATAGCGCTCGCGGAACGCCAGGCGAGTGTCTTAATTTTAACTCCAATAAAAAAAATTGACCTCATACATAATGAAATGGGTAGCTTTATCATTTCATAAGAAAAAAATTAGAGAAAATATATTAATTTAGGAAAACTTGGCTTATTAGGCAAATCGGGCCTTGCATAGTAGGCTGACAAGTGCGTTCTGGCTACTAGGTACGACATATATATATATATATATATATATATATATATATATATATATATATATATATATATATATATATATATATATATATATATATATATATATAAATTATATATATAAATATATATATATATATAATAAACACCAATAAATAAACACCAAACAATATATATATATAATAAACACAAACACGGCTGACACCTATGTACACTTCGGAGCTGATCAAGCAGGTGGGGCGGCCAACCACAGGGAAACAGCAAAATCACTCAAGTACAGGCGACTGGAAGGTCAATACCTCTTTGTTCCCATAGCGTCTGAGACGCATGGCCCATGGGGCAAGAGTGCCTTGGGATTTCTCAAGGAATTGGGTTCCAAGCTCATTGACGTCACCAGAGACCCAAGGGCTTCCAGTTTTTTATTTCAGCGTCTTAGTGTGGCGATCCAGAGGGGAAATGCTTGCTGCGTCCTCGGTTCCTCTCCAGAAGCGGAGGAGCTTCAAGAGATCCATAACCTTTAGGCATTTGTCTTGAATGTTTTGTAACCTTTAAATACACAATAAAGGAAAAAAAAGGGGGAAGGGGGTGGTAGGAGAAAAGCACACAGAAACTGTATTGGAGGGGACCTACATTCCCTCCAATGCGTTATGTGTGGTTTACTCCAAGGCTATGGGTCCCCCTTCTTCCAGCCAGAGGTGGTACGCCCTTCCCTATATATATATATGTCGTACCTAGTAGCCAGAACGCACTTCTCAGCCTACTATACTATATATATATATATATATATATATATATATATATATATATATATATATATATATATATATATATATATATATATATATATATATATTATATATATATATATATATATATATATATATATATATATATATATATATATATATATATATATATATATATATATATATATATATATATATAATAAATGTGTGTGTGTTAGAATATTGTGTCTGAAATTCAATCATTTAATAATATTTTATTTCTGGAAAATACAAATAAACTATGAAGTATATTTTGTTAATTAATGTCAGTAAATGTCAAAGTTAATCACTCTTTTATGAAATAAAAATATTTTATTAAATGTAATATTTATTTCTGAATCTGTCGACAGACTTTTCAAGCAGAAATATTTATTAAAGTTAGCCTTTAATAAACGTTTTCTTTAGCACACGTTTGAAAGAAAACAGTTGCAAGTATATGGGTAGACTTTATTATAAGATTCAATATAATTTTTGAATTTGCCAGAGAGCCATTATCTCCCTATTGGCCTCGATAGGGGGCAGAACGCCGACGTCTTGTCAAGGTCTCTCCATTGTTCCTGAGACTTAAAATGAAGTAATAACATAACAGAAGATGCTCATTTCACCCATAAGGTCTCGTAGTACAGTATTTTTTTATTTATTTATTTGTATACAAGAAGCTAAATTGGGTTTATGAGAGTACATAGCATGATGTGTTTACATTCTTGTAAAGCGACTAGTATGCACAGCGCTTCGGGAAGGTCCTTAATCTAACAGATAATGTTAAGAAGGTAATTTCTAGCAAAATTTATAAAATGTTAACAGGTACATATTTTATATATATATATATATATATATATATATATATATATATATATATATATATATATATATATATATATATATATATATATATATATATATATATTATTGCAACAGGCGGTTGCAATTACATGCATTTGAGTGAAATAATTCTGATCATTTTATATCCATTACTGAGTAACAGTGGAACACTGTATAAGATCCAGTGGGCCAAGCGATGGAATTTACATCCATGCGAAGCAGGTCCCATTTATAAACTCCCATGCAAGATAGGTTCTTTTAATATATGACCCTGTCAGGCAGGTCGTATTTACATACACCCATCTGAAACAGGTTTTGATTATATAAAACCCTGTGAACTATGTTCCATTTATATACTCTCTTGCAAAGCAGGTCCGATTTTCACTTTGGCAAAGCGGGTCCTATTTACACCCATGCAAAATAAGTTCTGTTTACTCCCATATGAAGCAGATCCTATATAAACACACCCGTACAACGTACAGGTCCTATTTACGCCAAGTGCGAAGCACATTCTATTATAGGAATGAACAAATATGAAATACTTACACCTATGGAAAAACAGGTCCTAGCTACATGCATTACAAATTAGGTCCTATTTACAAATATGCGGAGCTGGTCTTATCCACACCCAGCCACTTTCACTAATGTATATCTCCAATATATTCGCAAAACTTTCCAACATATTTACTATCGTGACTGTGCTTGCCGGAGTGCTGCTCCACCCAGCTACACTACTCTGCTCCAATATTGGTCTTACCTGTATCCTTTCTAAATCTAAATCTGTATCTTTTTAAATTTATGGTTTTCGAATCTAAATCTATATCATTTTATCTGTAATCTTTCTAAGTCTAAACCTGTTTAATTTTGGTTGTAGCAATAACAAACTTGGGTTGTCAAGTTTGGAAGCTCTGAACAAAATTTGAAGTTTGAAAAAATGTAAACAAAGCCGCTGTGATTGAAGAAAGATATAAAGGTTTCGTAAGAGGTTTGGCTTGATGAATCCCGTCCCTATAAGCACCCCCCGTTCTCTAGATTCGCCACTCCGTAAAAAATCGAACCTCTTAACCTAACCAGAAATGTTTTAGCGCAAGGAACCCATCGGGACCTTTGTATTGAAAAGCGAAGAAACTTACTTGCGATCTGTTGCATTTGTAATGTTGGTTGCCATAATGTGCTGGAGTCGATCTGCAGACTTGCAACAGACTCAACCTGTTACTTGAGAGAATGGGTTGATAGCCTGCTGACAACAGCTAAAAGTCGTATTCTCTTGCACCCAACTTATGTTAAAAAAAATCTAATGTTTCATATAATCTTGAGAATATAGTTTATAATTACCCCGTGACACCAGTTGCAATGTGCTCCTGGAGGTCCGGGTTCGAGTCACTTTTTTGAGGTGTGAAGTTTTCATTTATTTATATATGTATATATATATATATAAACACGCTCCACCACCTCTCTACTACTTTGTCCAGCTCAATCCACACGCTGACAACTGGTAGTGGAAGAACTGGTTTCTCCTGGAGACTTGAGGCTCCTCCATTGTCAAATATATTCCTCGATTTCCACAATCAAATTGCCCACACAGAGTAAATGTGCAGATGAGCGCCAATTTTCCCTCAGCGTTCAGAGACATGTTTGCTCCCTTGTGTAACACCTCGTGGCGTTGGTTTAGTCATCAGTCATCACCGGAGGTCGTCACTCATTATGATTTATCAATCATAAAAGTATATTCAATAGTAGAGCATCTGGCCTCTCTTCCTGCATGGTCGGCGTTCGATTTCCCGATGGTCTAAGGGTTTGATCGACGTTTCTTTCACTCTGTCATCATATCCCAGGTGTTAGCCAGGCCTTATATCCCAGCTCTCAGTCTGTGTTCCTATCCCGACTGTTCTTGTACCTCAGCTGCTTTGTTTTCATAGCCAGTTCAAGCGTTGCGTAATGATACTGGCTTAAGTGCATTCTTCTCATAATTACCTAATCACCTGGATCATCGGGGGATTGAACTGAGACATGTACAAATACGAAGTTTGTATAGTCATGGTCAATGTTTTAATGTTTTTGAATGTTAGATCCTCATGTAAACATTCAAAAACTAGTTTCTGAAGCCTAGCTGTCAACCGGACATCTTCAGACTTCCACGAACTGGTCTTTTAAACCCTGGTTGACAACCGAACAACCTAAAAGGTCAGACTTCTCGACTTCGTCCATATATCTGGTAATTATATGTTTATTATCTTCTTATCCCGTCTAATGCATAAACTTGTTTCTTTGGTCAGTTGCTGAATTGCTTCGTTACCCCTAAATGCGCGTTCTCTATGACCTTAATGCCTCAGATCTTCCGTTCTCTCTCACTCCCTCACTCCTTCCTCATAACTCTCCCTCATAACTCCTTACAAGAGTGAGAACAAGACTTCCCCTCTCACTCTCACCAAGTAAGATACGGTAGTGAGGAAAATAACTTTCCATTAGAGTCCACAATCAACACCAAACTCATTATATTCTGTCATATTCCGAGAGAAAGTGAACTAAACAGATTGATTGTCACTCAATGAACAGGGGCCAGATTCACGAAAGCACTTACGCAAGCACTTACGAACGTGTACATCTTTCCTCAATCTTTGACGGCTTTGGTTACATTTATTAAACTGTTTACAAGCATGAAAACTTCCCAATCAACTGTTGTTATTGTTATAAACAGCTTCCTGGTGCTTCGGAGCTCATTAACTGTTTAATAATTGGAAACAAAGCCGCCAAAGATTGAGAAAAGATGTATAGGTTCGTAAGTGTTTGCGTAAGTGCTTTCGTGAATCTGGTCCCAGAATGACAACTCTTTCCTTATAATGTAGCCCTTGTGTGTTGTGTGTGTACGGGTTGTTTGTGGGTTGTTGCTTGTAGTTATCTTGATGCAGTCACCTATTTGGACTCACCTACTTGTGTGTGGTGGGCTGGGTGTGTTGAGTAGGATATTGGTTGTGTACTCACCTAGTTGTGTCTGCAGGCTCGAGCATTGACTCTTGGATCCCGCCTTTCGAGCATCGGTTGTTTACAGCAATGACTCCTGTCCCATTTCCCTATCATACCTGGTTTTAAAATTATGAATAGTATTTGCTTCCACAACCTGTTCCTGATGTGCATTCCATTTTTCTCAGTGTGTGTGGGTGTATGTGTGTGTATATACGTTCTTGCTGGTGGCTTTCTCCAGATCACGCATCTCCTGTCTAGAAAGCTCCCGTCATCAACCACTACCACCACCATCGTCAACCACCACTACCACCACCACCAACCACCGGGTTGAAACGAAAACGAAATGTCTGTGGAAATCATCCTCATCATTCGAAGCTCTCTGGGACTCTGGTGTCACGTTCTTGTGGTGACCATGAAGTACCTGCATGATGATTTGACACGGAAATCTCACCCCCTAGTATGAACAAAATCATAGCTCAGTCGATTAAGGCAGCGTCTGGGATGCTCTCGGACGCAGGTTCGAAACCTCGTCACGGCCCTTGTGGATTTGTTCATTTGATGCATCACGCAATTGTGATTTCTGTGTGTAATGTCACCCTAGTATCATATCAACTTGGAGATGCAAACGACGAGTGTTTGCAACGGAAATCGCGATGCATTTCTCAACAACAGAAGATCTGAGAACAGTAGCGATGCTGTAGGCTCTCATTGCTCTGGGTCTGTTTGTCTCCTGTTTCTTAAAGTTGTTAAAGTATTTGTTTCGGTAATGGTACGTAATTGGCTCGTTTAGTGTCTAATATATGTCATGGAATTGTTTGTAGAAGACAGAACTGATGGAACCAATAAGAAGAATGACTTCAGAATGATATAGGAAAGCAAAGAATGATGAGGAGAATGCTGCTTCTTGAGATATATAGGAAAAGATATATACTGCTCCTTGCTATAGATAAAAAAGATATACTGTCACTTGAGAGAGATACAAAAAGATATACTGGCAGTTGAGAAAGATAAAAAAATACATATATTTCTGCTTGAGACAAGGACAAGGTATACTAGCCCGTCCTCCTAAGGTTTCCCAACGTCAAGAAAACGATAAATTTAAAATGGTCTCTCCTAACCTACCAGAGGACCCAAAACAGAAAACGGAACAATATGTCACTTCCGCGAGCCGCTTCCATTTTCTAGTAAGCCAATTTGTGGCCTTATGTAAGGCATACGATTGAAATGCGACCGTCTTTGCAGGAGGACAGGTTGAGTATACTGCTGCTTGAGATAGATACAAAAATATACACTGCTGCTTGAGATAGATACAAAAATATACACTGCTGCTTGAGATAGATACAAAAATATACACTGCTGCTTGAGATAGATACAAAAATATACACTGCTGCTTGAGGTAGAGAATGAGAGGAATAGCACTACGCGAGACAGAGAAGAAAAATGTATCTATAAATGTTCATAACATCAGTTCCGGGATCAACAATACATTGTCAGCCGGATGAACATAAGTGACCAACATTCGTGCAACCTTCAGGAAGCTGAATTAGACAGCCGTCAGGGCGACAGGATCAGAGGCAACCGAGCCAGGAACGATCACATTAACATAAGACGAACATCGGAAAGGAACTATGAGAACGATATTGCGATCAAAGCGAAAAAGCAACCTAAATTACTACACAGCCATATAAGAAGAAAAATGTCGGTGAACGACCAAGTGACAAGACTAAGGAAAACAGAGGGGGGGGGGTAAATACTGAACGTGACAAGGAAATCTGCGAGGCACTGAATGCTGTGTTACCCTCTGTTAGACCAGCGCTAGAATATACAGGCTTCGTGTCGGGTCTCCACTTAGCAAAAACACGGACACAAACTCGAAATAGTTTAAAGGTTTTATTACAAGACTGTTCCCTGATTTTTTAGAATGGTGTATATATATATATATATATATATATATATATATATATATATATATATATATATATATATATATACGTGTATCCCAACTGCGACCTAACCCTGGACCTCAAGGTGAGAAGCAATATGTATATTGTGTGATTAACTACTCAAGGTTAACTATCTTCTGATGTGTTCAGTGTATTGTTCAATATATTAGATCATTTTAAAGTGTAATTGGGTCTGTTGTGGTACTCTGACGCTTCCAGCATCTTAACAGGTATCTTGAGAGGATTTCGGGGCTTAGCGTTCCCGCGGCCCGGTTCTCGACCAGGCCTCCTTTTTGTTACACACCCTCAGGAAGCAGCCCGTAGCAGCTGTCTAACTCCTAAATACCTATTTACTGCTAGGTGAACAGGAGTATCAGGGTGACAGAAGCTCTGCCCATTTGTTTCTGCCTCCACCGGGAATCGAACCCGGAGCCGCAGAACTACGAATCCGAAACGGTGTCTACTCAGCTGTCAGGCCCCTGTCAGAGGAGGCCTGACAGAGGTAGAGGTGGGGGGGGGGAAGAACCAGAGGTATAGAGGGAACTGGATACAACTTAGCTAAATTAACTGTAACCATCACCACGACCAACGACACTACTACCACACCACCACTACCACCACCACAGCCACCTGTAGTACACTCCCCGCCACCACAACCACCACCACCACAGCCACCTGCAGCACACTCCCCGCCACCACAACCACCACCATCACCACCACCATCACCACCACCACCACCACAGCCACTTGCAGCACACTCCCCACCACCACAACCACCACCACAGCCACTTGCAGCACACTCCCCACCACCACTACCACCACCACAGCCACTTGCAGCACACTCCCCACCACCACAACCACCACCACAGCCACTTGCAGCACACTCCCCACCACCACTACCACACCCACCACCATCACCACCACCACTACCACACCCACCTGTAGCACACTCCCCACCACCACAACCACCACCATTAACCAACCCTCACCATTACCAAAGATCAAATATCTGCACCGAATTCCTAAGAAACCACAAAGACCGCGCCAGCAGAAAGAAATCTGCCCTGGAAACATCAATACACAATACGGGATGCTCGCTGGAGCTATAATTGACTTCTCAGCTGTAATGAAAAAAATAGGTCGAGAATACCCCACACTACTGACCTTTGAGGCACCCGAGGGCTGTAAATGGCACTCTATCAAGTGCCAAGAAGGTCAAGTGACACAATACCGTCACTTGACCTTCAACTAAGGGCGTTAAGTTGCGTGCAACAAGCGATTCCGGTGAAGATGCACTCAAGGTCAACGATAGATGCAGTGTGTGTCGCTGGAGGGACTTCTGAGAGGGTTAATTAAGCGCTGTTTGTATTGGCATGTCCTTGATTGGTGTTCCAGCAGTGTAACAATTATTCCTTAAACGTGACTTACTTGTGTTATTTCAACTTAACTAAGTCTTGTTCATTCCACGTAACTAACTCGTGTTCCTTCAATGTAACTAATACAAATTTTACATTAGTTACGTAATATAAAAACATAATATAAAACGTAATATAACAAGTTATATATAAATTAACTTTTTGAAAATATTTTATATTATTTATAAAAGTCTAAAAAAAAGGAATGCAGAGCTATTATTAAATTCCCGGTCCATTTGAACGCAGATTCTCTAAACATAAGAACGTAAGAATTAAAATAGTCCAGCAGCGTAAATCAAACATTTTTGGTAAAAAAGTGAGTAACTCTTAACCTATTTGCGTGAGATTCACCGGTTCTCTCCAGACGCTCATATCTCAAAAATTATACATATATAATATATATCCTGGCCTGGAAAACACATGCATATATTATCGTTTTCGCATATATTATCGTGGGAGGGAGACACCATCCATTTGAAATAAAATTATCTTACTAAAAACTTTGTCACAGAAGAATATTTCCCAAGCTTGTATAACAGACGGGAAAATAGATTGTTGTTGTTGTTAAAGATTCGCTACCTGGAACAGAGTTCCAAGTAGCACGGGCTATGGTGAGCCCGTAGATGGGAAAATAGAGCAGATGTGTTTGCAATTCACTGGGACTGGAGGTGGTCCTCCCGGCAGTGATTAAGTCGTCCATCGGTTTGTGATTGACTGAGAAAGATTAAACCACCCATGAGTTGGCACGGGCATGAATAGCCCGTAACATCGGTTTGTCTTACCGAGAGGGCTAAAAATACCGAAGAGGGACGTTGTTGTTATAGATTCAGCTACTCGGAACAAGTTCCACGTAGCACGGGCTATGGTGTGCCCATAACTTACCTGGCACAGGAGCGGGGCAAGTAGCACGGGCTATGGTGAGCCCGTCCGACCGAAGAGGGAGTCTGGTAGCTAAGATATGGTAAGAAAGAGGTGAGCGGATGCTTGGGGACGTGGTGGGGGGTTAGTGGATGGTGGGTGTGAGTAGTGGGGATATTTGGGAGGGAAAATGGTGGGGGGGAGAGGGGTAATGGGTACGGTAAAAGGGGGGGGGGAAGAAGAGGGAGGGGGGGATGGGTGAGGCTCGTAACTCTGCGGTGCAGACAATCCGTTAAACGTATGCAACTCGCCGTTGTGTGTACTGTGGAATTTATGTCGTTTTTTTCGTTTGTTTGTCAAGGTTATATAGAGGCAACCTCACTCACTGGGGATCCTGGGCAACCCTGGCTAGACTTTGTCAATCATTCATCATTAGGATATTTAACGGCCTGTTACCCCTTAATGAGGGTAGTTTGTCCCTGGTACTTATTTCACCGAGGTTGTTTAGTATGTTAAACCACTTGCTGAAGACGCTACGACCTGTGAAGCATCAACAAGTGACCAACAGCCACACCGACACGCCTCACAGACGGCCACACCGACACGCCTCACAGACGGCCACACCGACACGCCTCACCGACACGCCACACAGACGGCCACACCGACACACACAGTAACATCATAACATAACACTCTCAGGAGCAGCGCGTAGCAGTGACCTAGAAACCGGTGCGGTTGGCGCCGGCCATGACAGTCTTCGTGCGAGAGCTGGACCTCCCAGCCGGAGCGTGGCGGGGTCCACAGCCACTCTACCACCACCACCACCACCACCATCACCACCATCTCCACTACCACCATCTCCACCACCGTTACACCCACAACCATCCCCCAACCTCCAGTACAAACCAGTGCCATTGACAAATATACCAGTGGGTAAAATGCTGGAGAAAGTACTAAGGTCGAGATTGGTGGATCAAGTGGATAGGACCGACTATATGTCACAAAAAGAGGTCAGCGTGGATTTAGCAAGAGTCAAATCGTCTCTAGCAAGCTGGGGTTATATCCCCTGACAGGGCGACTAAAATAAAGACAGGAAAAAAATAAGAAAAAAGGTCTGGGATAGACTTTAATTTCCAACATTGTAAAACAGAATTTGCCCCTGTACCTCGTGGGAAAGGCTGGTGTTAGAAGATGGAAGCAGCAGGCCGGGGGTAACTGGGGGAAATATAAGGAACTGGGTAAGGGGGAGTACCGGAAGAATGGGATGACGAAAGAATCACAGACAGAGAGAAGAGTACAAGAAATGAAACAAGTAAAAGCCCCTTTACAGGGTTCGGTCTGCTGGGTCCACTATAGTGTTTGTTGTAATTTATGTGAAGGACCTAACCCGAGAAGAGTGAGTTCGTACATGTCAATGTTGGCAAATGATGTAGAGCTGACGAGGAATGAAAAAAAAACAGAGGAGGGCTCTGCTGGAAGTTACAGAGATAACCTTTGCAAACTCCAGGAGTAGGCAAACACTTGATTATTTTAATTGAATCCCAATTGGTGTAAGAGAGAGAGAGAGAAGACCAGGAGGTACTTACATCATAAGGGAGACACAACTGCAGGAATCGGAAAGAGACGAATATTTGGGAGTGGATATGTAATTCCAACACTAACACCAGAGGCACACTTAGACAGGATAACATCGGCGGCATATGGGACGTTGGCACACATTAGAACATCTTTTAGATTTCTAAATCAAGTCTCCTTCTAGGCACTCTACACAACATTTGTTAGACCAATACCGGAAAAGGCAGCACCGGTCTAAGAGGATTAATCCTTTTATCGGAGCTAAGAGGATTAATTCGCCTATGATGATAGCCGAATGAACTAGATTGCGCAACCCTACAGGAACGAAGAAACAAGAGGGATATGATCACAGCATACATAATACTGAAATGAATACAAAAGATGGACAAAGACAGCATTTTTAACTTGAAAGAAAGCAGAATAACAGGACATAAATGGAAGTTGGAACAGGAAATGAGTCGAAGGAAAGTAAGGAAATACTCGTACCCTGTACGAGTGGTCAACAAGAGGAATGCACTGAGAGAAGAAGTTGTGGAAGCCACCTCCGTCTAGATTTTAAATAGCCAGATTCAGCAAAGAATTCGAACGGCAAAATAAGTCAATTGTAACGCAACAGGTGCGACAAGGCTAGTAGGCGGGGTATAAGAGCTAGACCTCACTTTCCCATAGGCACTGATATGTAAGTACCGATAGGTATGAGCCAAAAGATGAGTACCACCACTATTGCTACCACCAACACCATCATCATTATTTATATCACCACCCGCACCATCACCACGATCTCTAGCACACAACCACCACCACCCGCACCATCACCACGATCTCCAGCACTGTTACGGCCCTCTCGGGACGCAACGGGGTTCTTACTCTGATGTTGTTAGAGGAAGATATATGTATCCGTTCCCAAGCCAGTAGTGGCTATCAAGGGATGAGATCCGTGACGCAAGTAACTTAAAAGGGAGTAGGGAAAGAAAGTTAAGAACTTAATATTATAATGTTCACCATCACCGATTTAATATATATAATAAAAGAGTACACAAGGGGGAGGGGTATTAACACTTTACAAAGGGGATCAACACAGCATAGTCTTCTGCTGGAGACTATGGATCCTCGAAGCTAGGTGCCGAGTCCGCGGTGCTTTCTTCGTGGCCTCAAGACGTGTCCTGAGAACGCCGAGTCTACCCTGGCCACAGGTCAGCCACAACACAGGTCCACTGGGGGCACCGTCGTGGAGGCCGTCAACCACACGTCCAGCAGGTCTGCTGGCAGGTACTGAGCCACCAAGGCTGGTACGGCCACTCCACGAACGATAAAAGGGGTACGCCCTAGACAGGAGTCTCGTGTGATATCACCAATCACCCTCCTGTCCTCAATACCCCAGTGGATTATCGTCTCCAACCGTCGGTCCCGGGTAAATCCTTCCACTGCCTCTCCACTGGCAGGCTTAACACACCACAGTGTTCTTCCGGGGGGGGCGACGTCACGACAGCTGCAGCAAACTTCACTGTATGGAGACTGGCTGCCTCGGGTAGACTGACCACCTTCAACACAGTGGTCCCAGGTCGGCTCTGTAAGCAGACACGTCATTAATAACCGGGACACTAATACTCCTCACTTACGGTGGCGGGCGCAAACACCTGACGTATCCAGTCCATAGATGGCGCTGTCGTCGGAGCACCACCTCACCAGAGGTCAGGAGCGGCGGTGTTGAGCGCTGAACCAGACTGGAAACTGGTCCTCGAGGCCAGTACACGCTGTCCTCACTAGGTGTCGTCGTTCGTTTGGCGGGGGTTTCGGGAGCTGACCCACAGATGGCGTGTTTGTCACTGCTCCAGACTCGGACGCTGGGTCCGGGTTCGTAACACCTCCCCACCAAAAAGAATTTGGTTTGGGGTTCTATAAAAAGAAACACAAACCAAATTAGTACGACGACACAACTCCAAATGGACACGCATGCTTTATGATCTGGAATTGCGAGGCTGTCTCGTCTACAGAATTGTCCTACTGGGCAATTCCGGCTCAATGGGAACTTGCAGATTGAAAGCGATGTCCTGCCTGGCGTAACCTTCCACGTCTTCACCGTCTCCACCGAGATGTCAAGCAGGGGCATAACCTCACACCTCTCGAGTAAGGATCGGTGTAGACACGATCTGGGGTGACTCGACACTTCCTTATGTCGTGGCACCGATGATGGCTGACCACAGACGGCATTTCTGGTGCCAGTCCGATGGTCCTTCAGGGAGACAGGAACCTGGAATACAGGGGTCTGATAATTCAGAGTGATAGCGACCGCGAGTAAAACAGTACTTACAGCATACTCTACTAGGTCCACACCTAGTCCCAACGGGGCTGTTCGTACGTCGCAGGTGGCATTCGCTCTGCCACCGTCAGGTCGACCAACGTTCCACATAACGCTGCATTGAGGCTCAGCAGTCACGCGGGGGGTGTCAACCTGTCGGAAACAGTCACTCACATTATCATTTGTCGTACCTCCTGTATCAACCATTACCTTCCAGGTCCCTCCTTCAACTGCAACACCTGCAGTACAAATCTCTAATCCCAGGGACCTCTTCTCGATGTTCACGGGAGCCATCATCCGTCGGGTCGTCCACCGGTCCTCACTGAGAGCACAAACGAGAATCAAACAAAATATCGCTAAGAAACATTTGGTTACCTGAGGAATAAGCTTCCTGAGCCTGTCATGTCCATAGCCGGCCACATCCACACGCCTGGCTTGGACCGAAGAGGGCACTAGACCTTTTGGACACACCGCACCTACCTCTGACGTCTGGGGAATCTCTGGCTGGTTCACTACATGCTGTAACTTGCCATACCGCAAGCACACATCCGCCTTCGCTCCAGACTCGTTGGTATCCGTGGGTGCCCGCACACAAGGCCTCTCTTCTTGCTCAGGTACCTCTGCCATCGTAACCTCATGTTCCTCGTCGAGAGAATCAGGAGACACTGCTAAATAACTGTCGATCTGCGGGTGAGAGGACAAATTAAATATGTTTACATCCGGGTCTGTCTTTACCTGGACAGTACCATTGCCTGTTACCTCAGACCGTGCTGTTCCGGTAGACTCGTCCGCAACCTTGGGAAGATTGATGCTCCAATCTGTCACCAAGTCGTTGGCTAGTACCACGTCAATCCCAGCCACAGGGAGGGTATCGACTACTGCCAACTCACTTGTGCCGCTGAAATAAGGCGAGTCAAGATGTACTGGCACTAAGGGGGCGATATACTGCGTTCTCGGAAACCCAACCAGGACAACCTGTCGTCTCCCGTCCACACTTACTCCCTCGGGTAACGAGCTCTTCACGATCAGGGACTGGGCTGCTCCACTATCTCTGAGCACTACAACTGATCTACCAGTATGATCACTCGTTACATACCCGCATGAAGTGTGAGGGGCAAACAAACTTGGTCTTTCCTGCGTCATCGTAGACTGGTTTCCTGCTGGTGGTGTAACACAGCTCATCAACATCACCTCCCTTCGTGCGCTGCCACCTCTTCTGCCTCGGCACCTAGCAGCTATGTGTCCCTTCTGCCCACAAGTCCAGCACACCATGTTCCTCCTCGGACTACGGTGTTTCGGACTACTAGGACTTGTTCTTCGAGGGCTACCTGGGGGCGTCTTCTTAGCACTTTGTGGGACGGGTCTTTCTTCTTCGTCGTGAGGTCTGTCAAACCGGCGCTGGTAATTCCTCGGGACGTACTTAGCAGACGGCCTATGAGTCAGGATATACTCTTCAGCCATGGTGGCTGCTGCACTCAAGGTCTCCACCTGCTGCTCTTCTAAGTATGTCTTGAGGTCTCCAGACAAACAATCCTTGAAGTCTTCGAGCAGAATCAGCTGTTCGAGGTCTTCCCTGGTCTCCACCTTCCGAGAGGCACACCATTCTTGAAAAAGTCGCTCCTTGATCGTGGCGAACTCTGTGAAAGTGTGCTCTGAGGTCTTCTTCAGGTTTCTGAACTTTTGCCTATACGCCTCAGGTACCAATTGGTACGCCATGAGCACAACCTTCTTCACCTTGTCATAATCGCTGGAGTCGTCAAGGGATAACGTAGAGTAGGCGATTTGGGCCTTCCCAGTCAAGACTGACTGTATCATGATGGCCCAATTCTCCCTTGGCCACTCCAAAGAGGCAGCGACTTTCTCGAAGGCTGCAAAGAATTTTGACACTTCCTTCTCATGGAATTTGGGGACCATTTTGATGTTGCGTACCGGATCGAAGCTACTGGTGTCCGTTGTTTGCCTCCGACCTCCGCCTAATCGCAACACTTCTAGTTCATGTTGTCTCTCTCTTTCCTCCCTTTCTCGCTCTCGTTCTTCTCTCTCTCGTTCTCGTTCTTCTCTCTCTCGTCTCTCTTCTCTTTCTCGTTCTTCTCTCTCTCGTTTCTCTTCTCTTTCTCGTTCTTCTCTCTCTCGTTTCTCTTCTCTTTCTCGTTCTTCTCTCTCTCGTTCTCGTTCTTCTCTCTCTCGTCTCTCTTCTCTTTCTCGTTCTTCTCTTTCTCGTTTCTCTTCTCTTTCTCGCTCTTCTCTTCTTCTCTTTCTAATTCTAAACGCCTCATCGCCAATTCTTTTTCTTTCATCTCCATTTCTTTATTTTTCATCTCCACTTCTTTATCTTTTAATTCTCGTTCTAATTCTAACTTCTTCCATTCAATTTCCCGATTAATTTCTAGTGCACGCATTTTGACTGTTAGGAAGCTGATATTAAGCTCACCTGCATCACTGTCAATGTCACTGGCCTTATCTTCCTTTTCTGTGGAAGCTATGTCTGCACTTTCCTTTGTACTAGGAGTCTCGCCTTCCTGTTTCTCTTCTGCCTTCAGGTGCCGGTGTACCTTGGACAAGATCTCCACACGGGAATCACTGGCACGGATCTTGATCTCCAGGTAGGCGCTCACGAGTACAAGCTCTGGTTTGCTCAAATATTTTAATCTGGCAAGACAATCTTCTCTGTTCAGAAAAGCCTGAACCTCGTCCAGATCATCGATGGTAGCTTTGTCTGCCATTGTCACAGATGGAACACTTAGCACTTAACACACTGCTTACACGTTAGCACTTAACACACCGAGCACTGTTCTACGCCAATATTGCACTTTATCGCACCAAACACTGCACTTGCCAATATTGCACGTAAACACTCCGGGCACCGCACTACCCAATATTGCACTGAGTCCAAGCGAACACTTCGCTCTACAATATTGCACTAAATCACTGAGCACCGCACTAGTCAATATTGCACTTAATCGCTTAATCACAGCGAGAACCGCACTGCACAATATCGCACTTAGTCACTCTGAGCACCGCACAGGACGTATAACGTCACACAGGGGGAATTATATACAGGGATTACGCCACTTCACCACCCCTGTCAAACATACTTAACAAGGGGACGGATCCCGCTGGGGATGCCAATTATGTTACGGCCCTCTCGGGACGCAACGGGGTTCTTACTCTGATGTTGTTAGAGGAAGATATATGTATCCGTTCCCAAGCCAGTAGTGGCTATCAAGGGATGAGATCCGTGACGCAAGTAACTTAAAAGGGAGTAGGGAAAGAAAGTTAAGAACTTAATATTATAATGTTCACCATCACCGATTTAATATATATAATAAAAGAGTACACAAGGGGGAGGGGTATTAACACTTTACAAAGGGGATGAACACAGCATAGTCTTCTGCTGGAGACTATGGATCCTCGAAGCTAGGTGCTGAGTCCGCGGTGCTTTCTTCGTGGCCTCAAGACGTGTCCTCTGAGAACGCCGAGTCTACCCTGGCCACAGGTCAGCCACAACACAGGTCCACTGGGGGCACCGTCGTGGAGGCCGTCAACCACACGTCCAGCAGGTCTGCTGGCAGGTACTGAGCCACCAAGGCTGGTACGGCCACTCCACGAACGATAAAAGGGGTACGCCCTAGACAGGAGTCTCGTGTGATATCACCAATCACCCTCCTGTCCTCAATACCCCAGTGGATTATCGTCTCCAACCGTCGGTCCCGGGTAAATCCTTCCACTGCCTCTCCACTGGCAGGCTTAACACACCACAGTGTTCTTCCGGGGGGGCGACGTCACGACAGCTGCAGCAAACTTCACTGTATGGAGACTGGCTGCCTCGGGTAGACTGACTCCACCTTCAACACAGTGGTCCCAGGTCGGCTCTGTAAGCAGACACGTCATTAATAACCGGGACACTAATACTCCTCACTTACGGTGGCGGGCGCAAACACCTGACGTATCCAGTCCATAGATGGCGCTGTCGTCGGAGCACCACCTCACCAGAGGTCAGGAGCGGCGGTGTTGAGCGCTGAACCAGACTGGAAACTGGTCCTCGAGGCCAGTACACGCTGTCCTCACTAGGTGTCGTCGTTCGTTTGGCGGGGGTTTCGGGAGCTGACCCACAGATGGCGTGTTTGTCACTGCTCCAGACTCGGACGCTGGGTCCGGGTTCGTAACAAGCACACAACCACCACCACCCGTACCATCACCACGATCTCCAGCACACAACCACCACCACCCGTACCATCACCACGATCTCCAGCACACAACCACCACCACCCGTACCATCACCACGATCTCCAGCACACAACCACCACCACCCGTACCATCACCACGATCTCCAGCACACAACCACCACCACCCGTACCATCACCACGATCTCCAGCACACAACCACCACCACCCGTACCATCACCACGATCTCCAGCACACAACCACCACCACCCGTACCATCACCACGATCTCCAGCACACAACCACCACCACCCGCACCATCACCACGATCTCCAGCACACAACCACCACCACCCGCACCATCACCACAATCTCCAGCACACAACCACCACCACCCGCACCATCACCACAATCTCCAGCACACAACCACCACCACCCGCACCATCACCACGATCTCCAGCACACAACCACCACCACCCGCACCATCACACAATCTCCAGCACACAACCACCACCACCCCCCACCATCACCACGATCTCTAGCACACAACCACCACCACCCGCACCATCACACAATCTCTAAGACAAAGTTAGAGAAGATTCAGAGGTATGCCACCAGACTAGTCCCAGAACTGAGAGGATTGAGCTACGAGGAAAGGCTAAAGGAGCTGAACCTCACGTCCCTGGAAAACAGAAGAGTAAGGGGAGACATGATAACCATCTACAAAATTCTCAGGGGAATTGACAGGGTGGACAAAGACAAACTCTTTAGCACGGGTGGAACACGAAGAAGGGGACACAGGTGGAAACTGAGTACCCAAATGAGCCACAGAGACATAAGAAAGAATTTTTTCGGTGTCAGAGTAGTTAACAAATGAAATGCATTAAGTAATGATGTGGTGGAGGCTGACTCCATACACAGTTTCAAGTGTAGATATGATAGAGTCCAGTAGGATCAGGAATCTGTACACCAGTTGATTGACAATTGAGAGGCGGGACCAAAGAGCCAGAGCTCAACCCCTGCAAGCACAACTAGGTGAGTACAACCAAGTGAGTACAACCACCACCACCCGGACCACCACCACCACCACGACCATCACCACCACCACCACCACCACGACCATCACCATCATCAACACGACCACTTCCGTCATCAATGTCACCATAATTGCAGTTATTATGATGACTGCCGTTGATGGTACCTTCTGTTACCACAGCCACACGACGGTCCTATCCCCCACCCCCCACCCCATGTACCACTACCACTACCACTACCTCTACCACTCCGACAATTGTGTCCCAACCACCACTCCCTCACCACACCTGAGGTGCCACAGCTACCACCACCACCACCACCACCACCACCACCACCGCCACCACTATAACTACTACTACTCATCACGACCCTAGTGGATTTATACAAATACTATTTTCACTTCTTCTATAACTATGACTATTTGCACTACTTCTACGACAACAACTACTACCTCAACCATTACAAAATATTCTACATTATTCTATGAGATTTTCACTAACAAATAGTTTCAACGCACGTATAAAAAACAAACACTTAACGTAGTAGCGTACACTTAGTTAACGTATACGTAGTTAACGTATTGGAATAGTGAATTAGAGTCAGGATAGGCATTAAAGGCCTTCACTCTCAGGGCGCCGGAGAATAGTGGCATAGAGTAACGAAAACACGAATCACTCTCCATAAGACGTGAGGCTGGAGAGGAGGGAAGGCACGTTCCCTACACACACACACACGCACACATGTATAGCAAACTCTGCAGTGCCTCGGAGCGGTGCTTGTGTGTGTGCGCAACCAGATCCTCACCGCTACAAGCAGAGTGGAATGAGAGGTTCTATATGTCCCACTTCTTTCAGCCTTCCACCCTTTACCCCCACGAAGTTCCAAGTGTAAGTGCCACTGTTCCAACGTTCTGGTCTCATATTCTACCTATACCTCCTCCTTGTTCTCATTTTGTCAGTTTTAGGTCTGCCTATATAGCCTATATATAGGCTATATAGGCAGATTTATATAGTTCCGTGTCATCATATTCCCTCCAAGTGATATATCGTCAAACTGGCTTAGTGCTTTCTCCTGACAGGTACTTTGTCTTAGCCATTAAGACATGTTAATCATATCACTTCTCGAGTCAAAACTTAGACCGTTCTGTGCAGCACATCACTATATGTAACATTTGCAAAATATACTCCAACGACCCATTATGCCGAGGACATATTATTTAATAATGTAACATAAGAGCAGCGAGATATTTTCCCAGGAAATAAGGAAAATCCTATTAACGAGAAACCATATTAAATTGGCAAGTGATCAAATTCGTTGCACTGATATATAATACACTCGTCGCCATGATAACAGCCACAGACATAAACAAACACGCATCTCCACGATAACAGCACGTGTGCAGGTTTGATCAGAGAGCCGGGGAGAAGAGCGGGAGTCGAACCCGTGACGTAACATACAGTTAGAGAGGTATACACACTAACTTTCTACAGCGAAAGGTCCATCTACACATACACTCTACGACGCCAAGGCGACGCTAGTAGAACCCAGCACCCCAACTCTGCGACGGGTCGCTCGGTACAAGCAACGCGTCAAAACAACGGTATCCAGGAAGGAGAACTTACGTAACTTAAGCAACGTAACTTAAGACGTCTTTGTAAAGGTCGTTGCGGCACCGAGACTCCTCTTCTTGCCTTGTTCCCTGAAGCATTGGAGTATTGAGGTCGTGTTGACCTTCTTCAGGCAGCCGGGGGGGGGGGGGAAACGACAGTTTTATCCAGCTGATATTCATGTCGTTATTTACAAGTCGTGTTATACAGCTATTTCTTATTAGTTTATGTTGCCTAATGTGTCAGGTCTTGAGTGTGTATATCTAACTAATTTTATTTTCTGGCTACCGTGTTAACCTTGATAATGTGCGAGAATGATAGAATCATTTGTTTATCTTTCGCTGCGGATATTTACAGAGAATTGAAACACGTGATTTTCTGTTTAATCACTCACACACACACACACACACACACACACACACTCACACACACACACACACACACACACACACACACACACACACACACACACACACACACACACACACACACACACACACACACACACACACACACACACAATAGACCACAATACCAACATTATGAGACAGACATTTCCTGGCTGAGAAAGAAGGGCAGAACAATTTCGTCACAAAACATACTATATGCGGTGAATTCCTATGGCCGGGCAGCGATAATATCATACGAGCGAGGGGTCATTACACAGGTCAGGACGCTGCATTGTACACAGATTAGGGTGTTGCATTGTGTACAGGGGGGAAGACTATTCTCAGAAAAATTCGTGGACATTCGTGTTTGCGAATAAACGAAGCCTTTGGTCGAAATCCATTTTTGGCACGCATTTTTCATTTGCAGATATTTTTGCGTGAGGTGTATTGTATAATTTCACGTGTGTTTTTGGGGTTTGTGTGTGACTACAGCATGAAATAAAATATTATACAGATAACGTGGATTGGTAAGGGGGAATAATTGGCTAAAAAATCATCATTCTCGGCCGTATTTTGGTCTTGAGGTTAGCATGAGCACAAGTATCCAGCAGTTATGTTCTGTCTGGTTTATACAAGTATTGACCAAACTCTGTGGTAGTTAACTTAAAAGGAAAAAAGTTTACTTAAAAGAAAAAAAGAAACAAAAGAATTTGTTTCTCGTCAGGTTTTTGAGCAGTCTTCACGTACCACGTACTTTTCGTAATATCAAATTTGCTTAGAGAGAGAGAGAGAGAGAGAGAGAGAGAGAGAGAGAGAGAGAGAGAGAGAGAGAGAGAGAGAGAGAGAGAGAGAGAGAGAGAGAGAGAGAGAGAGAGACAGACAGACAGAGACAGAGAGAGAGACAGAGAGAGAGACAGAGAGAGCGAGTGGTGTTTACTTACTTTCAGCAACAACAAAGCGCTCCAGTGTGCATAAACAAACATCATAACGGGAAATATTGAAGTGTTTACCTGACGAATCTTTGGAATGTTGACATTTCATTAAAATTCATAGATGCTGACCTTGTGTGCTTGTAGTGACCACCGCCCGAGTTGCTCTCACCAGCCAGACGCTAGCAGTGAGGCACCTGTAGTGACCACAGTCCCAGTGAAGCTTCAGCTTGTATTGATCAAAAAGATTACTCAACATTGACAAAAAACCTTTGTGATGAGGGAGGGCTGTTACAGAACAGTCCGTCCTCGCATACAAATTTCCAAGCTTGTTAATCCAGCCGCCAAACCCCACGGTTTATGAGTGAAAAGTAGTTTACACACGACTCACAACTGATGACGTCCGAACACTTTCAGAACAAGTGCTTCGCTCACGTCCTCTGTTCGAATCACAATTCTATAAATGCTTCAACCACGTACTTAAAATAAAAATAATCGCCAACAGAACCTAAACACCTAACCTAACCTAACCTAACCTAACCTAACCTACGCCCAACTATACATAGAATTTTTATGTATAATAATATTAATTTATATATATAATTTTTAATACACAGTATGTTAAAATTGATGAATGCGTCTATGGAGGACGGCCGCTGCTTTAAACAGCCTAGTTTGAGGACGAGTTGAATAATCGATAATTAATATATAAATTAGAAGAATGTTTTCCAATAACTTATTGTGTATTTTTTAATACACAGTATTTCTGTGTATTAAAATTAATTTTTTTGTGTATTAATGTATTTTTAATACACAAAACGTTACAATTTATGAATGCGTTTTTCTGGAAAAAACGCGACATTGACGCAGCCCGTCCTCTAAATCCATTCCATGCACCCGCCAAACCCACTGTTTATGAATGAAAAGAGGTTTACACATGACTCACAACTAATGCCGTCCGAACACTTCCGGAACAAGTGCTTCCCTGACGAATTTTGTTCGACTCACAACGCTGCAAATGCTTCACCCACGTACTACAAATACAAATAATCGCCAACAGAACCTAAACACCTAACCTATGCCTAAATATACACAATATGCTAATATATAATAATATTAATTTATAACTGAGAAAAGTTGTTTTAAATGAACAGAATGTTAAAATGGATGAATGCATCTTTTGGGTCGACCGCTGGATGGAATGGAATTAGTCCGAGGACGGGTTGCCCGAGGATAGAGTGCAGTTAAACGTAAACTAGTGTTAGTGACCTTTGTGCCGTGACGAGTCTACCGTAAACATGTACTGTGATTAAAGTGCTTTATCACTATACTGACGGATACGAAAAGGGAATGTTGAGTGACAGCGAGTTAAAGTGACTAGATGTTGTTTTACTGTTTAATTATTCGTTCCAATGACCTCAAAGTGTGCGATAGTTATCAGTGAGTGTAAAACTGCAAGGAATCGGAAGCAGGAAACGTCATTTCTTCCGTACGTGGCTAAAATAGCATATCAGTGTTGTCGCAGTGTATTCTCACTACGTATTCTCATCGAGTCATGTCTCACTACGGGAGATACGCCAGTACCCCTCATCTCTCAAGGTAACCAGCCTCCCGATCATCAAGCGATTGACCTGCTTATACATATCTGTCGACATAAATAGCATGTCTATATGTCTGTATGAGTAATATATATGAGAAATGAAATGTATAAAGGCATTTATATGTAAATAATGCGTTCTCATGCCATTACAGGTAAGACGTCACTGATCTTCGATGGACAAAACTCGACCAATCTTGCAGGTAAGCTCATTTGTTTTCCTTCTTTTCATGGCCTCGTAGCCTGGTGGATAGCGCGCAGGACTCGTAATTCTGTGGCGCGGGTTCGATTCCCGCACGAGGCAGAAACAAATGGGCAAAGTTTCTTTCACCCTGAATGCCCCTGTTACCTAGCAGTAAATAGGTACCTGGGAGTTAGTCAGCTGTCACGGGCTGCTTCCTGGGGGTGGAGGCCTGGTCGAGGACCGGGCCGCGGGGACACTAAAGCCCCGAAATCATCTCAAGATAACCTCAAGATATGGCTACATTTTAGCGACCCATCAACCCCCGGGTTGTGGAGTTGACCAGCATGTTCGGCCGTGATATAAATATTATTGTGGAGGGTTGTTGGTGCAAGTGGGTCGGTTGTATTCCGTATAATGACAGCTTCTCGGGCTCAAAATCATTTGATGATTTCGTTGTAATTCAGGGCCAAAGTTCTTTAAATTTACCCCATTGTTGCTGTATCGAGATGTAGCGCAGTTAATCAAATGTAAAGAAAGCTGCCATGATGATAGTCATCGACGAAATACTCTCAAATCAATAGATAATAATAATTAGAATTAGGTGCCTGGACATCGAGGAAGATCGTCCGAGTGACAGCGTTAACTTGTTACCACCTGTGACGTTAGCCACCTGTCACCTGCCTGAATGGCAACGTCACCTGTCATCGATGACGACAGGTGAACGTATAACTTAGCGTGCATTTTGTTCAGCTACTCGTAGCAAATTTTCCCTGTAGCACGGGCTATAGTGAGCCCGTAATAGCGTGCATCCGGGGAGAAAGGTTTTAGATAGACCAAAGGGGGTGGGTACTAAGCCCTGTGTCGCAGGAATCATGATGTGGAGGAAGCGGGACCTGGCGTCAACGATTCATTTGGTGTAGCCCCGTCTGTTTACCGGGTCTGTGGCGCCGGACTTGTGGTCTGAGAAGCGTCCAGCAAGCGGTGTCAAAGTAGAGTTCCTTGGAGTCAGAGTTCGTGTAGTACTGAGCGAAGGGAGAGGCAGCAAACGCGTCCACGTGAAAAGTGGTTGGCTTGTCCCGGAGCTGAATTAGCGATAAAGAATTAGCGATAGCGATAGTCAATTAGAATCGACTATATGTTATATGCTGTCTTAGTGTTTATGTCGAGTAAGCAGCATTATATTAATATTTATTCCCAGACACATAAGGTGATACAATGGATAAAGTTAGAGTATTTCACAACGCCGAAAAGGAAGGCAATTTTGGTTACATGGTCCCCGAAGGAGTTGCAGTTCCAGATTACTTTGTGGGTCATAGTTTCTGCAAGGGTCGTGAGACGAGTCAGAGCGCCAGCTGATTAAAGCACTGTCATAGGCTGGATGCGTCGTTGATAGGGCAGTAGTGGATATGTTGAGGCGGGCAGAAGTGACTGGCCGCACTTGGAGGGCCAAGTGAGTGACACTTCAGTGGTTACCACTACTACCATGATAGGTTTCAGCTGGTTTTGAGCTTTGAACGATTATTATTCATCCACGAAAAAAAACACTCACAATGATGTGGAGTAATTTAAATAACTATGATTTAAATTTTTAGTGTTTTTAAAGAGATAAAAGAACTATTAAGTGCATTTAAGATTTGCCACTGAATAGAAAAGACATAGAATAACCAAGGTATGTTTAGTTAGTATAGTTTTGTTATTTGTCTTCATGAGTACTTGTGTTACTTCAGCAACAGTAGCACCCACTGGGGTTCGAATCGTCCTCATGACTGCTACTGATTTTCTTTAAGCCATTATCGTTCGTTTTTGTGTGTGGTTTATGAGATAACTACGTTAAGAACTGATTGCCTTGTTAACGTTACCGGAGCACCCTACAGTGGCTCAATTACGAACAGCAGTAGCAAAGATTTTGTCTAGTAGACCGGCGCTAAGTGCTAGTTTCCAGTCACCGACAACGGTATGGAGCATATGTCGTCTCCTCTAGCCACTGCCGCTGTATTCGTCTATGGAAAACGTGTTCGGAAACGTTTCCTTCACCGGGAACTTTTCGCGCCGTTCGGGGTGCCGTAGTGGGTTGTGGTGGTTGTGGGGGGGGGGGGGGGGGAATGGGGTGATGCAAGATATTGTGGGGGGTTGACCAGACCACACACTAGAAGGTGAAGGGACGACGATGTTTCGGTCCGTCCTGGACCATTCTCAAGTCGATCGTCCAGGACGGACCGAAACGTCGTCGTCCCTTCACCTTCTAGTGTGTGGTCTGGTCAACTTACTTTAGCCACGTTATTGTGACTCATCGCCTGCATATTGTGGGGGGGGGGTTGGTGTGGGGGTGATTTTCGGTGATGTGTTGTGGGATGTAGAGTACTGTGAGGTGATTTGAAGTTATGTGGGGTGAGGTGTGAGTGTGACGTGTGATAGGATGTCAGAGAGTGCCTGGTAGAGTGTGGGAGAGTTATAGTGTTAGTGTGTGGGAATGGGAGTTCGTGGGTGTATGTATGGTAGAGTGTCGGAGGGTGTGAGTGTGTAGGGTAAAGTGTGTATTTGTGAGAGAGCGTGTGTGAGACGGTGTGAGTGTGCGTGGCGGAGGGGATGCCAGAGCATTGGAGGGTGTATATGGGAGCGTGTGAGTATGTGTGAGATTCCATGGGAGAGAGAGAGAGAGAGAGGAAATATGAGGCAGGGTATGGTTGAGAAACTGCATGTGCAAGAGGCTCCTAGAGCGCTCTCGTGACCACCTTAACCCGAGTGGTCAACCTGGCCTTATTGTGGAATTCAACCCCATGCAAGACCTGAATGATATTATAGTTGCAACAGTGCAATGCATGAAATACCACCTGTGTTGCATAACAAAAACAAAACAGTGTTAGGCACTTATTATTTTAGGATTTTAATATTTTCGTAGCCTCTAAACTCTAATAGGTCTTAGGTAGAGGTTTGTGTCCCTGTTGACAATAGACAGCTTGCTTGCATTTGTTTTATTTGCATAGTTTAAGTCTTGCAATTCACCGGTGCGTAGTTAGCTTGTTAGTGCTGAGGTACAACTAGAGACGAGTTATATGGACCTGTTCTCACAAGTAATACACCGTAATTTGTACGCTGCGGTCCCCCAATGGACAAAATTTGGGGGTACGCTGAAAAGAAGGCGTTCACAAACATCCACGTTTTCTGTGTTGGTTGATTAGGTTAGGTGGGTGGCTTGGGTTCGAGCGTTTTTAGTACCCGGTATTTTGTCCGTTAAGGCAACTCAGGGGGCCGGGCTGGATGGTTGAGGCTCAGTTGAGAAGACGAGTCATGTGTGTTACTATGTTGCCCGTTCTTTTTGACGTATCAACACATTGAATCAACATTATATATTTATATGTAAATAAAGGGGTACCGCCTCTGGAGCAATTGTGGGGACCCATAGCCTCGGAGAAGGGAATAAAGAGCATTCAGAGAAAAACTTGTCTTTTGACTCTGGGTATGAGTATTTTTGCGTAAAAGACATTTAATTCGTTTGGATAGTTGGAGGGAGGCGAGCTGGTGCCTGGAAAACACAGGATCGTTGGTCTACCAACCTGGGGCGACATTCACGAAGCAGTTACGCAAGTACTTACGAACATGTACATGTTTCCTCAGTCTTTGACGGCTTTGGTTACATTTATTAAACAGTTTACAAGCATGAAAACTTCCCAATCAACTGTTGTTATTGTTATAAACAGCCTCCTGGTGCTTCGGAGCTCATTAACTGCCAATTGTAAACAAAGCCGCCAAAGATTGAAAAAATATGTTCAAGTTCGTAAGTGCTTGCGTAACTGCTTCGTGAATCTGGCCCCAGACCAGAATGTTAACAACGATTAACGCTTCCACAAGTCTCCCTAACGGGTGCTCAACGGAAAGATTAACTGTTTCCTGAATTGTCGTCTTTCTTGAATTACTGTTCATGAATCTGCTAGTAAACAACGTACACAATACAAGGTGCTAACGTAACCAGAAACGTAGGAACTCGAGGAACCTAACCTAAACAGCCAAAGTTTAGAAAACGAGGATATATGTGAGCCGCTAATTCAACCCGCCCTCTTAAAAATAACGTCGCTTTCACTCGTATGCGCCGCTATGGCCAAAAGTGGACGTAATTTGAAATGAAATCGACTCACAAAAGTGACGTACCGTCCTGTTTTCTGTTTGAGTCGTCCGGCTTACTCGGACAGGTTTGGAGAGGAAAATTTCAATTAACGCTTTTCATAAAGTTTTGAAACTTTATGAGAATTTCCTGCCCACCAAACGTACCAGAGAACCCTTAATTTACTGTTGTAGAAGCAAATCCCAAATTTATTTTCATTTTTTTTCTATTTTAAAATTACGTCCACTTTCGGCCATACGGGTAAACGGCCAAAAGCGACGTTATTTTTAAGAGGACAGGTTGTTTTCATAATACTTTGTAAATTCTTTACGTTGGAAACCAAAACATATATAGTGAGACGTCAAAATACGTGGTACTATTCGCGAGAACGGGTCGCATAAATACAATACAATACAATTTTATTTAGGTAAGGTACATACATACAATAAATATTTACAAGGATTGTTTAACTTATAGGTATAGCTAGTACATACAATGCCTAAAGCCACTATTACGCAAAGCGTTTCGGGCATCGCTCTTTTCATATAACTGAAGAATACAAGTTGCAACCATTTTCAATTTATGAACGTTATTAACCGATTTTCATAAAGTTTAGTCCATCAGAGCTCTTAATACCATCTCATATCCCTTCCAAATGCTCAACTGTCTTACTGCGTGAGCGCTCTCTCCTCATAATTATCATAATTTAGTTCATACGTATACCCTTATTCACGTAAATATTTCCTTTGAAACAGCTGCGTGTGTGATAGTCTCCTGTTAAGGAAGCAGCGATCAGGCTGACTGACCCCTTGTTAGAGTGGTGGTTTGGCTTCTTTCAACTGCCGTAATGGCCCTGACATAATGGCAACGCACGGAACACCTACTTAACAATGCCAAAACCCGCTGGTAGACTTCCTGTGTGGCATATAGTCAGTTCGCGTTTAACCTTCTTTTCTCTCTCTGGCAGTCATTACGCCTTGGCTTCCGGCTCTGAATAGACGATCATATAACAGCCTAACCATGTCTGTGTATATATATTTTCCGTCCAAATATAAGGTTTATTATTGCGGTATCTGATCGTTCTCAATCTGGCATCATTGTCGTCGAGTAAATATTAAGCCAGTAAGGCTCGCATTTCTTGAAGTCATAATTGTTTGATGTCATTCTTTTGCGTTTTCTTCAATGTACCCGTCCGTTTCCAGAGTGATTCCATCAGCGTATTTACAGAGGAAAATGGTACTTGCGAAGCACTTCTTTTGACTAAAGGATAGCAGATAGACTAAGAGTGTTTTATTCTTTTGAGATAACTTCTGTGATTCACTTGAACAACATAGTCTTATCCTCCTTCTTGTGTGATTCTTCCTGGTTGGTATTCGAGCCGTGATAGTGAACCTAAAGGTATTGTACAATGCGTTTAAACGTTACCAAACGACGTAGCAACGTCGACGACGTTTGCTACGTCGTCAGATAATGTGCTTAACAGTCCGTTAACCCGTAAACACACTGGCACTGTGTTGTGTGTCTGAGCGTTGCTGCTGGTGAGGTTAGGATCATTAGGGGAGCTGGAGGACGGTAGTTCACACGCCTTGTTGATGACAGGTGTTTGTGACACGCCCTTGTGGATGATTCACTCGTGTGGTGGACTCACCGTTGAGGCTGACTCGCCGGTGTGGATGACACCTGTGTGGATGACACCTGTATGGATGACACCTGTGTGGATGACATCTGTGTGGATGACACCTGTATGGAAACACTGGGGCTGGAAATTTATCCAGCATGGGTGTTGAAGTGGTTTGATTCGACACTTGAAGCAGATTTTTTTAAAATAAGTAAATGGTAAATACTGTAAATATTTTAATAGACCAAAACATCAACCCAGCCACCTTGTGTCTCTTGCGTTACCTGATAACCTGCTTAGTAGAGCAACAACGAATCCTGTTTCCAATATCTAATTTACGAAGGTCTATTTCGGCGTCTATACGTATATTCCAATTTCTATCCATTGTGTCATGGTATAATGTTGTTAGTGTAATTATATCCCTCCTTATTAATATCTTTGTTACATCCTTTTCATTGCTTTTTCTTCGGACATGTTGCCACTTAATCTTCATTTTTGTATAGAATGTAAATTAGGTTTGCAGGCGATGAGTCACAATAACGTGGCTAAAGTATGTTGACCAGACCACACACTAGAGGGTGAAGGGACGACGACGTTTCGGTTCGTCCTGGACCATTCTCAAGTCGATTATGAGACATTCTCAAGACAATCGATTTGAGAATGGTCCAGGACGGACCGAAACGTCGTCGTCCCTTCACCTTCTAGTGTGTGGTCTAGTCAACGTAAATTAGGTTTCTTTTAATGTCTCTCGTCATATGATAGGTTCGTAGCGACCGGGTACATCTTTCTTGTCTTTCTATGTATACTGCCTAGGTAGAGAATTGACGTCTATTTCATGATGGCCAAATTTTTTCTTTCGTAATCTAACTCTGGCCTTGTATGGGCAAGGTACAGTTGATTGAACACATCAGCTTCCTTACTGAAAACACTTCCTGGTATGTGTCCTAATATTCTGTTTGCGTTCATCGAGCAAATTTTTTTTTTTTTTTTTTTTTTTTTTTTGAGATATATACAAGAGTTGTTACATTCTTGTACAGCCACTAGTACGCGTAGCGTTTCGGGCAAGTCCCTGGAATACGATCCCTTGCCGCGAAGAATCGTTTTTTCATCCAAGTACACATTTTACTGTTGCGTTAAACAGAGGATACAGTTAAGGAATTGCGCCCAGTAAATCCTCCCCGGCCAGGATACGAACCCATGACATAGCGCTCGCGGAACGCCAGGCGAGTGTCTTACCACTACACCACGGAGACTGTAAAAAATAAAATAAAATATTTTGTTAATTTTATTTCTTGATCTCTGTAAATCAAGAAACTCACTCGTATTCAGAGTCACAAATTCCAGAATTAACCAGCTGATATCTGGTAACTTAACTACTATTTCCTAGGGTTCCTATTTCCTACATTTGTCAGTATTAAACTGCTTATTTAGGCCAAACTTTCATTTATTTTTTAGGCCCATAGTTCATTTAGTTAAGCAAGTGACAATTTTTTGAAGCTAGTTACACAATTGTTAACGTTACATACACATGTACATATATAATATACAATCTTTTACACCAATACATGTACATATCAATATTTTTATATCAGAAAAGATTCAACAAGAAGTTCACAACAGTTACTATACAAGTCACTTTACATCTATAGTGAGTCACACAGTTTCTAGTCTTGCTCCACACCCACCCAACTGGGCGGCAGCTTTACAGTCATGTGCAGGCTGCACCTACAGAAGGCAAATTTTGCATACTTCGCTAAGATTCCTGGCAGCACATTATTATGAATGAAGTACTTACACATTTCTTGAACTCCATTAATAGCGTCATCTCTGAATTCCACAATTTTTGTCACATTCCATTATATAATGGCGCAAGGGCGTGCTAGAGAGCGCGCGGGACTATCCTCTCGACTACTCAACCCTTCTCTGTTGCTTACATTACCATTGAAATATTAAAATGGGTATAAAGAAACATACAATTAATATATAACCTGTCTGTCTCACGGCGTCGCTCTGCTCTGCACGATTCACGAGTGGCGGGAATCTGAGCAGTAACGACGGTGATATGGCTGGAGCCAGTGGACTGTAGCGGGTGTAGGTGGCCCACTTGCCGGGTTGGCGGCCATGGGTGGATGTGGCCCACTGACTGACCTGACTGTAGCGCTCTGCGGGTAACTGGACTTGCGGACGGAGCCACGGTGACGCTGGTCCCGTTCATCATACTGGATGGTTAGTTAACAGCTGGCTGGAGGGTTTGTTGGCAGCTGGCTGGAGGGTTAGTTGACAGCTGGCTGGAGGGTTAGTTGACAGCTGGTCATCCAGAGAATGGCTATAGGTAGAGAACTGTTGCTGGGGATGGTGTTAGAGGGTGTGGGGGATGATTTTGGTGGAGTGTAAGTTTAAGTGTGTGCGTGTGTGAGAGAGGGAGGGAGAGAGAGAGAGAGAGAGAGAGAGAGAGAGAGAGAGAGAGAGAGTGAGTCCTGGATTACCAACTACAACCCCAGAAAGAATGGCAGGAAGGCCATAGCTTCCTTTCCTCTCTCTTCCTGCTCCCTCTCTCTCTCTCTCTCTCTCTCTCTCTCTCTCTCTCTCTCTCTCTCTCTCTCTCTCTCTCTCTCTCTCTCTCTCTCTCTCTCTCTCTCTCCTTTCCTTGCTCCACCAAGCCTTCTTTATCTTCCCTCCTCCCCCCCATCTGCCCCCTCAATCTCTATTCCAACTGCTGCTGATGTTGGTAGCTTCTGCTGCTGCTACTGACACTGCTGTTGGCTTTGCTGTTGCTGCTGCTGACTTTGCTGTTGCTGCTGCTACTGACGCCTGGGCTGCCTGCCGGTGGCCGGTGGGAGGCCGCACCGTCGCCTATTGTCTCCAGGCCACCGACCCACCCTCCGACCCACGTAGTATTTGCTCATGGTGGGTATGGTCATTCCCCCCCTGAGATTCCTCCCCTTGAGATTCCTCCCCCTGAGATTACTCTCCCCTGTGATTACTCCCCCCTGATATTACTCCCCCCTGAATTTACTCCCCAGTATTCTAAACAGAACCTCGAACGACAGTTGACTCCAAAACGTCCTGTATGTGTGTGTCAATATTTTTTTAATGAGAGGAGCTGGAACCTACGGCTGGGAATTTGTACTATAAGGGCTCTAAACTGATGGAGAGAGAAGGCCGACTGGAAACATTTGCTCGTTACGGCTAAACCAATGTGGGTTCGATGACCGTGTGTACTCAATTAGTTGTGCTTGCGGGGGGGGGGGGGGTTGAGCTTCGGCTCTTTGGTCCCGCCTCTCAACTGTCAGCTCAAATGTACTCATAAGAGTACATATACAGAAGTGTTTTTTTGCTGTTAAATGGAATATAACTTCTCAGGTATTGCAACGCATTTTCTAGCGGAACTGTGCTATAATATATGGCCTTCACAGAAGAGTTTCAGGTGGACAAATTGCTTCAGCTCTTGGCCCCCGACTCTCAAGCAACACTCGCATTGTGTACTTGTTAACTAACCTAAAGAGTTCTTTTCCTCTCAGTAGTACAGTGGCTATGTTCACTCACAACTGAAGGGTCTTCGGGCTGGATAAAAATTGGTTGGGCACGGTTTTTTTTCACCGAATGGCTCTGTTCACCTAGCTGTAAATAGGTACTCGGGAGTTAGGCAACAGTTTTGTTCGGCATCCTGGGAAGGGTCAGTAGTTTGACCTCTGTGAGGGGAGGGGGGGCTCGATACGAGCCTAAAGTATATATATACATATACATAGTCTTCCTGTCCCCGACAAAACGAATTATGTACTATGCTCACTTTAGGAACTGTATAGGTTTTCTCTACTGCGTCTTACCTTAATTCTTCCCCCACCTTCTCCACCCTAAAACTGAATGCGTGTGTGTGTATGTATATATACGCCTGTATGTGTCTGCAGAATCGAGCATTAGCTCTGGGACCCCGCTTTTCTAGCCTCTGGTTGTCTAATGCAATGACTCCTGGTGTGTATTTCCCTATCATATATACTTTTAAAATAATGAATGGAGATTGCTTCTACAACCTGTTCCTTTAGGTCATTCCATTTTCCCATTTCGTTTGCACTAAACGAAAACATTTTAACATCTCTAGGACTCGTCTGAGTCTCAAGCTTCCATCAATGCCCTATTGGTCTATTGGTATTTATTGTAAACATTTCCTCTTTTTCCACTGTCAATCATCCTAAGAATTTTATACTTCTCTACCATGTCTCTCTCATTTTCTAGCGTCGTCAGGTTTACTTCTTTCAGTCTCACTTCAAACTGTCATCCATCGCAATTCTGGGGGTGAGCCTTGTTGCAGACTTTTGAATCTTTTCGTTTCCTTAAGTAGATTTGAAAATGGGGGCTCCACACTATTCATTTAAAAAAAATATAAATAATTTAAAAAATAATTATTACAGTCGTGTAGACCACGTGGATAAATATAACCTGGAGACTGACAGTGGAGTGTTACGTCCGCTACTGTCCACACTGACAAGGGCCAGGTTCACGAGAGCACTTACGCAAGCACTTACGCAAGCACTTACGAACGTGTACACCTTTCCCCAATCTTTGACAGCTTTGGATACATTTATGAAGCAGTTTACAAGCATGATAACTTCCCATTCAATTGTTGTTATTGTTATAAACAGCCTCCTGGGGCTTCGGAGCTCATTAACTGTTTAATAATTGGAAACAAAGCCGCCAAAGATTGAGAAAAGATGTATAGGTTAGTAAGTACTTGCGTAAGTGCTTTCGTGAATCTGGCCCCTGGTCACCCTGTAAGTTTACACATACACCTGTGAGAGAGTATAACGACTAATCCATAACCACACGTGTTGAGGTCTTCTCTACTCCTGTAAACTCTGGCTATACGATTATTTTCTTGAGGTGATTAATACGTTGGGTCTATTGGAGATGCTGTTGTTTTAAATTCAGTTTCTCAGAACAAGAAGTTCCAGTAGCACGGGCTATAGTGAGCCCGTAATTGGAGATGCTTATCTATCAGTATTTATCTATCGGTGACTACGGGAAAGTCAGGAACGGCTTTTTAATCACCACCTACTAGCTTTATCGTCCCTATTGCATGATGGAGGGGGATGGGAGAAAGAGGTGCTAATGGGAGGAGGTAATGTGGGGAAGAGGAAGAGCTTACCTAACACTGTTAGGTAAGTGCTTACCTAATACTGTTAGGTAAGGTTAGGAAGTGAGCTCTTTACTCCCTACCTACTGGCCTCTTTTTTGGTACCTGTTGAGTTTTAGTTAAGCTGTCCTGACGTCCGAATTCTTTGTCGGATCTGGCCTCGGAGTTGTGGATGGAGGTGGCTTCCGCGAGTTCTTCTTTCAACCCGCCAAACACACACCGAAACTACGACGTTGGTACAACGTTCGAACACGTTTTAACACCTAACCAGTTATAACAGCCAATATAGCAAGTTATAACAACGTTCTAATACGTCATAAACACATTAAGCCAAGATGTAACAACTTTATTACAAGTTGTAACAAGCGGAAAATAGAGACAGTTTGGGTTTGTGTTTCCAGGGAATGCCTTGTTGACCACCCGTACAGGGTACGATACGAATATTTCCTGACAGTCCTTCGATTCAAAAAAAATTAGTATCTACGGGCTCACCATAGCCCGTGCTGCTTGGAGCTTTTTGTTCCAAGTAGCGAATCTTTAACAACAACAACAACCTTCGATTCCTTTGCGTTTCCAGCTTTCATTTATGATCTCTTGTTCTACTTGATTATTGGGAACACTGTGAGTGATCAAGGTGTTCGAACATTTTAGGTGATTGAACATAATAGGAAACAATTAATGGAAGTCATTAAGATGTTAGAAACCGTGGAGGTGATTAAGGTGTTATAAACATGGTTGGGGCCGCATTTCGCGGCAACTGAGGCCTTCTACCCTTTCCTCGTCGAAAAAGACCTGTGAGAAAAAATACAGAAACCTATACTGAAAGACAGATTAACCTGACAGAAATATGCAGGTTCGTGTAATAATAATGCTACTGCTGCTTATAATAAATAACATAATAAAAGTCAAAATTCAATCAGTTATGGGATAATATTCACCACGAATTTGGGATTTTTACTCATGGACTTGAATGAAGCTGTTGGACTCAAAAGAACCACACACATGGCTTCGCTGCAGCTCCTTCCTGACAAGAATGAACTACCGAACACCAGGCACCCATCACATAACTACCAAACAATTGTTTACTTAGCAAAAACAGAGCAATTCCGATGCTCATCTCATCTAGAATCCCCCAAATTGTGGAACTGATTTTATATTGACACTAAAACATTTTGCAAATGAGCAATGAATCACAAATAACATCAAATTGTTAAAAAACAATTCACAATACACAATTATAAAAAAATAAAATCAATATATATATATATATATATATATATATATATATATATATATATATATATATATATATATATATATATATATATATATATTGTGACGGTAACGCGTTGGTGTTCGGCTGTTTAAGGCTAGGGGTATGGCCTCGTCACATAGTTATAAAAAAAAATAGAAATCTGGAACTTCGTCTGTGGTAAGGTAAGGAGAAGACACACAAAACACAAGTAAACTTTAACAATGAAATTTTAATTACGTTAAATAAATTAAAACATGAAAAAATGGACAAACAAATTCGTATAATAAAATCAATCAATCAAAATAATAAGAATAATTAAATGACACAATGAAAAGTTACGTTAAGACAAAATAACAAGAAGTGCAATACAAAAATAAATGTGAGGTGCTGGAATATTGGCTTTAAGCTATCACCTCTCTCAGTATACGCTAACGTCTAGCCGAGAGGAGTGGTAACCGTGGAAGCACAGAATATTCTGAGGTCTGAGGTCGTGGCGACCCCAGACATCAAGTAGTATGGGGGGGGGGGGCGAGTGCAGTTGCAGCCAGACCGGCGACCAATCAGCGGAGCCGGTAATAAGACAGGTAGTTTGGCGGTTTGAGTCTGATCAGGTGTCTCTGGCTGCATACGTTTTGCTCGCTGGCAAACCTTGCTGGTGTTGTTGTCGTTGTTGGACATTTCTTCCATAGTAGTTATATATATTTGTTGCGACGTATTTGTGGAGGGAAGAGCAGGCTCAATCTCTTGAAGGAGATTATCGTCACAATATATATATATATATATATATATATATATATATATATATATATATATATATATATATATATATATATAATATGAAAGAGGAAGAAGGCATATGAAAAAGAATATCATCTTCCCCCCCCTCCCTCAGCAATCACTATGATGTATAAGTAAAATTCACCAAAAACAACACCATTATGGCTGCTCCGGCTGGGAGTCTCAACCAACCAACGAGCGCCATCAGCCTGTCGTTAACCGCCTCGTTTATCTTGCCATGTGCCCATTAAGGAAGCCAGCGCCACCTATAGCGTTACGATGAGTCTCTCCAACAACACACACACACCCATCACACACACACACACACACACACACACACACACACACACACACACACACACACACACACACACACACACACACTACACACACAGACACATACACACACCACATCAAAACAAAATAATCGATCACTCTGACCGCTCCGGGGGCCAGGAGGCAGCTATAGCACACCGGTGACTATATAAACTGTTTTGTGTTTATCATCTATTGCTTCTCTAAACCCGCACTCACCTTCCCTCCTGCTTCAGTCAGCCATGGCAAGGGAGAGCTATGACTCGACTCATTTTCTGTTCCATGTTTACGCCATCCCATGAGGCATACTCACGATAGAAGGTGGTTTATTCGTCCATGTTACCGATAGACAGTGAGGCATACCAATTATGGAAGAAGGGGTTTATTTGAATGTATAATTTTGTTTTTCAATTCGTTATCTGTTGATGATCTATTTGTGATCTATTTGGGATTTATTTGTGATGTTTTCCTGACCTATTCATGCTTTTCGTGGTATCTATCACATAAAAAAATCGTATAATGTTGAAATTCCATCCAGGGGGGGGGGGTAAATGTTTGTAAACATAAGCAACATAGTATTATTGTTACTATGAAGATTTGTTTACAAACGTAATTATATCAACAAATAACTCAGTTTTATATTAACGAAAGTGTCTGTCTGCCTGTCCAATCCTCGAGGCCAGATGCTTGGGCCTAGAGCCTCACCCAGCTTTTCAAGATGACACATGGGGAGTATGGGATTGTCATAGGCCTCTCGAGGTCGGCCTCCATGCAATGAGTACAGTGACTGGGTCAACCATGAATACGGTGAATGGGACATTTCGTTCGTCCATACGTAAAGGAGAAGAGACAAACGTGTAGCAGAGTATATACGCGTCGCAGTTCAGAGAAGACACGAATTAGAGGTGGGATTTTGAGTCTGAACAATTGATAAAAGTCGACGATCAGATGAGACATATTTAGTCAGATGGCAAAAATGATGCGAGACAGAAATTTAAGTATGTGTTAGAAGTCGGTGAAGTCAATAACAAGTGTTCAAATGAGACATAAATTAGCGCGTAAAATTAGCCATAAATTAGTGGTAAAATGAGACATAAATCTGTGTCAAATAAGACATAATTCCATGATCAAATGAGACGTAAATCAATGGTCAAATAAGGCATAAATCAGTGGTGAAATTAAAAATAAATCAGTGGTCAAATGGGGCTTGAAAATGATAGTGTAATTGACTTAGAAGTGAAATGCTGCCAACCGTCGATTATCTGCCATGTCAACTATGTGGTCCATGTCAACTATGTGGCAACACAATACGGTCCATAACAGGAGACGATGCCGACCAAACTGAAACACTCAATGTATGCATGTGCGTATATGTATATTAATATATGTATATCCATATATATATGAACTCATAAAATGCTTATATCTAAAAATATTGTCTTTGCTTTTATTTTTTGATCAATATATCTATGTTTCAAACAGACTATTTGGCCGTTCTGCCCTTGACATACCAACAACCAGCCCTTTGGGGCTAGGTGTTGTTAATATGAAATGTTTACATCAAACATAAGTTGATTAGATCAAATACCCTAAATTGATAACCCATGGGGACTAAAGAACCTTGTAGGTGCCAAGAAAGCTTAGTACAAATGGATTAAGAATAGGGGAAGGCGACCAAGATCTAATCTAACTTAAGAACCCTCCCCCCCCCCCCTCATCCTATTCTTTAATACCGTGGGTTTCAAACCTTTTAACGAGTCTCTTGTGAGTCTTGGTATCAAATACCTTGCCAAAGTCAAGATACAGAATGTTAGAATCCTTCCTGCTACCAAGCAGCCTACAGGCCAGATTTTGAACTGGCCTGCAAGCCAATCAACCAACCAGTTGCAAGCCAATCTACCAACCTGCTTAAAGCCAATCTACCAACCTGCCTAAGGCCAGTCTACCAACCTGCCTAAAACCAATCTACCAACCTGCCTAAAGCCAATCTACTAACCTGCCTAAAGCCAATCTACCAACCTGCCTAAAGCCAATCTACCAACCTGCCTAAAGCCAATCTACCAACCTGCCTAAAGCCAGTCTACCAACCTGCCTAAAGCCAATCTACCAACCTGCCTAAAGCCAATCTACCAACCTGCCTAAAGCCAATCTACCAACCTGCCTAAAGCCAGTCTACCAACCTGCCTAAAGCCAGTCTACCAACCTGCCTAAAGCCAGTCTACCAACCTGCCTAAAGCCAGTCTACCAACCTGCCTAAAGCCAGTCTACCAACCTGTCTAAAGCCAATCAACCAACCTGCCTAAAACCAATCTACCAACCTGCCTAAAGCCAATCTACTAACCTGCCTAAAGCCAATCTACCAACCTGCCTAAAGCCAGTCTACCAACCTGCCTAAAGCCAGTCTACCAGCAAGCTTGCAAGTCCTACTAACAGGCCTGCAAGCCAGTTTATCACCTAGACTGCCTGTCTACCAGCCTACGGACTGGCCTGCGAGCTTGGCCTCCGGTCAGCCGCTGAACGGACGCCCTCAGGCGGGGAAAGTCCGTACTGCTCACCTCTCAGACTGATCTAGATCTCTTTTGGGAGTTTGCGTTTTCTTGGTGTTTTGTTCAGTCATTCGGGGTCATTACACTTACAATCGGTGATTGAACCGACAACTACAATTTCTATTTTGCTGGCACAAGGTGTGTCATCGTACGTTAATGATGATTATCTATCATCTATCTGGTTTAGAATTTCATACCTATCTATCCTATCCTATCTATACCTATCTATTTTCTATCTGGAATAGAATAGCTCATCTATCTGGTTTAGAATTATTTTGTCAAGATAGACAACCATCTCCCGAGCGTTGCCAACGTCAAGAAACGGTCGTACTAAAGGGCCTTATTCTGACGTACCAGAGGACTCATGGGCAGAAAATGGGACAGTTTGCCAATTTCGCGAGCCGCGATCAGTACGACAGTTTGGGGCTTTAGGTAGAGGGTACGTCAAAATGTGACCTGCTATTGGGAGGAGTGCTTGGAGGGTATTTAAGATAGTGAATAGACAGTTAAATCTTCAATTTATTCTTCATTGTAAAGTACTAGTACAAATACTGACTAGGTGGCAACCTCCTGATGGAATTAATTTTTCATATATATTAAAATTACAAATTTTCTCGAATATAAATTAGTATTATGTATCGTGATTATAGGCATATATTTATTTCCAATTTGTCTATACACGTTAGTTTGATTTGATTTGCTCTTCTGTAACTATTCAATCCAGCCAGAATTGTAAAGATAGATACAGATGGTTTCAACTAAAGTCTTCCAATCTAATCTACTCGTTCCATCACACTGTTGAAGCTCAGGTTTTGCAATATGGTCATAGCCATCACAGCTGGGTGTATCAGGTAAACTTTTTGAAGCTGTTTATAAAGTCCCTCTTTTGGAATGCAATTAGAGGGGTCTATTGATAATTTTCCGTATGTTTAAGAGGGTTGAGATGTCTTGGATCCTCTACGCACTTATATTTATTGCTTAAGTGTACTTATTTAATTACTTTTTGATGGGATATTTTGTCTCTGGGGTATACCGAGAGGTGTAGCCCATTTATCGGTGTTTATACACTGAGAGTAGTAGTAGTTTTAGATTCAGTTACTCGGAACAAAAGTTCCAAGTAGCATGGGCTATGGTGAGCCCGTAGTGGACTTACCTGGCACAGGAGCGGGGCTATGTACACTGAGAGATTATGTCAATCTTAAATACAAATTGAAGGATTTTTATCAATAATGTGTGTGTTTTATTGAATGGGTTGTTGCTTACAATTTTCTCTGTATATCCCCTCGATCAGTAATGCAGCGGTTAAAGTAATATGCAATTTGCCATCCCTAGAGAATAATGATTTCCCCTCTGTTTCATTTAAAAGTTTTATTTTAAAGCTAGCATTTTATTCAGGCCATCCCCTAATATGGAATTACTTATAGTAACTATTTGGTCGAAAGTACCAATATTTATAATGGTGGACCAACAGAACGTAGACTTTTGTGTTATTGAATTTAGCCAAATAAGAATTTTTTTTTAACTGCAACATATAGAACCTAACCTAACCTAACCTAACCTAACCTAACCTAACCTCTAATATCAATCCTAAGCCTAACACTTACTACCATAGGCCTAATATAGTGTATATATTATATAGTGGAATGTTTAAATTTGGTTTCAAGCTATATTTTTTTTCTTTGCCTTAATCAAATTAAAAATTACCCAAAAGTGGTTTACTTTTATCATTTCACTTATCACTTCAGGAGAATGGGCGGATTTGTTTGCTGTTGTAACATTTTCTTAAGTGTGGTCTTAAAATGGTGTAGATCATCCGTTATGATTTCTCTTGAACCTTTTTTAGTTTACCTTTTTACTTTGCGGTTTACCAGCGTTTTCGCATTTAGCTCTAGCTGTCATTTCCTTGTGGGTTTTTTCCATATTATATGAACTGAAATCTTTTTTCATGGAAGTTTTTAATTATTTTTATGGCCCATGAACTAAATTTGTTAGCATGAGTTTTGGAGGTTTGCTGTTTTTCTGTCATGAATATTGTTATCGTACAAAATATAATGTTGTATGAGATGAATGATACAAATTTCGATTTTCTTCAGCTGATGATAATTTTCATGTGCTGATATGAATAATACAAAAAAAAAGGCAATAACGTATTATTGGCTTAAATTTTTTGACAGCCAGCAAGTAATTTGAGCTGTCAAGAAGCACGTAGCAGAGGAGTGAGTCCTTAACGTGCAAGTTGATCCCATATTGTAGCTACTTTTAACCATCATATTAAAAAAAAATAGTTCTCTGTTTTACATAATGCTTTGTTACTGTTGTGTGTGTATTGAAAGTTCCTATGATGAGTGCACACTTGTTGCAATGTCCTAGATAAGATAAGCTCTGAGATCGTCCTTATATGTTGACTTTTGAGATTGTATATGCGGGGTGTATGTATATATATATATATATATATATATATATATATATATATATATATATATATATATATATATATATATATATATAATATGAATGTTATTAAGGCTTTTAAGTTTGTGTTAGTGTTTTTCTGGTATTAATATATATGCTATTGGAACCTCTGGGTTTGCGTTCTTTCCAGCATTTCTCCAAGTTGGTGGTTGAGTCTTGCCATTCCTCATCGTTCTCCAGCTCTTGTTAAAAAAAATAAAACTCATTCGCTAGTAGTAGGCTTTTGTTTGCGTCCTCTGTGGCAGCGTGTTTATGCTCCATTTCCTGTAATTTATATCGGTAGGATGACTAGCATTCCTGGAGCGTCAACATGTAGCTTATCAACGCCTCTGTGCTTCCCTACCTACACCCGCCCTGCAGCGAAAAACAATAATTCTCTGCGCATGTCAGACGCCGCAAAATACTCGTGGAGGTACATCGCGTTGCGGTAAACAGAGTCAGTGAGTATAGTCATTAATAGCTGAGAAACGAAGAGTTTTTTCCTTAGTTTGTTAAGTGTGTTTTCAGATAAATTTGGGTGGGAAATGGAAGTATTGGAGGATGAAATTGGAGATAGTAAAAAATTATTAGTCCATCCGCACCCTTCGTATTGCTATGGTACACTGTAGCATCATAAAGATATCTGAGAATCACATTAGGGAACTGTGTGTATTTTAAGTGATAGCAGCTATGACCAGAGATAACTCGAGAGGCTGCCATCCCCCCCCCCTACTCTTTATATCCAGCTACCTCAAATATTTGTCGTCTCATCCTAGCTGCCCTCTTCTCCTTCCCTATAGCCACCTCAAACATCTGCCCCTCTATCTCCAACATCTGCCTCTTCACCTCCAACATCTGCCCCCTTCACCTGCCCCTCTACCTGCAACATCTGCCCCCTCCCTTCCTCACATGCCCTCTACTCGTCTCTGCCGTGTGCCAACAACCCCACTTGTTGTTGGTAAGGTTGTTGTTGTATCTTGGCAAAATATACAACAGCTTCCTTGACAACACCTGAGTCAGTTAATTCACAAGTGTCAAGAACCGATGCCGAACCAGGACAATCAGTGACCAAGGACTACATTTAAATCGTCTGCCACAGACACTAGTCATTAGTGACTCCCTCTTATCACTTGTTCTACACTAGTAGCTCACACACACCACTTTAACTAGATCACTAGTCCAACCAACACCAACACCTTTAGCAACAAAAACTGGTTCACCTTCTGCATGGGCATAACCTGTCTTGGCCACCTTCTCTGGAGGCGTGCACGGGCCACCCTTACAACACTGGTGATGTAGATGGCACCTGATCTACAACACTGGTGACGCAGTTAGCCACCTGACCTGCAACTATTGTGATGTAGACGACAGCTGACCTGCAACACTGGAGATGTACACGACACCTGGCCATTCACCATAGAGACATGTAGCACATGCAAGGTTAGCCAATAGGAATCTGAACACAAAGTCATTCAGAACTCTTCATGACACATGTTACATTTATTCTGAAATATGTGGAGTGATGGAGGCGGACGTTATACACAGATTCAAATTTAAATACCTCAGAAGCCAAAGGGCACGATAACTATTAAACCAGCCAATTGTGTTTGAAAAGCGTGATTTAAGAGCTGAAGATAATTTATGAAACACACACACAAACAGATGAAATTACTGAGACGAGCACCATCCAAAATTTTAAATCGATGCCTAATAAGATAAAAAGATGTGTTTGAGTCATTTGCATAAAACAACCGAGAATGCTGGCCCAAGAGTTTAAGCTCGCTCTGCAGAGCCATAATTAGGCGAGTACCTAACACACATACACACATTCATGAAACACACATACTCATTATATATATATATATATATATATATTATATATATATATATATATATATATATATATATATATATATATATATATATATATATATATATATATATATATATATATATATATATATGTAGACGCATTACCGCCTGCGGCACCATATAGGGGACGCTGCACATACGGCTTTACAGTCACTACACAACCTCTTAGTCTCATACCTGTGTAAGCATCATTCTGGGATCATTAACATACCTGTGAGAGAGAACAGTGTTGACGTAATGTCTTTTATGACCTTGATGGTCGTAAAAATAATAAGGTAACGAGTTCTTTCGTTATTTGCATAGCCAGTCCATACGTTTGTAATTTTAGAAAGTTCTTTTATGTTCATTATCATTGTTTTAGCGACCTGTGTTTCATTATAATTTTGTTGACCAGACCACACACTAGAAGGTCAAGGGACGACGACGTTTCGGTCCGTCCTGGACCATTCTCAAGTCGAGATCCATTCATCGACTTGAGAATGGTCCAGGACGGACCGAAACGTCGTCGTCCCTTCACCTTCTAGTGTGTCGTTTGGTCAACTTACTTTAGCCACGTTATTGTGACTCATCGCCTCACTATAATTTTGTTGGCTGGCTTAATGTTTCTGAGTTTTATTTGTAATTAAGTATTTCGGATATTAATTCTTTATTTAGTTTATTATTTGCCGAGTTCGCTGTTAGTATTATAATGTACCAAAATGGTTCTGGGTATCAGTGGCTCGTTGAGGCCACGTGTAACTGATCACGTGATACATACTAATTATCGTATTTGCTAGCGGCCAGGACGTACGGTTTTTGGTCAACCACCAACACAATGTATATTTTCTTTACGTGCACAAAATCATATTTTTTTTCTCCTGCGTAACCACTTGAAGCCCACTGTTAATAAAAATATGATGAAACATACCAAATTTGGTTGTTTTTCCAAAATGTGTACAGGAAAAATGAATAAATTGTTATCCAATTTGCGGAATATATATATATAATTGGTAGATCTTGAAGGCTTATTAGTAGAGTAAGTTTCTTGGCCTTGGCCTTCACAGTGGTATGAAAGTAGAGAGGACAGTAACACCACCTTCTCTGATTGGTTATCTCACTTCTCTATGAATTTAGATTATTCTGTAACTCGTCCAAATTTCCCTGAATGCCTGTGATTCGTCCAAAATTCCCCGAGTATTCTGTGATTCGTCCACAGATACCCGAGTACCCTGCGATTGGTCCAAAGTTACCAGAGCATCCTGTGATTCGTCCACAGTTTCCTAGGAGTAAATTATGAAGGAAAGTCACAACAGCTGCCACCTAAAGACGATTATGATAGATATTATGTAGGAATATGTGAGGTCTCCAATGTTTGCTCGGCAACCTCCTGGTGTTATAGTCAACAGAGAAGTTGTCAGTCTACCTCCTTCTGTTTGGTATTATTGTGTTCTTGGTGTAGGATGTTCTGTGTTGAGATTAATGGTGCCAAGTTTACTGGTGGCTGGTTAAAGCGGCGGCTCTTTCCCCCCCCCTCCCCCCCCCCAAGACGCATTAACCAATTTTAACATATTGTGTGTTAAAAATATGTTTGTTCTCACTTATATATCAATATAAAGTTTTACGTATAGTTAGGCGTAGGTTAATTAAGGTAGATGTTCAGCTTCTGTTGAATTTGAATTGAATTTTGAATTTGAATAATTTGAATTTACAACACGTGGGCTAGGCATTTACTGCGGTGAGGTTCGAACAGAGGTCGTCATTGAAGCACTGTTCGAGAAATATTCGAACGTCATCATTTGTGAGTCGTGTGTAAACTGTTTTCATTCATAAACTGTGTGTAGAAGGGGGAGAGGAATAGGGTGATTTGGCGGCTGCTCTAACGAGCATTTAGTTGTTATTGATGAGGACGGACTGCATGGGAATGGACTGTATATCCAGATAATATAGAGTATAGAGCACAACGCAGCCACAAGAACCAGCCACAACCGGTCCGCAACGCGTAAACACTCCACAAATTGATGGTTATAATTAGCGTCGTATTGTTAGAGCAGCAAGACTCTTCCCCCCTCACATGATACAACATAGAGCCAATGTATCTCTGTCTTGTTTATGGCGAACACATAACTGCTGCTGCTGCCAACACACCTCTGAAGAGCCAACTTAGTAATAAATACTACACATTAAGCGAGAACAAGATTATCGACCGAATGCAAGCACCTCGCATGCATTCGCAAGCACAGGCGTTTTGACGGTGCTTGTACCGTGGTCAAGTACAACGACTACGCCGTCAAGCACAGCCGTTTTGACGGTATGGTCGTGAGGCCTTGACAGTCCTGAGTCTTAGGTTTAGAGGAAATGTTTACTGGAGAGGCAGACAGGATGACCAGCAGACAGGATGACCGGCAGACGACCGTAAACGATCCCCTCGCCGCAGACTCAGCAGTAACGGGCGAATCACCAGTTTAACTAATCACTAAAGACAATCAGAACTTGATATAATGTCCGTCCATGAGGGTACGATGATGCATTTTTCCATTATATTTTGTTTTGTTCCATTTACCGTCATTATCAGACTGTTCTTTACTCCTAACTTCGTCTTGACGCTTCTATTCACATCTTCTTTCACTTTCACACAGTCCTACCTCCTTTATCACGCTGTTCCTCACTCATTTCTTCGGTGGATAAGGGGATAAGGGAGTACCTAAGCAGCGGAAGTCAGAGAGTCACTGTGAGAGAGAGAGGGCTTCAGAGTGGAGAGACTATAGACTCTTTCCTCTCAACGCAGCCCTTGTCAACACCTTGAACCTTATTACTCTGAACGCTTTCGACAAAAGCGTTCAAATTTGGGTAGTGAAATTATAGCACCTTAATTTGAACGCTTCCTTGGAGTACAGAACATCGATCTTAATGTGTTAGTTAATATGTCTAGGTTCTTACGTTTCCAGTTAGGCAAAACTACTTCATATATGACGCAAAGGAGCGCTGGTTGATCAGTGTTTGCTGTTGTAATGATTATGAGAAGGCAATATAGAGCAGCCTGAGGAAATGTGAAAGAATTGATAAATAAACAGCTGCTAGAGCCAGTATTAGAGTTTGAGCTACTATAGAGCCATTTATACGTCAATAGAGCCACGGAGGCCTGATCTAGGATTGGGCCTCGGGGACGCTAAGCCCCGAAACTATCTCAAGGTAACCTCAAGGTAAGGTAGAGATATACAGGAAGGTGTCTGTGATTGATCAGGTGATCAGGCTACATAAAACAGAGGAAACACGGAGAATGACAAAGAAGTATGCGAGGTACTCATTTACAAAAGTTCACTGACTTCAGAAAACATAGAGAAACAACAACGGAAATGAATGTGCTTAAAGCAACAGTGCCAGAGAATATCTCAGTAGAACTCCCGTCACAGCATTCAACACCTCACAAGGAGGAGATCTGCCAGATCGTTGGAAAAAGGCTAATGTGGCCACCAAACATCTGGATGGATTTACCGAAGGGTTAAAAATGTCTACAAGTTATAAATAAGGAAATGAAATCGAACCGAGGGTGAAGTGGTAGAGACAAACTATCCGTACACAAATAGTCCACCGGTTAATGAAAATGGGGCCCAAGAGCTGAAGCTCGCCATACATGCATACATAATACAATACAAGGAGCGTCTAACTGCTGTCACTGGTAGAATAATGCCAGGTTAGGCTCGGCACTGCTGCTTGGCGTCAAATAACGTGTTATTTTTTGGTCTTCCAGACTCCTATAGCGATGGGGAAGTGTCACAAAATCTGATATAAAACCGAGAAATAATGACCGTTCATTACTTCGAGGGAAATGACACGTCTTACCACAAGACCTCGACCAGATGACCACGGAACATGGCGCAGTTATACTCATGACACCTGAAGCATCTTCCGACATTTCATAGGTCTCATTAAATGTCCAACTATGCATATTCTTTAGGCACATTTTCATAGTCTCCTACGTTCGTTTCTCTTTCTGCCTATCATATTTCTCCCATCAATGTGTCTTAAGGTCTGTCAAGTGTACTTATAGTCTACAAGCAGATATATACAAGCAGTTCCTCTCGAATACGAGTAAACCATTAAAGAGCTGAACGACATCCAGAGTAGTGTCAATATATAAAATATGAAACAAGAGGTTCTGAATTACAGGTCAGCGGCTCTTACAGCCATGCCATGCAGGGTGAAAGACAATCTAAAGTAAACGTCCTTTATAACAACACATCATGGAACGAATGGGGGAAAATCCTGCCTCGCAAACGTATGTAAATCAGGGAGACGGAAATCAGAGGGAACAGAAGACTTCATATTTTTATAGATAATCAGATGGTCTTAGACACGATACGTCTGTTGAGACTTGTACACAACTTGTACACTTGTTCTTGATAAATGAACAGACAGGAGTGACAGGGAAGGTGGAACACTCACTCTCAGGAGTTCCTATTAACCGATAGCATTGAGTAGCCAAATTCTGAGAACTCTCACTCTAGAGTCGTGACATTTAACACAGCTCACAGATGATGCAGCGATAACCGGGGCAATGGAAATGGGCGAGACTTACATGTCTTCAAGAGGACTTAAAAACATGTGAAAGCGAGAATATGAAAAAAGAAGTCTGATGAAGAAAGTCCAGGAGAAATTAGAGGAGCCTGTGAGTGACAGCTAGAGAAAGGAACCAGAGAGTAAAGATATCACTGTACTTACCTCAGGCAATATACACGAAGAAAAAACATACTCGTTTGTTTTAGTGTTGGGTTTAAGGACTATCAAACACGGGAATGTTATCAAGTCCTTCACAAGTGACGAACCTGTACGTGCACCCTGAACGTAATTTATGGACCAAATATATACTAAAGTGTATATCAAGTGGGATACACTTCTCGGAGTGTGTATATATATATATATATATATATATATATATATATATATATATATATATATATATATATATATATATATATATATATATATAATATGTCGTACCTAGTAGCCAGAACGCACTTCTCAGCCTACTATGCAAGGCCCGATTTGCCTAATAAGCCAAGTTTTCCTGAATTAATATATTTTCTCTAATTTTTTTCTTATGAAATGATGAAGCTACCCATTTCATTATGTGTGAGGTCAATTTTTTATTATTGGAGTTAAAATTAACGTAGATATATGACCGAACCTAACCAACCCTACCTAACCTAACCTAACCTAACCTATCTTTTTAGGTTAGGTTTGGTTAGGTAGCCGAAAAAGTTAGGTTAGGTAGTCGAAAAACAATTAATTCATGAAAACTTGGCTTATTAGGCAAATCTGGCCTTGCATAGTAGGCTGAGAAGTGAGTTCTGGCTACTAGGTACGACATATATATATATATATATAATATCCCTTGAAGAGAGGACTATACGTGGGTAAGTTATCATATAATAATGAGGGGGACTTAAGACCTGAGTCAACCAGTCCGCTTCTCCGCTACTCTAAATTATTTAGATTTTATCAGTGACGTCTAAGGTAGAAAATAGGTCTTGAATTCCACACGCCATCAAGCACTACTTGTCGTCTAAGCTACTCTCATAAAATCCTTCAGCCGTCTCTTCAAAACCCATCTGACGATCTGCCATCTGCCATCACTCAGCTTTTTCGCCAAATCACTCGACTGCTTCGCCAAATCACTCGACTGCTTCGCCAAATCACTCGACTGCTTCGCCAAATCACTTTTGTGTTAGTGGAACAAAAATAAATTGCGTTGCTTACCGTGTCTAGTCATTGAGCCACATAAACATTGTTCAACATTTCTGCTTTATTCAGAGTTTTTATTCGTAAGAAGAGACATAAACCGATGTAGTTCTGGCGGGATCAAAGGAGTGTAGAGCAATACGGTTATCCGGAGCGTCGGAGACATTTGGTGTTGGCAGGCAGCCATATGGCTGACCCATCGCTCACTATCACTGGCTCTGCTAAGCTTAGATCTTTTACTGTGGCCGACGCCCGCCTCCACTCCTTGCATCTGTAAGGTCGGGTCTCCACTCCTTGCATCTGTAAGGTCGGGTCTCCACTCCTTACACCTGTAAGGTCGGGTCTCCACTCCTTGCATCTGTAAGGTCGGGTCTCCACTCCTTGCATCTGTAAGGTCGGGTCTCCACTCCTTGCATCTGTAAGGTCGGGTCTCCACTCCTTACACCTGTAAGGTCGGGTCTCCACTCCTTGCATCTGTAAGGTCGGGTCTCCACTCCTTACATCTGTAAGGTCGGGTCTCCACTCCTTGCATCTGTAAGGTCGGGTCTCCACTCCTTACATCTGTAAGGTCGGGTCTCCACTCCTTACACCTGTAAGGTCGGGTCTCCACTCCTTACACCTGTAAGGTCGGGTCTCCACTCCTTGCATCTGTAAGGTCGGGCCTCTACTCCTTGCATCTGTAAGGTCGGGCCTCTACTCCTTGCATCTGTAAGGTCGGGTCTCCACTCCTTGCATCTGTAAGGTCGGGTCTCCACTCCTTACACCTGTAAGGTCGGGTCTCCACTGTAGGTCATTTTAGCATTAAGTGGAACCAGCCGTCACGGTAATCACATAATATAGCGAACTCTTGGTCACTGTGATAACTTCCCTACAGTGCCAGGTCACTGTACTGATGTAAGACCACAGTTCGAGACCCTGAAGGGGGGAGAGGAGGGGAGGAGAGGGTGGGGAGGGGATGTGGGAAGGGGAGAAGACCCCCTAACTCAATGACCTGAGCAACACCGGTTCATTTCTCTTCTGGTTCCAAGCTGATTGATGACCTGTTGCAAGGGGGCCAAGACGTGATACAGCTTAGTCAACACGCCCAGGCAAGACAAGTATATAGCCTTTTACCCCACTCTTAAATCATCTCCTCTCCCTCCTGCTCCCTCTGCCACCTTTCTCCCCGTTCCCTCTCTCTTTTACCCATTCCCTCTCACATCTTCTACTTCTTTCCCTATCTTCCTTCCCCTCTCCAGTCCTCCCTCACAATAGTGGTGTTATATGTGATGTGTTTGTGTTTCTTCCTATCCTCTTCCTTTTTCGTCGTTTTCCATGTGCTCAAAATCTCTCTCTCTCTCTCTCTCTCTCTCTCTCTCTCTCTCTCTCTCTCTCTCTCTCTCTCTCTCTCTCTCTCTCTCTCTCTCTCTCTCTCTCTCTCTCTCTCTCTTTCTTTCTGTTCCTGAGGCACGTGTTCCTGGCCTCGTTGATCACGGGTTGGGCCTCTCATCAAGTTGGTTTGTTTCATAGACTGCAATCGTTAACTGTCTTGTGCGTGCATGTGCGTGTATGTTTGTATGTGTGCGTGTGTATGTCAGTATGCATGTGTGCATATTATCATACGCACACATCTATACTGTGTGCGCATGTCAAGGTCTCCAGTCAGTATGCATGTGCGTGTGTGTGTGACTATCTGTAGGTGTGTGACTATGTATTTGTACGTTTGTGTAAGTGTGCGTATGTCTGTATGTGTTTGTGTAAGTCTGTATGTGTGTGTCTACTTGCAAGCATGCGTATGTATGTCTGATTGTGTAAGTGTGTGTGTGTATACATGCTCCGTTCTTGAATATATTTACCTGAATTTGCCTGAGGGCCACATTATAAATTTAGTGGCCACAAGGGAGACAGGAAGCTGGCAGCTTGTCAGAGCTCCCACACTTTTTTTTCCCCTGAGGATTTTTTCCAACTCAATTTTGAACTGAATTAATGTCTTGACATTTACGGCTTAGGTGGGTAGGCGGTTCCATAAGTTTATGCCCCTATGGGTGAAAAGTTATTTAGTTTTAATAAGAACATACTGTCTATCTACGTCAATTGCCTCCCACCTTCCACGTATTTAACTTTCCATTTCAGTTAAGAAGTATTTTTAATTTGCATTCTTTTCTTATAAGTGAATGGGGAGGAGGAGGGCGGAGTGTGTTGTTCCAGGAGGGTCAAGTGGTTGCTGGAGAAAGTAATGCTTTGCCTTGAATGGCAGCTCAAGTCACACTCCACAGGATGAGGCTTCACTTGGGGCCTCCAGGACATTCACTTTTCCGCCTGTGATCTTCAGCTCGTCTCTGAGGCAAAATGAAGAAAGATAGATATATTATTAAGTTCGCGAAATGCCCCACAGACTACATATTTGTATAATGTGATGTTTTTATTAAATATACAAATGAGGGTAATTAATATGCAGCTATATGCCAAGTATTGGTGTCAGCCGTTAGCAGGTTGATTGTTGTCATAGCTAAGTCAATAGACTTCGGTTCAAAGGAGTGAGAGTGTATAGTTGTTATATATATATATATATATATGTATGTAATGTATGTATGTATGTATGTATGTACCAGGAGTAGGCTCACATATCTACTACAACCATGATGATCCGACACTTCCTCCAAGAACTTGTTCAATTATCTGGTGAACACGTTCACTTGTGTCCCTGATAATATTACTGAAGCTTGCTGGGAGGATATTGAACAGCCGTAAACCTCTAATGTTCATACAGTGTTCTCTGATTGCACCCATGTTACCTTTTCTCGTCACTGGGGGTCTATTCTACACATACTATACCGGGTTATTATATACGGATCACAATCTTCCTGATCCGTCAGTTCTTGCACGTGTGAACGTTCACACGTTCAACACGTTCTTCATGACGATTTGTTCAGCTTATGCCCCTACCCAAAAAAAACTTCTCCATAAATTTTAGGTTCATTGTATACCAGGTGTAGGGTCACACATAAAAAGTATGGTTTATACAAAAATAAACCATACTTTTTGCTTCAGAAACATGCATTTATTGTCCAAATGAAATTGTGTATAACCCAGTTGCACAAGCACTCCAATCGTGCATGACCACACACTGCTCATGTACCCCAGTTGTTGTCTTAACTAGATGGTGTCAACGTTCCTAGCCTGGCTCCTCCCTCCCTCCCTCCGTTCCAAAAACAGACGAAGTTCTCTGTACATAAACACTGCTTTCTCCGTCCTTTGCTCCCTCCCTTAAGAGACCAGGTTCTCTGTGCATACAGTGCTCCCTCTCTCCCTCCCTCCCTCGCTCCCTCCCTCAGTGAGAGACGAGGTACTCCCTCTCTATACATATACATTCGCCTTTACTAACCTTTGTGTTTGTGGCCATTTCTCGAATTGTATTTCCTCAAGTCGTTTGCCTTTAGCTCTCGGAGAACTTCTTGGCATTCTTCTGTTTTGTTAGTTTGTTTTCCCTCGGCTCTCTCTGTGTGCCCTTTCGTTTTTTTCCTGTTTTTTTTCCTGTTGTTTTTTGTGGTCTTTTCTGCATTCGGTTGCTGTTGGCTCTCAGTGGGACCATTAAATTCCTTTTGTTTTTATCCAAAATTTAGCATTTTGAACTTGTTGTTAACTGTGTAGGAGATGTGACCTTAACTGTTTGCCAGTTAAATTGCTTTAGCCAGTTTCTGCTGTGATATTTCTCAGGCAATTTATAACAGTTGTCCGTCTCTGTGACCTTTCACGGTGCCTTAATCTCTACCTTGTGTTCTTTCTTCTCTCTGGATTCCTGTTATTGTATTACTACTTTATTGTCTCCTTGCTTCTTCCTGGCCATCTTTGGGAGATTTTCCTCTCCTTACTTCGTTTATCTGTGTCTGCGTTTGTGTGTGTAGCTTTTTTGTTCGGTGATGAACAGGATCCTCCGCGGGTCGTGTGGTGAAGGGGGCGGATATTGCTGTACTCATGTCATATGGTTCACATGGCTTGTAATGGTATTTATTTATTAGGAGAAGGAGAGAGAGAGAGATTCATTCTCTCTCTCTCTCTCTCTCTCTCTCTCTCTCTCTCTCTCTCTCTCATAACAACTGCCACTCTCTCAAGTGTCAGGCACGACCCGCACACCCATTGCTGGGATAATTGGGAAGACTGAAGACAAAGAGTCACAGTCAGAGGCGAGGTCTCCAGCTGGAGGAGTGTAACAAGGGGAGTCCCACAAGTGGCTCGATCCTGAGACTACAACTGGTTGTAATTTATGTTAATGATCTCCCCGAGAGTAGAATATAAAAACGGAGGAGTGCAGAATGTTACAGAACTCCAAGGGTGGACTAGCAAATGGTTGCTGGAGTTCATTCCTAATAAGTGTAAGGTAATGAAGACGGAGACGGGAGCAAGAAGACCAGAAGGTGTCTACACCATTAATGGAAGGCAACTGCAGGAATTTGAGAGAGAAAGAGGTTTGTGAGTGGATATAATTTCATCCCTAAAAACCAGAGGCACACACAGACAGAGTAACATATCAGCAGCATATGAGATGCTGGCAAACTTAAAAACGTCGTTTTGAAACCTAAATCAGGACGCGTTTAAAGCTACACAGTTGTTAGACCAATACTGGAATATGCAGCACCGGCCTGGAATCCATATCTTGTGAAGCATAAAACTAAAATTAAAAAAGTGTAAAGGTTTGCAATTAGATTAGTGCCAGAGCTTATAGGGGGTTAAATTATGAGGATAGGATAAATCAACTAGATCTCACAATCTTGGAGGGCAGAAGAAATAGAGGAGATATGATAATAGCGTAAAAGATACTGAGAGGAATAGACAAGGGGGACAAGGACAGCATTTTTAAATTGAGAGTAGGACAATAGGACACAATTGAAAGCTGGAATCGCAAATGAGTCGAAGGAATGTAAGGAAATACTCGTCAACAAAGTCAAGGTCAACAAGTGGAATGCACTAAAAGAAGTTGTGGAAGCCACCTCCATTCACAACTTTAGGTAAAGGTTCGACAAAGATAGCAAATGTTAGAATAGCTAAGCAGTAGGACAACAGTCACAACAAAGCCAGTAGACGGGACGTAGAGAGCTAGACCTCACTTCCCCATAGTCACAGCTAGATAAGTACTGCTATAGGAGAGGCTCACTACCCAGTCAAGTATCACAGGTAGCGGCCAGCTGCCCCTCACACAGGATCTGTCACTGGTGGTATAAACACACTCCTGGAATATTTGATATCGTTCATGCTTCTGTCACCTCGTATCTAATTGTGTTCCCTCCTGTGATACAATCATGAGGATTTTCGTTATACAATTACATGATCAAAGCCAAGGAAGCTGTAAGCATATTAGGACATTTTCTATTCATTTTCTATGCTGCTTCACATAATTAACACTTTAACAGATCGGTCACTTCTCTCGAATTGTTATTCTGTAAAAGAAAAAGTAACTGATTTGCCTTAATTATTACAACGACGTAACCTATCGGGGCCGATGCCTAGAAGGCATCAACATAACAGTGAATTAATTTTAATAATATGTAGCATTGTTAACGGGACGAACTGCGTGTAGTCCTACGCCTCCAGTCTTTTGTTAAGCTGAGGTCATCCTCGGTTGCCACCATAGACAGTTGATCAATATATATACATATATACATTTAGTGCAACATGCACTTTCAAATGCCTTCGAGCAGCATTGTTTCATGATTGAGGCCTGAAGATTAGGGTTGAGCAGCATTGGTTGCAACTGGCTGGTTAATCATCCTTTAGGACGATCCCACTAGGTGAAGCACAGTGGGGGTCTGAACTGACAGTATCCTCGAGGAATTCAGGAAGTGTCAGTGTGTCTTGAAGTGAGATGGCAATGGTCTCTACACTTGTGCTGGGCTTCGACACATTACTGAGGCCCCCAACGCTGTTTTGCTTATATTCTCCTAGCTAATAGTCTTCGATCCCGAAATGGGTAGCTTCGACACCCTACTCAGCCGTCCTGGGTCCCCAAATGGATATCTTGAATACCTTACCCGAACGTCCTGTGCCCAAAATGCGTATAGCTTCGATATCCTAACGATACTCAGCCCCCAAAAGGCTTTCCATTGACCCCCTTACTGGACCGTCTGGGGTTCCAAAGACACCATATTCACACTTCTTTCATACACTTTCCTGTCACCGCAAAGCAGCAGTGTTAGTAGGAGCTGCGAACACGGAACACACACACGGCGGGACATTCATACGGAGTCTCTAAACTAACACACGAACAGCCGCGCAGAAGAAGTCTAAACAGACGAGAAATTAACGCGTCCATACAAATTTTTCCTGCTGCCCCTACACACCCACACGTGCACATTCACTCCGACAACCACTTCACCACCCTACACACACACACACACACACACACACACACACACACACACACACACACACACTGGAATTCAAGAGAAGAATTGCATTTTGCATTTCTGGACTGCCAAAAAGCTTTTGACAGATGTCCATACAAGCGACAACTGCATAAGCATGACAAGCAAGCAAGAGTAAGCGGATGAGCACTGACATGGGTAAGAGAGTACCTAACAGGCAGGACAGAGAGAGTCAAAATAAGAGGCGAGAAGTCGGAGTGGCGTAGTACCAGCCCGGTACAAGTGGAGTACCTTAGGGATCGGTGCTGGAACCCATGCTATTTCTCATTTACGTTAATGACCGAACCAAAGGAGTCGAATCCTATATGTCGATGTCTATGGATGAGGCAAAGTTAATTAGAAGAGTCGTGACAGATGAAGATTGTAGGGCACTCCAAGATGACTTACACAAGTTGCATAGTTGGGCCGAGAAATGGTTGTTGGAGTTCAATACAATCAAGTGTAACGTATTGGAAATGGGTACGAGTGTCAGGAGACCAGAAGGCAGTGGGAGTAATGGTGGTTGAGGCAGTGGAAGTGGTGGTGGTTGAGGCAGTGGAAGTGGTGGTGGTTGAGGCAGTGGAAGTGGTGGTGGTTGAGGCAGTGGAAGTGGTGGTGGTTGAGGTAAAGAAAGACGAACCATTTTAGAACACGTCCGGCAAGTGAGAATTCCAAGGATAATACCCCGCCCCCCCTCCTGCTGCTCCCCACCACACCCCCTTGCACCCCACCACGCCCTCTTCCTGCTGCACCCCACCACATTCCCCTCCTGCTGCACCCCACCTCCCCCAACCCGCCTCCTGCTGCACCCCACCACACCCTCTTCCTGCTGCACCCCCCCACACCCACTCCTGCTGCACCCCACCACACCCTCTTCCTGCTGCACCCCACCACACCCTCTTCCTGCTGCACCCCACCACACCCTCTTCCTGCTGCACCCCACCACACCCTCTTCCTGCTGCACCCCACCAAACCCCCCACCTTCTGCACCCCACCACACCCCCCTCCTGCTGCACCCCACCACACCCCCCTCCTGCTACACCCCACCACACCCCCCTCCTGCTGCACCCCACCACACCCCCCTCCTGCTGCTGCCCACCACACCCCCCTCCTGCTGCACCCCACCACACCCCCTCCTGCTGCACCCCACCACTCCCCCTTCTGCTGCACCCCACCACATTCCCCTCCTGCTGCTGCTCACCACACCCCCCTCCTGCTGCACCCCACCACACCCCCTCCTGCTGCACCCCACCACACCCCCCCTCCTGCTGCACCCCACCACAACCCTTCCTCTACTGCTGCACTCTACCGTCCTCTCTCTCTCTCTCTCTCTCCCTCTAGGTCGCTGACACCAGGAGAGTCGTGGGACACAAGCACAACTCTCCATAATTTATATTCGCCTTTGTGTGTGATTAAATTATATACTTGTTATAATATCGACTTTGTTTTTATTCATAATTCTTCATTATATTTGAGGCCAAGTTGTGCACAGCGAAGCATGCGATACAAGTGTAGTAATTGCTCGCCTAGTTGTACTTGTGTGGGCTCGAACGCCAGATCCTGGGCTCGCTCTTCGGCTTTATAGTGCCATTACGTTCAAGGATGGAAATAGTTTTGAGTATCTCTGCCTCGTTTAATGCTTTTCCGCGTTAACTTAACTTTTAAAATGTTTTATCTTTTTTGACTGGGTGTTCGAGTTTCATTTTATATCCTTTGGTTCTGGTTCTTTATAGATCTGCGAGTCTTGGTCTTCCACATGTAAATTAATCTCTCCATGTCCACTGTCCACACACCGGGAGTATTTTGTAGGTCGGGATTATGTTTCCTTTTAGACTACGATTTTTTTTTTGTACTGTGAGACCTAATCTCTTTAGAATTTCTTTTTATCTGATTCTCTGCCTTCAGCATTCTCTAATTCTTCAACTGTGGGATTTTCCGCATACTTGGATCAGTGTTTTTGTGATCGTTGTTGTGTGGTATTCGAACTCTCTTCTCGCTCTCAGACTTGAGTGAAGGATGAACCAGGCCCTCGAGCCGCACTGGCCTGGTATACACACACACACACACACACACACACACACACACACACAGTGTCACATGTCACTGTGCACGGGGGGGAAGAGACCAGAGCTCTGTAATAACCTCCACCGCGTGACTCTGTAGCTCTATTAGATCTGATGCAGGTCATCGCATGGTAAATTTCATCTTTCCAATTGGTTACGCTCTCATCTTAATGGCTCTCCTCGACGATGTGATGGAGGGTGTGTGTGTGTGTGTGTGTGTGTGTGTGTGTGTGTGTGTGTGTGTGTGTGTGTGTGTGTCTGTTCACTATATGTACCTGCAGGATGTGGTGTTAGCTCTTGGGCCCCCGTCTGTTTTAAACAGTCACGCGGTTGTCTCTAATGTACTGACTCCCGACCTATTTATCATGTGTCATAGTATCACCACTAACAACTGAACCACGACCAACACCACAACACAGCCACAACTACCATCATTATCATATTCGTCTCGGCCTAAATCATTAACAACAACAATCTAGTCAGCACCAGACCATCACTAAATTCACCATCACCACCATCCTCACTATACGGCGCGATTGTGGTAGGTAAATTACATCAACTCCAGCACCATCACTACTGTCTTCAGTCACCATCACCACAATCACCGTCATGACCACCACCACAAGCACCACCACCACCACCACAATCACCGCCGCCACCACCACCACAATCACCGCCGCCACCACTACCACCACCACCACTACCACCACCACTACCACCACCACCACTACCACCACCACTACCACCACCACCATCACAAGCACCACCACCACTACCACCACCACCACCACCACCACCACCACCACCACCACTACCACCACCACCACCACCACCACCACTACCACCACCACCACCACCACCACCACCACCACCACACCAGCCACAGCAAGAGGAGTGCCTACCAGGGTCAAACAACGGTAAGTTCTTCCTACCGCTTACCTTTCATACCACTCCCCTCCCCACCACCCTCCCTCCCCATCCTCTTTCCCTCCCTCCCTACCATCCACCTCCCTTCCCAAATCCTTATCCTGATCCCTTCCAAGTGCTATATAGTCGTAATAGCTTGGCGCTTTCCCCCTGAAAGTACCTGCCCATTTATTCATTTCTCTCTCATTCATCGGTTCTCATACCATCTCTGGCCCCTTCTCTCTTCCCTAGAGTCGGAAGATTAGACGTACTCACAAGTCCGTCTCACGATTGTTCAGACGTTAAATCTGAGCCGATTTTGGCTTAACAAAAGACGTTCCAATCTAGCAATTCCGCCTAGCCTATCGAGGCCAATAGGCACACTTGCGGAAAGAAAATATTAATAACATAGGCCGCAGTATTTCTTTTTATCAATTTATTCTGAAAATGACATACACACACACTAATATATATATATATATATAATATATATATATATATATATATATATATATATATATATATATATATATATATAATATATATAAACACAATTGGCAGGAGTGTGTTAATAAATCGTACCATACATTCTCTTCTCCAAGGCGAAGGATCCCCACAGAAAAGGGAAATGGTAATATGAAGTCTTTTTCTATTTTCGTTACATTTTTTCTTCATTTTCTCCAAAGTTCGTTTTTACAGTTTTTTATTTGGCCTGAGGTGAAGAGATGAGTTTCATTAATTTTTCTTAACATTGTCAGAGGCAGAGTTCGAATGAGTACAAAGTTGTTGTTGTTGTTGTTTTTAGACTCAAACTTTACACTTTTAGACTTTTGGTTCGGAACAAAAAGATCCAAGTAGCACGGGCACGGTACCTGGTCAGTACACATGGATGTGTCTTGCAAAGAGGCAATAGTCACCTCACGCAAAATGAGGCTCAAAACGCAGATGACAGCAAGCAATTTACACAGATGAAGCGAGACGATCCTAAAGGAGATGAGACAGATTAAGGAGTATAAAATATAATATAAAGTCTATGAAACGGATATGTATGTTCGTCTGGAACACGTGTAGACCGTTTTTTTCAAAATCATTAAGGACTGAGAAGGGGAAAACAGTGCACCTTGAGGAAGAGGACTGAAGCCAGTTATTATAGTGACTAGGGAGCCGGTCGGCCGAGCGGACAGCACGCGGGACTTGTGATCCTGTGGTCCTGGGTTCGATCCCAGGCGCCGGCGAGAAACAATAGGCAGAGTTTCTTTCACCCTACGCCCCTGTTACCTAGCAGTAAAATAGGTACCTGGGTGTTAGTCAGCTGTCACGGGCTGCTTCCTGGGGGTGGAGGCCTGGTCGAGGACCGGGCCGCGGGGACACTAAAAGCCCCGAAATCATCTCAAGATAACCTCAAGATAACCTCAAGACTAGTAAAGGCTCCTGAATGTTGATCCCAACACTACCAGGAGCCAACACAAGGCTCCCTGATGGAAGAACTTGCAAGCAAAGAAATCATCCTTATTAAGGTAATTAAGAGAAGAGTAGGCACAGCTGACAACTTAAGTAACAGATGAGGTGAAGACCGTAGGTCTTTGACCCATGGGTCAAACTTTGAGCATCAAAGTTTGGTGGAATAGCATTCATGAAGCAAGGATGTGCTTGTCTGTGGGTGTGTGTTTACTATTTGTGTCTGTAGTATCGAGATATTTAGCTCTTGGACCTCGCCTTTCCAGCCAATCTATTTTCCTCTATTGTGGTGTGTGTGAGTGTGTGTACTCACCTATTTGTACTATCCTATTTGTGCTTGCGGGGGTTGAGCTTTGGCTCTTTGATCCCGTCAAACTCTCAACTGTCAATCGCAACTCTCAACTGTGTGTGGTGTGGTGTGGTGTGTGTGTGTGTGTGATTGCCTACGTGTCATTACCTACGTGTCATTACCTACGTGCCATTACCTACGTGTCATTACCTACGTGTCATTACCTACGTGTAATTAAAACGTGTAATTACTTAAGTGTAATTACCTAAGTGTAGTTACAGAATGAGAGCTACGCTCGTGGTGTTCAGTCTTCCCAGTGCTCTTTGTCATATAACGCTTTGAAACTACTGACGGTTTTGGCCTCCACCACCTCCTCACCTATCTTGTTCCAACCGTCTACCAATCTATTTGCAAAAACCAGTGTGTGTGTGTGTGTGTGTGTGTGTACGAGTGCGCTTGATTGCGAATGCTCGCTACTCCTGAGTCGGATCACGTTTCCACACTGTGGTAGCATCCAACACCTCCAAGCGTCACCTCGGCTGCTTTCACTAGTTTCTCTGATTTGTCAGAGAGACAACCTCACCAACGTGACAACTTCTGCACGCTTCGAGACCCGTTAAATAGTAGCAGCGTGCCTACCTTTGCAGACCAGGTGGAGATAACCGGAACATTCTTTACAATGATCATGTGGCTCTCTGCTCTTCACAAGGCAAAAGTATTCTAGGAGCATGACAAAAATACAAGATTTATACGGCGTACATGTTGCCAAAAATCGAACAAATTCCTACGTTACACCCACACATTATATATATATATATATATATATATATATATATATATATATATATATATATATATATATATATAATATGTGTGTGTGTGTATGTGGAGGTATATGTGGTGTATACCTCCACATCTTTCTTAATCGTTTAAACAATTATTACGCATTTTTTATGGTTTAATATAAATTAAGTGTTAATGGTTTACGCTTATCACCTGGCAATGTTGCAATTGCGTGCACCACAGGTGACCGGAGAGTAGCAACACGGTCCTCGGGCTACGATATAACTTCAGGCACGACCAGAATTCCCAGACCCTTTACCTCTTACGTCAATCATGGCGGATTAGTCGGTATTTATCAACAGTTTACGACCTCGGAAACGCAACGAGATCGCCCATAAAAAAAAGTAATCGTAGTTCGTGTTCACGACGACTTCGTAGCGCTTCGGAGCTCGTTAATGGCTTTAGTAAATACAGACTGAACTTCCAGGATTGAGAAAAGATATACAGGTTTCGTAAATTGAAACGTGAGGTGTTTTGTGACTCCTGGCCAAGCCATGGCCCGCTGTGGCGCATAATACACGGTCTCAACAAGTTTGGAATCCACAGAAAAACAATTTAATGCCGCCTGCTTGCCACACCAGATCACTTGATTCACCTCAGCGTACAAAATACAAAGTCTTAACTAGGAAAGTACAAACCCAAGCAACCCACCTAACCTGTAACCATTCAGCGCATAGAAAACGTAGATTGCCGCTACTTTCCATAGCACCATGTATATTGTACGTTGGGGACACATTACTTGAGAGGACGGATTGCCTCACACTACAAAACATATTAGTAATTTGTCATTAATTTTAGCCAATATTACCATCATCATTTTCATCCTTACTGCTGATAGCATTACTGCTGTTCATTGTATTTGAATTATTATTAATATTACTTACTACTGTATTTGTAAGACAATGAATGGGACATAGGTACCCTACCCAGCTACCGTGGGGGATGGTGGGGAGGACGGTTGGTGTAGGTATACCCCCTAACATGTGGTATTGGAGTAGGTATACCTGTTTCACGTGGTATTGGGGTAGGTATACCCGCTTCCACGTGGTGTGGGGGTAGGTATACCCGCTTCCACGTGGGGTAGGTATACCCGCTTCCACGTGGTGTTGGGGTAGGTATACCCGCTTCCACGTAAAGTGGGGCACCTTTTAGTTTGCTTTTACTGTGCTGTATATGTGCTGTTATTGTCGGCTGTTGTTGTGCTGTTGCAGTCTGATGATTGGTGCAGTTGCTATGTTGCTCCTGTGATTATGTTCTTGCTGTTGCTTCCATGTTGCAATGCAGTTTATGTGCTCTTTAGGTATGTTGATGAGCTGTGCGGTTACTATGTTGTGCTGGGATTGCGTTGCTGGTGCGTTGTTGTGCTGTTGCTATTACATTGACGTGATGTTGTTACGATGTTGCTGACTTGCTAATATTTTTAAAATTCTTTCCCCTGTGCCTCCCTCCACATCTTTCTTCGCCTCATTAACTCCCAGGGAACCTACAATGTTTTTATTTTCTTATCCTAAGGCCATTGTAACACACCGTCAACGTTTCGTAAGCTTTGAGGTCTTTCACACACCTTCGCTGATGTCCCCGGCTAGGTGTTCCACGGCTGGGTTATATGACTGTTTACATTTGTGTTTGCACTGCCGTCTGGGTACCCCTTTACGGCAGGTATATTATATATCGTCACTTTGGTATTTATTTTTCTCCTACATGTTAGTCAGCTGTCACGGGCTGCTTCCTAGGGATGGTGGCCTGATCGAGGACCGGGCCGCGGGGACACTAAAAAAAATCCGAAAACATCTCAAGATAACCTCAAGATAACACTCTAGTCTTCCCCCTTCATCACTAAATCACCATGTATTATCGGCACCGCTAAGTGCGTGTTTGTTCACTGGGTCTTCGCACTCTGCTATCGTGACTTGCTCCGTCTCACCGCAGAACGTTTCTCAGGATTTCACTCGTTTTCTCTTCTGCGTTCATATCTCTTGAGATTCGCTACGTCCAACGACGATAGAGGAAAGATAGGAAAGTAGTATAACTGCGTGAACTGACCCCGTAATATATTTCAAAAAAGATATCAGAGATTACAGTCTTATATCGCCATCTGTTGACTGCACGACCAACTACTCTAAGAATGGAAACGAGAGAAGTAGGTTATCTTTTTTCACTGGATTTGAAATTATATGTTTTCGTTTGGGATTTTCAATATATTACTGATGATATCTGTTCATTGTTTCCGGTTCATACTCAGATTTCTTCATAAATCATATATATATATATATATATATATATATATATATATATACATATATATATATATATATATATATATATATATATATATATATATATAATATATAATATATAAATATATTATTTAATATATATAATATGTATATATAAACTATATAACCTTGCATAATAAAGGGTACAACATAAAAAGGGGGGGGGACAGGAGAAGTGAACACTCTTACGTATTCAGAGTTAGATGGCAAGTTTTTCTTTGAATGCTCTGTGTTCCCTTCTTCGAGACTATGGGTCCCTACAATTGCACCACAGGTGGTACCCTCTATATATATATATATATATATATATATATATATATATATATAT
>NC_091181.1:36171955-36221955 GCF_040958095.1 Procambarus clarkii
TGTTGCAGTTGCATTGCAACTTTTTGGTTCGTGCCTCTAGTGCTTCAGATATATTGACATTAACCTTGTTCTTTTAATTTAGATGCTCGTGTAACAGTTTTTATTGCCTCTGGTATTGATTTCAATCTTCATTTACTTCCACTTCTATCATTCTTCTTGGGCTTTTTCAGCTTCTCTCGGTTCTCGTTCACTTCTCAGATCGTGTGTGTCTGAGTTCCTACGCTTGATTCTCAAGCCTCGTCGAGTTATCGCTGTTTTATGCTGCTTCCTTCTGTGGTTTATGCTTCCTTTCTTCCATGCTGCTGTGTTCTCTCTCTTGTTGGGCATCCCTCTCTCTCTCTCTCTCTCTCTCTCTCTCTCTCTCTCTCTCTCTCTCTCTCTCTCTCTCTCTCTCTCTCTCTCTCTCTCTCTCAATCTTATCACTACACTTATTTTAGCTCCTCTTCTCATGAATCATATCGTCACTCTTCTTATGTCTGTCTCCATGCTTGTCCCTCTGATTTGATTGTTGATTGTTGCCGCCGAAGGCGGCTAGTTTATTGTGCACCCCATACTCATCCTGTGAGCGGTAGCGCAAAAGCATTACAGAGGGCTCAAAAGGTCTTTATCAGACCTCCTAACCTGTCCCCCTGCCTGTCCCTCTGTCCATAGCTCAATCATGTTTACGGGCATCCACGGGTCTCACTACCCGTGCCCGACCCAGTCTCTCAGAATGCCCTCTCCGTAACCTGGTACATCAGTTTGCAAAGCCCGAACTTCAACTCCTGGGCTTCGCTTATCTAGCTGTCGATCGTCTAAAGCAATGACACGTTTTTTAAAATCATGTTTCTTACATTTATATTTGTTTTAATTATAAATGTTCTAATAATTAGTGCTATTAGGTTCTAGGTGTGTGTGTGTGTTTGTGTGTGTGTGTGTACTCACCTAATTGGGCTTGTGGGGGTTGAGCTTCGGCTCTTTGGTCCCGCCTTTAGACTCTCTTCGTAGCATGTCTTTGCACCTTTTCTAGCTTATTGATGTGCTTCGTAAGAAATGGGCACCATACAACCGCTGCATATTCCAATTGTCGATTTACAAAGGTCGTGAATAATTTCTTTAATATTTCACCATCCATTTAAAAGCGATTCTGTTGAAAAGTGTCACATAGGTTCTTCGCTCAGTGTCCATTATGTGATCCTCTGGTGACAGTTTACTATCGAGAACTACCCCTTAATTTATATTTCCTTACTAGATTCCTTTAATGTCTTATCGTATAATTTGTAGGTTGTGTGTGGTCTATTTCCTCCTATTCCATATTCCATAACGTGACATTTACTCACATTGAATTCCATCAGCCAAGTGTTGTTCCATACACTTACTTTGTACTGGTCGTTTTGAAGGGCATGATAATCGTCTAATCCTCTAATCATCTCTCGTAGCATAGTTTAATGAACAAACACCTTTATTTAATTCAGTATTTCCTCTTGTTGATCGTTTATATAGACAATGAACATTACATATGGCGGTAGAACTGAACTGTGGTACTCCACTGGTAATATTTCTTCAGCCTGATATATTGCTTCTGATGACTGCCTTCATTTTTCTACGAGAAACCTTTCTCATCCATCCCAGCAGTGTGACTTTCACCCCTTCAACATGCTTCAGTTTCCAAAACATCGTCTCGTGTGGTACTCTGTCTAAAGTCTCTTTTTAAGGTCCACATGAATGCAAGAGTGTGTGTGTGTGTGTGTGTGTGTGTGTGTGTGTACTCACCTATTTGTGCCTGTAGTATCGAGCTCTAGCTCTTGGACCTCTGTGTGTGTGTGTGTGTGTGTACTCACCTAGTTGAGTTGTGTGTGTGTGTGTGTGTGTGTGTGTGTGTGTGTGACAGTATACACCAGCCTCCAGTAATCATGTAGCAACACATGTATGCAGGTGTTACAGCTGTATACAGGTTATCCCAGCACAAAAACCCACCGGTCCCAGCGGTACAAACACGTCCCTGTGAACCATGAGGTCCAGGTGTGAGCGAGGGAAGCCCCCTCGTGTTGATACACAAGCGGCATATAACTAAGGCAGGTGTTAAATAATAATAATTACTCCACAAACAGACGTCGCAGTCTCATTATATGTACTTTAGCCAAAAATATTATCTCGATATACGCAAAAAAATAGAAAGCTGAAAAGTCTTGTTAATTTCACAGGAAGAGTGACAGGATCCATTTATTTTACACAAATATGGTTTATGAGCTGCTGACGATAAATCACAATAACGTGGCTGAAAATTTGATGGACAAACCCCAACACCAGAAAATTAAGAAACGATGCGTCGTTTCGGCCCGTCTCATCATAAATATCTTTATAGGTTATTTATGATAAATGTGACACTTGTTTCCTGATGGATAAAACCTAACTGAGAGAGAGAGACCATTTGTTCCCTGTCCAGCGTATTTTTGAAGTATGGCAGAGTTACCGGTCATGTTTACAACGATTTTAGGATTCCATAATAGCGTTCTAGTTGACGAAGATGAGTTCGAGTTTACCACTCTCGCCAGTTTACGGTGAAAGCCTCGTTACCCACTACTCTAACTGACAGAGGTGTATACATTCCTCTTAACGGCTTTAACCACCTCCAAAGGCTGCCTCTGACATGCCCTGACCTGCATCACGCAAGGGTAAGGTGATCTCAGAATGGAGACTTCGATGCACATCAAGAACGGATCCACGAACATAAATTAATCTAGAGTGACCAGGTTTTCTTGAATTATTTAGGGGATGACATTGAATTTTGTAGAACTACATTGAACTTTTGTAGAACTAGTAAAGCCATATGAAATTTATTATTTATTTGGCAGGAGTTGGTTGTATTTGCTTGCATCAAAACTTTATTGCACTTAATAACTTAAACTTGATTATTTTGCTTGACTTGCATTGATCGTATTATTTTAGTTTATATATATAATATATATATATAATCTATATATATATATAATATGTATGTGTGTGTTATAGTTTCCATTGTTACGAGGAGTGATGCAAATGTCGGGTTATAATACATGTTATGCAAATGAACCGCTGCTCAGAATATATTTATTAGTAAACGTATTTATGTAATTGTGGTACATAAATTTTTGTATTCCAGAGCAAGAACCTAATGCAGCTGTTTTCGGTAACGATTCAAATATTAGTGCTAATAAAACTAATGTTAATATATATATATATATATATATATATATATATATATATATATATATATATATATATATATATATATATATATATATGTCGTACCTAGTAGCCAGAACTCACTTCTCAGCCTACTATGCGAGGCCCGATTTGCCTAATAAGCCTAGTTTTACTGAATTAATATATTTTCTCTAATTTTTTTCTTATGAAATGATAAAGCTACCCATTTCATTATGTATGAGATCAATTTTTTTTTATTGGAGTTAAAATTAACGTAGATATATGACCGAACCTAACCAACCCTACCTAACCTAACCTAACCTATCTCTATAGGTTAGGTTAGGTTAGGTAGCCGAAAACGTTAGGTTTGGTTAGGTTAGGTAGGTTAGGTTGTCGAAAAAACATTAATTCATGAAAACTAGGCTTATTAGGCAAATCAGGCCTTGCATAGTAGGCTGAGAAGTGAGTTCTGGCTACTAGGTACGACATATATATATATATATATATATATATATATATATATATATATATATATATATATATATATATATATATATATTATATATATATATATAATATAACTCTCCCAAGTAAATGGAATGACCTAAAGGAGCATGTTGTAGGTATGATAGGGAGAAAGGTCAGTAGTCATTGCATTAGACAACCAACGACCAGAAAAGCTTAATCCAAGAGCTAGATCTCGATCCAGCAAGCACAAATAGGTGAATAAACACACACACACACACACTGGAGGATGCGGTCAGAGGAAAAACACTAACCCTGCCGGCAAGGTGTCAGAGCCATGCAGCTGCCTGTGATAAATACAGGTAATCTGCTGCACATTTACGTCCCTCAGATAGCCAGTAAGAGAATGATTGGGAACAGAAATAAACATATTACATTAGTATATAATATATTAATATATGCAATGCATTATTTATTGCAGCACTTCCTTGCTCTGGATCATTTGTCACGTCGATGTTATAGAAAATATTTTTAAAACTTATTTCTAATCTCGGTGAGATTTATCCAGCATATTATTTTATATATTGATAACTAAATGTTAGTTTCTGTTATGTAGTTTATTTATGAAGAGTGTTTAGTGAAAATGGTTAAATGGATGAAGGGAATGTGGTGAAGGGTAGAGAAAATTATGAAGGATCGGAAGTTGGTGACGGGCATTGAAGTTGGTGAAGGATAGGGAAGGTGGTGAAGGGTAGGGAAGGTGGTGAAGGGTAGGGAAGGTTGAGAATGGTAAGGAAGTTGATGAAGGGTAGGGAAGGTGGTGAAGGGTAGGGAAGGTGTTGAAGGGTAGGGAAGGTTGAGAATGGTAAGGAAGTTGATGAAGGGTAGGGAAGGTGGAGGCGAAGAGGGAAGGTTGTCGATAGCAGCTCCAGTTGTTCCAGATTCAGCATGAACAGGAACAATTACGGTGTGTGTATGGAAGCACGATATCTTGGCTACCAAGAGGCAATAGTTTACATGTATATTGTGACGGGTCGGTGGCGGAGGATGGCAGGGCAGGGTGCGGTGTCCTAATAAGGGCACATACTGAGTTTGGAACTATGGACAGGAAAATTGAACTTCGACTTAGTAATTATATATCAACCACTCAGGCTGAACTGCAGGCCATTCTGGCTTGTTTGGGGGAAGAACGTCAAGACGAAAAAGATGTTTTTGTATTTGTCGATAGTTGAGGAGCACTTGATTCCTTAAAGACTAGAAATCCAATCTTTATGCCCATAATTGAGGATTGTAAGAAAAGGATGAGATACAGTTGAAAGGTCACAAAGTGAAATTCATGTGGATCTCATCTCATGTTGGACTAGTGCTCAACGAGGTGGCGGATGACCTGGTCAAACACGCCACATCAAAACCACAAGTTGACATTGAATGTGTTTTAACAATGAGACAAATAAGAAGCAAAATTATAAATATTCAGGCACAAGCAGAAGGGGCGAGGAGAGGTATACTGTATGAGGGAAGTCAAAGCATGCAACACTGCACGTGTGTGTGAGTCAAAACACCCATTTCAATAATGGTAAAATTAGAAATGCTTGGAGTGACTCTGTGCACATGCGGCTTAAGCTTAGGTACAAATATCACTGGTAGAGGTGTTGATGATAATGAAACGAAGTGTAAGTTATGTGTTATGTTAAGGTCTCACACCCTCACCCATTATGTTCTTGATCGCCTGTTGATTAATGTATATAGAAACACTGAGATAAGGCCTGTTGATTAATGTATATACAAACACTGAGATAAGGACTGTTCCTGAATAAATAGCCTGGATGTGTCACAACGGAAAGATTGATGATATTCTGGAGAGATATAAGAATTTCGCACCAAGATTGTAACTTTGGTTGAATTGTCCGAATGTCTATTGCAAATGGGCTGTATATCTAGTCAATAAAGTATTTGTGAGTACGTCTGGTAACATACTGCATGTGTAAAGGAAGAAATGTATATGTTTATCATTCAGAATGCTCGGTAATATGTAGATGTTTGTGATGTGTGTGTGTCTAAATATATATGAACATGTTATACTGAATGGGGTGAGAATAGCTTGAGCTACCTCATCCCTTTGTGTGTATTTATACCTCATTAAACATATTTAATTTTCAATTCAATTTCAATTCAGTGGTTCCCGCGTAGTGATGACGGTTACAGGGATGATGACAGTATATAGTTAAGATCCTTACAGAAATGGAGACTGGTCGTGTATAGTGTAGATGGTTATACAGTGACGATGGTCGTGAATATGTAGTGTAGATGTAGCCTCCGTCATCCGTGCATCCCCAGGATACGTCCTCTATCTCTAGAGAATGAATATATATATATATATATATATATATATATATATATATATATATATATATATATATATATATATATATATATATATATATATATATATATAATATGGGTATATGAGTAGTATATAAATTATATATATAATATTTATATTGAAAAACACAATAAACTTAGTAATAATGTTTCATTCGCTTGCGCCATCGGAGCTTTGAACCCCGACCACGGAAGCAGAGGACTTGAGTGCTACCGACCAAGCTGCGAACAACCCTACTTAATGACGGGCATTGGAGTTAACCCCAATCACCCCTACGACACTCGGCATGCAATCACAGTTTGCCCTAAAACGTTTCGTGATGTTAACTGCCACATTGTGGCCTCCAACCTCGAACAGACAGACGGGAAAACTATCTCATTGATAAATATATTACTGAATATATCAGAAAGGGAAAGATCTATCTTGAGGTTATCTTGAGATAATTTCGGGGCTTTAGTGTCCCCGCGGCCCGGTCCTCGACCAGGCCTCCACCCCCAGGAAGCAGCCCGTGACAGCTGACTAACACCCAGGTACCTATTTTACTGCTAGGTAACAGGGGCATAGGGTGAAAGAAACTCTGCCCATTGTTCCTCGCCGGAGCCCGGGATCGAACCCGGGACCACAGGATCACAAGTCCAGGGTGCTGTCCGCTCGGCCGACCGGCTCCCTGAATGAGATGAATGATTCTTGAACATATTTTCCCTATACTTCTCATGTTCTTCACTAGAGAATGAAATTGAAAAATTTGCTCACTAAAGATGATTTTCCAGTTTAATACGGACTGACGCTAAGAGCTAAGTGCCGTTGATCCTGTCAACATTTTCAAAGGCAGAGTATAGAAGTGGATTCAATTTCCCTGGAGTACCTCAATACTTAACTAAGAGTGAGGTGAGTTATTAGGGGTGTCGCATGGACCAGTAATCCTTCTGTTGTGCAGGCGACGAGTCACAATAACGTGACTGAAGTATGTTGACCAAACCACACACTAGAAGGTGTAGGGACGATGACGTTTCGGTCTGTTCTAAACCATTCTCAAGTCGATTGTGAGAATGGTCCAGGATGGACCGAAATGTCGTCGTCCCTTCACCTTCTAGTGTGTGGTCTGGTCAACCTTCTGTTGTTCCTTTCTTCCTGTGTTTTCTATGACAGTTGTGTGGTAGTATGCAAGAGCTTCTGTCCTGGCCTTGAAGATGGTATAATGTACCTGTTAGCTGGATATTGATAGTTGAGTTTGATATGCAGTGCTTCAGCCAACTATCAACAGCCACTTTACACTCAAGTTACATTCTGTCATCTTCAAGCAGGCCGTCCACCCACCCGGTCCACCCTGGACCATTCACAATCGACTTGAGAATGGTCCAGGACGGACCGAAACGTCGTCATCCCGTCCTACCCACACCCAGGTTGGGTCAACACAAACTTATTCCCAACAGCCTTCACCTTCACACTAGCTTGCCTCATAATTTTATCTTCTATAAAGAACGTTTCTAACATCATTGTTTCCTCCACAAGCCGCTAACAGCAGTTTATTCCCCTTGTAACATTTCCGCCTCTCAGGCTAGCATGCATAGTTGTTGTTGTTCTAGATTCAGCTACTTGGAACAAAAGTTGCAAGTAGCACGGGCTATGGTGAGCCCGTAGTGGACTTGTGTATCATGCATAATTTTATTCGCTACAGAATGGCGCTTACGCCTCAGGGTCCAGTACAAGATAACTAGTACACAGGGTCTGGACCTCAGGATCCAGTACACATTTAGTACACGGAATCTAGTACACAGGATCAAATATGCAGAATCTAGTACAAGGGATCTAGTACACGGGATCTACTGAGTACAGGATCTAGTTTGCTGGGTCGAGTACACGGGGGACTTGTACACAAGAAGTCTAATGCATAGTCTAGTACACAGGGTTAACACAGGGGTTACTACACAGAGCCCAGTACACTCCTGTCACCTAAGCTCTGCGCAGCGCCATTCACAGCCAAGAGAAACACGTGAGAGACAGGTTGATTGATTGATGAAGATTAAGCCACCCAAGAGGTGGCACGGGCATGAATAGCCCGTAAGTGGTGGCCCTTTCGAGCCATTACCAGTATCAAAAGATGATACTGGAGATCTGTGGAGGCGCAACTGCACCCTGCGTGACGGGAGATGTCTCCCGGACCAAGTGGTGACCAAATGGTGGAGAGACAGAGAGCGAGAAAGACAGTTATAGCGAGAGAGAGAAGAGGCACAGAGAGAGGTGTAGTGAGAGAGAGACATAGATGAGTAGGTGAGTACAGAGAGCAGACGCGGTCGCTGGCTCAACTGTGTACATGATCATAGCCAACAGCATTAGCCGCGCGCCGTGGAGCGAGAGAGTAGGAGGGAGGGAGGTAGGGGGAGATGGGAAGGAGGGAGGGAGAGAGGGGAAAAGAAGTGGGATGAGAATGTGGGATAGAGATAGTGAGGGATGGAAGGAGGCGAGGAATGAAGGAATGAGGAAAGGAAGGAGGAAGAGGTTAGGGAAGCACGAGCAAATAATACTTCAACCTGCTGAAAGATTCCATTCTAGAATCACTAATATTTCACAGAAATTCATACCCTCCCTAACGGAGTTCCCTGCTTACTAATTCCTTCCTTTGCCTTCTCATTCCCTTCCATCTCATCCTTCCCTCCTTCCCACCAGCCATCCCACCTTCCCTCACTCCCTCCCTCATCCCTCTGGCGGGTTCTCCACGGTCCAGGCCCCGCTCGGGTACTCATCCAGGCGACGATCATGTGCTGGGAGGCAATCCCTACCTGTAACACATGCTCTCTCTCTCTCTCTCTCTCTCTCTCTCTCTCTCTCTCTCTCTCTCTCTCTCTCTCTCTCTCTCTCTCTCTCTCTCTCTCTCTCTCTCTCTCTCTGCACTCTCTCTCTCTCTCTGCACTCTCTTCTTATTCTACCACTGTCGCCATTGTACCAACACTGTCGTCATTGTACCGACACTGTCGTCATTGTACCAACACTGTCGTCATTGTACCGACACTGTCGTCATTGTACCAACACTGTCGTCATTATGCTAACACTGTCGTCATCGTACCAACAGGGTCATCATACCAACAGTGTCTTCATTAAACCAACGCCGTCATCACTACACCAAAACCGTCATCATATCAACACTTGTCATCGTAATACCAAGACTGTCGTCACCATACCAACACTGTCGTCACCATACCAACACTGTTATCACTATCACAACACTGTCAGCATTAAACCCTTATTGCTCTCACTACACCAACACTGTCTTCACTACACTGCGGCCAGTGCAGTGTGCTCCAGTCACATGGGGTTCACTATCCACGCCTCTACAAGCACTTTTCACTGCCACAAAATGCACTACGCATCGTGTTGCTTGTTAATAAGGCAGTTTAATCCCCTATTTAAGGAGCACTTGAAGAAGAAATTCCTCCGCAATGCATAAGCCGAGCAGTTGAGAGTTTCCTGAAGGTAGGAAATCCGCAGAGCATTAAAATTCTCAGGAAGCAGCAGCAGCAGTAGCAACTTGAAGCGGTAAATCCTTGAGAAGCTGTAGATTATCACGAAATATGTCAATCCACAATCAGTACGAAAATCCACCGTATGGGTAGATCCACGAGAGTGCGTCAATCCTCTTTTGTCAGTAGATCCGCGAGTGTGTCAATCCTATATGTGAGTAAATCCACCAGGTGCGTAAATCCTCATGTGGTAGATAAATCCAATGGGGGGTCTGGTGGTAGGTGGAGCGAGACCTTGAACACAAGAGCTCCTGTCGTGGAGAGAGCGCTGGCGGTACTGGTCGCCAGACGGGACTATGCTCTCAACACCCTCCCCGCCCCCCGGCCAGGTGACCCAACGTAGAAGGGGGGAAAAAAAGAGCAGAGGAATAAAAAGCAACGGGATCAGCTATTGCGGTTTGTCTGCGGCTTTTTTTTTCTCTCGCTCTTGACAAGAGTTTCACTTTGTTTATATTTATGTTTTTTTTGCAAGCTTTCCGGCTGTGGAAAGTGTGAATATTATCATCACATATGAATGTTTATACGAGAGTTGAATGTTTACTGGTCAGTTAAACACTGTGTAATTTGGCAACATTGAGCACGAAATCGGTAAAATATATAGTACTGTAGCAACCTAGTACCCCAATTAGTAGAGTAGTGACGACAGAGTGACGTTAGTAAAACGTCACAAACCGGTTACCTAGACTAAGGTGCGTGTTATTATCACGTGACCTGCTGGGGATCTTGTTTTTGTCAACACTGTTCGTTTCGCTGCACATGACTTCGCCTTGAATGAAGATGCTCGAAACGCTTTGCGTAATAGTGGCTTTAGGCATTGTATGTACTAGCTCTATCTATAAATCTATCAATTTTTGTCAAACCTCTTGTATGAATGTACTTTACCTGAATAAACATTATTTACTTATTTATAAGATGTTTGTATTAATATAATCGTTCGCTGTTCGGGTACTTTCACTGTTGTGTTCGGTACCCACCAAACACACACCGAAACTACGACGTTGGTACAACGTTCGAACAAGTTTTAACACCACCTAACCAGTTATAACAACCAATATAGCAAGTTGTAACAACGTTCTAATACGTCATAAACACGTTAAGCCAAGATGTAACAACTTTATTACAAGTTGTAACAAGCGGAAAATAGAGACAGTTTCGGTTTGTGTTTCCAGGGTAGCGTGTGTGAATCAAGGTGAAGGAATGGTGACTAATTACTTAGACGGTCGGGGATTGAACGCCGACCTGCATGAAGCGACCTGCACTTTATAAGCATACTAGTGTGTGTGTGTGTGTATGTTTACATATATCCATGTATGTATGAATTTATGTTCGTTAGCCCTTCTCTCGTGTTACAGTTTGATAACTCATTAGTTATATTTGTACTAGAGAGGGGACCCGGCGTTGCTCGGGTGCCGGACGCCACATCTTCCCTGTATACAATCTCCATCATAGTTATTTCTCTTCACGGTTACTTTGTCTTTCATCAAACCTCTTCCACTACTCACCATCGTCATCACAGTAACCATCCTCACTACTCGCTGTCTTCGTCACTATAAAACCCCTTCTTCCCTACACACTATCTTCTGCACTGTAACCATCTTAACTACACATCTTCCCTTTCCTGCGTCATCTTCCCGACCCATCACCACCTCTCCTACCCTTCACCACCTTCCCTACCCTTCATAACTTTCCCTACCCTTCACCACCTTCCCTACCCTTCACCACCTTCCCTACCCTTCACCACCTTCCCTACCCTTCCCTCTTTTCCTAATTACTTTATTAAAGAATATATTGAAGATGGATACTGTGATGAAGGGAAAGTAGAGAAGAACAGAGGTGGTGGTGAAGGGTAGAGAAGGTGGTGAAGGGTAGGGAAGGTGATGAAGGGTAGGGAAGGTGGTGATGGGTAGGGAAGGTGGTGATGGGTAGGGAAGGTGGTGAAGGGTAGGGAAGGTGGTGAAGGGTAGGATAGCGGACATAAGAGAGAGCAGTGATGGAGGAAATACGTGGTGGTAGTGATGATGGGTGCAGATGCGTGTACCCGGGATGTTGTTGTTATAGATTCAGCTATTCGGAACAAGCTCCAAGTAGCACGGGCTATGGTGAGCCCGTAACTTATATGGCACAGGAGCGGGGCTGAATCTCTGTTGATGAGTACCCGGGAGTTCCCGGGTAGTAATGGTAGTTATCATAGTGAAGACAGTGTGTGTATAGTGTCGAAGGTTACGGTGATGAAAGTTGTGTGTAGTTCAGTTTCGTTATACTGAAGATAGTAGCAAATAGTGAAGATGGTCGAGTATAGTGAAGATTGAAATGTTGATGTTGAATGTGTGGAGTAGAGATGGTTACAGTGATTGATAGCGAGTAGCGACGATGGTTTGTAGTGATGGAGATAGTGAAGATTAGTTATCGTGACGTTTACAGTTACCATCTCCATCACTGCAAATCCCTCTTCACAACACACGATAGCATGCAGTGAAGATGGTCAACAGTGCAGGTGTCGTGTGTGTTGAAGTGCAGTAGCGCAACTGTCGACGGTGTCACCTACTCAGCAATTAACTACGGTGAATAATTCACCTCTTGAAATCACTATTTTTCGAATGTATAAATAATTCGAAATGTACTAAACAAATTTAACACCTTAATAATCGCATTTTATATAACAATTTTACTACTAAAAAGCCTGAATAAATCGACAAGGGCCGTGACGAGGATTCGAACCTGCGTCCGGGAGCATCCCAGTCATTTGATGCATCACGTTAGTGTTAATCTCTGTGTGTACTTAAAAGCCTGTTATATCGTATAGTGTTTAAATAGTCACCATCAACAGGCTTGGCAATCCGAACCATTTAGATGCTAACCATTCAATGTATAATGATAATACAATGAGGAATACAATTGGCATTATATTAAAAAAAATCATGTAATAGGTAAATTAATACCACAATGTTGCATAGTTTATCCAGATGATAATTGTACGAAATGTACAATTTACAAACGTTCGATTCATGTCAGACAATAGTCATAGGCGAGCCTCTCACAGTTGTTCAGCTCCCGGCCTTGCAGTACGCGAGGGCGCGTCATAGTGCGGCTGAAGTCTGTGTCATATTATCGCACTCGGACGAGGTTCAGATGAGTCACTTGTGACGTCACGGAGCGCCGTGACGTGTGAGGTAGCGATGACGTCAGGGAGTCGTTTACCTTGAACCCGGCTGAGAGTATGATTGTTGCCCCCTGGCGGTGCTTTCTGGCGGTGACTCCTGGCGGTGCTTCCTGGCGGTGCTTCCTGGCGGTGCTTTCTGGCGGTGACTCCTGGCGATGCTTTCTGGCGGTGACTCCTGGCGGTGCTTTCTGGCGGTGCTTTCTGGCGGTGACTCCTGGCGGTGCTTTCTGGCGGTGCTTCCTGGCGGTGCTTCCTGGCGGTGCTTTCTGGCGGTGCTTCCTGGCGGTGCTTCCTGGCGATGATTTCTGGCGGTGCTTCCTGGCGGTGCTTTCTGGCGGTGCTTCCTGGCGGTGCTTCCTGGCGATGATTTCTGGCGGTGTCTCCTGGCGGTGCTTTCTGGCGGTGACTCCTGGCGGTGCTTTCTGGCGGTGCTTTCTGGCGGTGCTTTCTGGTGGTGACTCCTGGCGGTGCTTTCTGGCAGTGCTTTCTGGCAGTGCTTTCTGGCGGTGACTCCTGGCGGTGCTTTCTGGCGGTGCTTTCTGGTGGTGACTCCTGGCGGTGCTTTCTGGCAGTGCTTTCTGACGGTGCTTTCTGGCGGTGCTTCCTGGCGGTGCTTCTTGGCGGTGCTTTCTGGCAGTGCTTTCTGGCGGTGCCTTCTGTCATAGTGATTGTATGGATCTTGTTTTTATATATATAAATATAAAATTTTATATACATAAAAATAAAATAAATTCCAAATACAGATTTGGAAACAAGGATGTTAAATTATGGGACAAATTACTGGATAGCATAATAGACGTGAGATCACTTGTGTTGTTTTAAGCGTAGATTAGACATATGAATGAGTTAGCATGGATATATATAGCTGATTATATATATATATATATATATATATATATATATATATATATATATATATATATATATATATATATATATATATATATTGTGACGATAATCTCCTTCAAGAGATTGAGCCTGCTCTTCCCTCCAAAAATACGTCGTTACAAATATATAAAACTACTATGGAAGAAATGTCCAACAACGACAACAACATCTCCAAGGTTTGCCAGAGCGCAAAACGTATGCAGCCAGGAACACCTGCTTCACCTCAAACCGCCAAACTACCTGTCTTGTTGCCGGCTCCTCGCTGATTGGCCGCCGGTCTAGCTGCAACTGCACTCCACCCACCATACTACTTGATGTCTGGGGCCGCCACGACCTCAGTCTTCAGAATATTCAGTGCTTTCATACGGTTAACACTTCTTCCTGGTAGACGTAAGCTTTGGCTTACGTACTCACCTAGTTGTACTCACCTAGTTGTGTTTGCGGGGGTTGAGCTCTGGCTCTTTGGTCCCGCCTCTCAACCGTCAATCAACAGGTGTACAGATTCCTGAGCCTATCGGGCTCTGTCATATCTACACTTGAAACTGTGTATGGAGTCAGCCTCCACCACATCACCCCCTAATGCATTCCATTTGTCAACCACTCTGACACTAAAAAAGTTCTTTCTAATATCTCTGTGGCTCATTTGGGCACTCAGTTTCCACCTGTGTCCCCTTGTGCGTGTTCCCCTTGTGTTAAATAGACTGTCTTTATCTACCCTATCAATCCCCTTCAGAATCTTGAATGTGGTGATCATGTCCCCCCTAACTCTTCTGTCTTCCAGCGAAGTGAGGTTTAATTCCCGTAGTCTCTCCTCGTAGCTCATACCTCTCAGCTCGGGTACTAGTCTGGTGGCAAACCTTTGAACCTTTTCCAGTTTAGTCTTATCCTTGACTAGATATGGACTCCATGCTGGGGCTGCATACTCCAGGATTGGCCTGACATATGTGGTATACAAAGTTCTGAATGATTCTTTACACAAGTTTCTGAATGCCGTTCGTATGTTGGCCAGCCTGGCATATGCCGCTGATGTTATCCGCTTGATATGTGCTGCAGGAGACAGGTCTGGCGTGATATCAACCCCCAAGTCTTTTTCCTTCTCTGACTCCTGAAGAATTTCCTCTCCCAGGTGATACCTTGTATCTGGCCTCCTGCTCCCTACACCTATCTTCATTACATTACATTTGGTTGGGTTAAACTCTAACAACCATTTGTTCGACCATTCCTTCAGCTTGTCTAGGTCTTCTTGAAGCCTCAAACAGTCCTCTTCTGTTTTAATCCTTCTCATAATTTTAGCATCGTCCGCAAACATTGAGAGAAATGAATCGATACCCTCCGGGAGATCATTTACATATATCAGAAACAAGATAGGACCGAGTACAGAGCCCTGTGGGACTCCACTGGTGACTTCACGCCAATCGGAGGTCTCACCCCTCACCGTAACTCTCTGCTTCCTATTGCTTAGATACTCCCTTATCCACTGGAGCACCTTACCAGCTACACCTGCCTGTCTCTCCAGCTTATGTACCAGCCTCTTATGCGGTACTGTGTCAAAGGCTTTCCGACAATCCAAGAAAATGTAGTCCGCCCAGCCCTCTCTTTCTTGCTTAATCTGTGTCACCTGATCGTAGAATTCTATCAAGCCTGTAAGGCAAGATTTACCCTCCCTGAATCCATGTTGGCGATTTGTCACGAAGTCCCTTCTCTCCAGATGTGTTACCAGGTTTTTTCTCACGATCTTCTCCATCACCTTGCATGGTATACAAGTCAAGGACACTGGCCTGTAGTTCAGTGCCTCTTGTCTGTCGCCCTTTTTGTATATTGGGACCACATTCGCCGTCTTCCATATTTCTGGTAGGTCTCCCGTCTCTAGTGATTTACTATACACTATGGAGAGTGGCAAGCAAAGTGCCTCTGCACACTCTTTCAGTACCCATGGTGAGATCCCATCTGGACCAACCGCCTTTCTAACATCCAGATCCAGCAGGTGTCTCTTGACCTCCTCTCTCGTAATTTCGAACTCCTCCAAGGCCGCCTGGTTTACCTCCCTTTCTCCTAGCACAGTGACCTCACCCTGTTCTATTGTGAAGACCTCCTGGAACCTCTTGTTGAGTTCCTCACACACCTCTCTGTCATTCTCTGTATACCTGTCCTCGCCTGTTCTAAGTTTCAATACCTGTTCTTTCACTGTTGTTTTCCTTCTGATGTGACTGTACTTCTGATGTACGTGTACTAAGAGAGGTGATAGCTTAAAGCCAATATTCCTGCACCTCTCATTTTATTGTATATTGCACTTCTTGTTATTACTCACTTGTCTTAACGTAACTTTTCATTTTGTCATTTAATTCTTCTTATTATTTTGATTGATTGATTTTATTATACGAATTTGTATGTCCATTTTATTCATGTTTTGTTTATTTAACGTAATTAAAATTTCATTGTTAAAATTTACTTGTGTTTTGTGTGTCTTCTCCTTACCTTACCACAGACGAAGTTCCAGATTTTCTATTTTTTTTTATTCTATGTGACGAGGCCATACCCCTTGCTTTGAACAGCCGAACACCAACGCGTTACCGTCACAATATATATATATATATATATATATATATATATATATATATATATATATATATATATATATATATATATATATATATATATATATATATATATATATATACCAGCAGCAGGTGCGGGTTGCCTGCGACAAGTCACTTCAGCTTTGATAATATCTCCCGAGAGCCCGCCAGGTGAACACGGTTGCCAGGTAGTGCTGCACCACACAATTTAAAATACATATATTAAAACTCTAAGGAGTATGATTTCCATTCATTTTGGCTGGAGAATTCTTCATTCCAAAAATCTGAAGATTTCTTTATGTCAAGAAAGTTTAAAAAAATTTAAAGACATGTCGAGAAGTGACAGTAGAGAGTTTTGACGTGATGGTAATGATGGTTGCGGAGAATCTCTCCACGAATCTAGTTGATCTCTTAGTGGAGGTTTGATCATTTTTCTCCGTCAATCTCTCATAGCTGGCTTCTCTGGATCCTCCTAGTTCTGCCCCCTCTCATCCACTTAGACTGGTGGTGGCTATGACGGCCACGGATTATAGCTTCTTGGTAGAGTCGTTGTTCGATATGTCGTCGCATTACAGCTTCTTGGTAGAGTCGTTGTTCGATATCTCGTCGCATTACAGCTTCTTGGTAGAGTCGTTGTTCGATATGTCGTCGCATTACAGCTTCTTGGTAGAGTCGTTGTTCGATATCTCGTCGCATTACAGCTTCTTGGTAGAGTCGTTGTTCGATATCTCGTCGCATTACAGCTTCTTGGTAGAGTCGTTGTTCGATATCTCGTCGCATTACAGCTTCTTGGTAGAGTCGTTGTTCGATATGTCGTCGCATTACAGCTTCTTGGTAGAGTCGTTGTTCGATCTGTCGTCTTATTACATACCAAGTGATACAGTCATGATAACATGGCGCTTTCTCCTGTCGCACAAGACCTTTTTAAAGGCGAGACGTGGCTTCACCCCTGTCGGCGGGCGTCATATTATGAGGAGCGAGGATGTGTGTCGGGGAAGCATGGATGCCCTGCCAAATAACGTCATGGTTTTTGAGCTGTGCAGCAGCCAAAACACACTCCCCTGCCCCCCATCACCCTGTAGGTACCTCTGTTGTGTACGTATATTAATTTCAGAACTCGCTGCATGTGGCGTTTTAAAGTTAAAAAAAATGCGTTCTATATCTTTATGAGGTTAGGTTAGTGAGCTCGACTGTGAAGTGTCTGGCTTCCTTCCTGTTGTTATCTTGTAGTTATGTGTATAGTCTCCAAGTCAGGCTACTGCTGGATATGTTAATGACCTTGCAACTTGGCAGTAATTACACAGGTAGTTCTGTTGCCTTTGATGCAGCCGCTTTGCTGTAATCCTGCAACTGCATGTATGTAAAGAGGTAAGTACAGAATACAGCACTGACCCACTTAGACGAACAAAGTTTGTTTTGTAAAATTATTAAATTCAAGATTGCAAGTATTGTCAATCTTTCATAAATTTTTCACATTTCGTCAGTTTTCGTCTGACGAAATTACCAGATCCATAAAACTTCAAAATATATTTTCAAATTCTTTGTTGGTTTTCTTCAAAATATTCGTGTGACGGGAGGATACACACACTCTGTGTCCGTGGTTCAAGTGGCGGGCGCTGTTCCTTCACCCCTGTCCTCCAGTCCCAGCTTTTAATTTGTCCACACACACACATCTCCCAAGTGCTATACTTTAACAATGGCTTAGCATTACGACAGCACTGCATAACAAAGCACTTTCTACTGATTTTATTCAGTGTATCTTGAAGATTACCACCCAGTCGTGTATTATAGAAATGACGACGTTTCGGTTCGTTCTTGACTATTATCAAGTCCAGATTAAACAGACAGACTGTCCAGTTGTTTAGATGTGCCTCGGAAAGATATGCTGACTGTCCCCCCATCATTTACCCATAATCCTTTCCCATTTTCCTGTTCCCCCTTCCGCGCCCCATAAACCCATCCACTCCCCCACAGACCTTCTGTTTACTTGTCATCTCAAAACACGAGATAAAACTGAGACGGACAATAACATATTGCTCGTTTTAGTCGTCAAAACCAATAACATCTTGCCCTACTTCTGGAGCAGATTTGCAGCGCCGCCGCTAAGTATGTGGTCTTTATCTCGAGGCCTTGTCTATGTCATTGTACAGTTACAGCCCCGCTCCTGTACCAGGTAAGTCCACTACGGGCTCACCATAGCCCGTGCTACTTGGAACTTTTTTGTTCCGAGTAGCTGAATCTAAAACAACATGTCATTGTAATGGGTAATTTAAACTACCTATACAGTCGGTGCACGGACTGGATGGGGCGTGTGCTTTTGAACTACTTGCATAGTCCAGACACGCGCACGAAGTGCTCTAACTTCTTAATTGCTTTCTCCACTAAATTCAGTATCGTGGGCTGCTGTCTTAATTGCCCTCTCACCACCTACACGCCCCGGGTCAGTGCTTGTCTGGCCTCTGGCACGTGGGTGGTAAACTGTTAAACTGTCTTCAGTTGTCTCCTGAAACACTAGATCTTTTTTTCTTAGTGCTCATCTGGTCCATCGCCGCCCTCTCTCTCTCTCTCTCTCTCTCTCTCTCTCTCTCTCTCTCTCTCTCTCTCTCTCTCTCTCTCATAGGTCGGGTGTTCGAGACTCCTAGTGCCCAAGGCGAATGAAATGTTACATCCACAGTAATGTGGAATACAGTTTGTATTGTATGACCCATTATACAATGACCCACACTGACCCACTATACAATGACGTATAGTGGGTCAGTGGTCCCTGTCTGCACATACCTCATAAATTATCCCCCACTTAATCCGGATATGAAAAAGAAGTTAGTAAGTAATTATCAAGGAAGGCACCAAGCCGGGGAAGCTATGTAGCACTAATATGAAAAGAAACAAAACATTATTTTTACCCGCAACATCGAAAAAAAACAGATGTTAAAATTGTTCTAACTCAATTCATGGTTTGAGAGGAATGAGCATAAACGAGGGAATGAGAGAGAGTGAAATTGAAATTGAAATTGAAATAAGTTTATTGAGGTAAAATACACACAAAGGGATGAGCTAGCTCAAGCTATTCTCACCCCGTTCAGTACATCGTGTTAATACATACATAGACACACATCACAAGTAATAAATGTATTACCGAATATTCTGAGAGATAAACATATACATTTCCTCCTTTACACAAGTAGAGAGAGGGTGAAGGACACAGCTGTCCGGTAATTGTGACGCTTATATCCGTATATCTGCCGGTAAATTCCGGATGTGTTGGCTTCCGGCGAGCCCAGCGGAGCGGCAGCGCCGCCAGGGATCATATGTGAACACCTGACTTGATTATATCACATAGAGACGCCTCAAGGTCCTGCCTCCTCTGCCACACACACACTGCTTAAGTGATAACTCCAAACACAGGGCTCTTATTTCACTTCATAAACCTTACATTTCGGCACTTTCTACCCCGTGGCTGACAGACCGACATGGTCGATAGATCGACTTGGGTGATAGACTCGCATGGCTGACAGATTCTAGTGACTGATAGCTCTTCTGACAGACAGCTCGCCGTGGCTGATAGACTACCCCCATATCCCACAAAAATACATGGCTGACATGCGTCTATTTTTAAATCCACAAGGGCCGTGACGAGGATTCGAACCTGCGTCCGAGATGCTTGTTATGACGTCGGCTACATTCCTCCAGTCTGACACAATCGTGGTTCACACATCAGTGTCTGACACGATTATTGGGACCAGAAGACCACTCGGGTCACACGATCTTGTCTGACACGCCTCCATACTTGGCACATCTCTGTGACATGCCACCATAGCTGATACGTGGCTGACGGAACTTCATATATATATCTATAAATAATAATAATAATAATAATATCACTATCTCCACTACCTGACACTTCCATTAGTCTCCACTACCTGACACTTCCATTAGTCTCCTACCTGACACCTGACACCTTCCATTAGTCTCCACTACCTGACACCTTCCATTAGTCTCGTACCACTTGTTACTATGCTCAAAGTGATTTAAGGCGAGTGCTTAGGAACAACCAGTGCGCAGGTTCGAATGCTCATCAAGGCTCCAACTACCTCTCTCAGTTGTCACGATGACGACACAAACAATATGATAATGTTGGATGTACGTTTGATACAGTCTAGTTACAGTGGTTGATGTCTGAATGGTGTGACGGCGTCGTGACGGGTTGAGTCGTCGTTGGAGGCTGATTGGTGAAGATTAAGCCACCCAAGAGGTGGCACGGGCATGAATAGCCCGTAAGGAAGATGCTGATGGTGATGGTGGTGGAGATGGTGATGTTGGAGATGGTCCGGAGAGATGGTGGTGTGTGGAAAGTCCGTAGTGTTGCTGCTGCCTGGTGTTTGATTGGCGATGATGTGATGTTCGTAACCTTATGCCCCTGTCCACCCGAGTCGTTTTAGAGCAAGGCTGCTCGTTAATTGATGGGGAAACTGCTTGATATCATTTGCGCTATGTGGAATTTTTGGAATGCTTGAGCAGCTGCTATATAATCAATGATGTAATTACTAAAGTCTCCACTTCCTGGCACCCCCATTAATCTCCATTACCTGACACCTCCCCTATTAGTGTCCACTACCTGGCAACCCTCGAGGCAGAAAAAAATAGGCAGAGCTTCCTTCAACTGATGCACCGGTTCACCTAGCTGTAAACAGGTACCTGGGACTTACAAAAACGGTATAAAATAGCAGAATAGTACTTGTCCAATTATAGAACTGGTTGCCGGACTATCGCTTACCAAACATGTAAACATTTACAGAAACGAAGACATTAAAACTAGGATTATTGTGAATGTTATGAACATAGAAGATGTGAACATTTTTATTGTATTGTTGAACACACTAAAAAACTTCCAAAAATAATGTCCAGCGGGTGAAATGGTGAAGAATAAAGATAAATATTATTGTTAAAACCTCACAGTGCATCAGTATACCTGGGACTTACCCAGCCAGGTCACAAACTTGCATAAACGCACAAGCCGAATGTTTCAGAAAGACTCCTCATCATGAAAGATCCGAACCTTAGACTGCCAGGAGCAATGATACCACTCACAAGTCCAGTTCAGGTTCAAGTATGTTTATTGAGATAAGAAAGAAATACATCTCAAAGGGATAGAGTAGCTTAGGCTATTTCCACCCCTCTATACAAGTCCAATACCCTGACCCAATGACCACCAGACTATTCAAGTCATTGGTAGCTGAGGTAGGACTTGTCATTGGTTATAGTAATATAATATAGATATAATATATAGTAATAATAGACATTCCTCCTCACGAAATATAGAGCGAGATATTTACGAGAACTGATCAGAGTGTATCGTGACGAACATATCTTGAAGTCCATTAAGCAGGTGGAGCCGTAAAGCGCGGGTACCCTCACCAGCAGGAAAATACGAAAATTCTACGTTTTTAGTTGATCTTGTGTTTATATGTTTATTCCTGGTCTGAACAGGTAATCGCTATAGGGAGCTAAGCGCCCAGGTTTCATGGCATCAACCACCCACACTGTTGAGAAAAAAAATAGGTCTGAGAGTGGACTCGATACGAGGCCTCGAGATTCTTTAGCTGTGATCGGTCAATTGGGTGGTTGGGTGGAGTAGAGCAGAGTTTCCAATATTTCTCGTGACGTGGCGTGAAATAATTTTTTCACAACTTCAATGAGGAAGGAAAGTTTTAATAAAATGGCAAATAATGTAACTATTTTAACTTCGTTACAACACCATTACCTTTATGGAATATCTCTGAGACAAGCTTTATTTCATCTGAAGAATGAATAAAATAAATCAGGGATATATATACACCAAGAGGTGTATACACCAGCTTCTCGGTCTATATACACAGTATTCAAAGTATTCATGCTGGTTGGTCGGCAGGCACTTGTGGTGCCCTTAATAACTCTTCAGAAGTTGATAGAAATTAAGCTCATCACCAAATCAATCCAAATCCACCTTCGCCGAAGCTTTGATGAGCTGACAACGAAGTCTTACCCTGAAGACTGTCTAGAGCAGTGAGTTATTCTCTAGGTTTCCTTTAGCATGTATCCCTGAAAATTTGCCATGACATAACCGTTCAGCTCCTGCCAGCAATGAAGGAACGTTCAGATGGTCTTGATAATAAAAATGCTCAAACCTCCCTGACGCATCGGCAGCAGCGTCAAGATCTGCAGGATGGTACGAGAAATCGACCAATTATGAACCATTAGTCTGGCTGAAAACACACACTAGAATACACACATACATCAGGTACGTTCAGGTCTTCCAGGCTTCACCAGGTCCTAATATAGACTAATTTTATCTTCCAGACATCAATAAAAGACACAAAATTATAAATGGTTTGCATTGCAAATGTTCTTTTGTAACATTTATTTTTGTTTGTGTCTGTACAAGTTTCCTGGGAATATATTTCAAGGTCAGTTGCTCCTCCGAACGACTCAGATTTATTGTCCATGATTAAGGAACTAATGTATCCACGTCTTGAGGGGTTGTCTTCACTACAATGGAGAGAGACACACCACCGTTGTTCGGTCCATAACCGCACTCATAAGGCTTCATTGTTGCTGACATTGGTAACGTAAGTGTTGTGCGTTGTTGATGGTTGGGCTGACGACACCATTGATGAGAATCATTGCTGGTAGGGCTTCTAACACCATTGATGAGTTAAGTGTTTGTTTGAAGCATATAACACAATTGATGAGAATGTGTTTGTTGGGATTTTAACACCATTGATGGTAATGGTAAAAAGTGTCACTTTTCGATCCTCTACACTTGTTAAGCGTCTTTGTCGCCTGTGATAACTGTTCATCATGGCTGTTACAGTGTCATTGCTTCACTTACACCACACTTATTAAGTGTTCTATATACTTGTGTCGTTCACCGTAATCATTAAGCGTTGTTATTGTTTAAATCCTTCTACCCTCACAGCTCACGGTAAACATCTGGTTTAATATAACCGGTGCTGATTCTATATGTTTTTGTTTGGGAGTCATAACTGTTCCGTAGGATTCACTGACAACAAATGGCATAGTGGTGATTTAGTTGATGACTTGCTGAATGGTAATTTGTTAAATGGTGATTGGTTAAGTAGTAATTTGTTTAGTTGTAATTTGAGTTCACGTTTAGTTTCTGGCAATTTATTTGTGTCTCATAATTCTTTTAGTAAATGAACACTTGTCTACTTCCGTTGCACTTTTAGCAACACTGTTTAACACTTTCAGGTAACGTGTTGCAATGGGGAACAAGTGTGTGGTACCGAATACGTCACTTGGAAGTTAGTCATAGGTTTATGTGTTAAGGTTGTTACTTCTTTGTGCTTCAGTACACACTGCTTCTTGAAGAAACAGTTATCACTGTTCCTTAGAGAAACAGTCATCACAGCTCCTTGGAGAAACAGTCATCAATGCTCCTTGGAGAAACAGTCAACACAGCTCCTTGGAGAAACAGTCAACACAGCTCCTTGGAGAAACAGTCAACACAGCTCCTTGGAGAAACAGTCATCACAGCTCCTTGGAGAAACAGTCATCCCCGCTCCTTGGAGAAACAGTCTACACAGCTCCTTGGAGAAACAGTCAACACAGCTCCTTGGAGAAACAGTCATCCCCGCTCCTTGGAGAAACAGTCATCACAGCTCCTTGGAGAAACAGTCATCACAGCTCCTTGGAGAAACAGTCATCACAGCTCCTTGGAGAAACAGTCATCACTGCTCCTTGGAGAAACAGTCATCACAGCTCCTTGGAGAAACAGTCATCATAGCTCCTTGGAGAAACAGTCATCACAGCTCCTTGGAGAAACAGTCATCACTGCTCCTTGGAGAAACAGTCATCAATGCTCCTTGGAGAAACAGTCATCACTGCTCCTTAGAGAAACAGTCAACACAGCTCCTTGGAGAAACAGTCATCACTGCTCCTTGGAGAAACAGTCAACACAGCTCCTTGGAGAAACAGTAATCACTGTTCGAGTTTCGCTACACTTCCTATTTAAAATAACACCTACAAAAAAAGTCGATCACACGAAGTTAAAAAAATCGCCGATGCGTATCCGAGTAAGATTCCCCAGCGAGCGTCAGAATGGTGGTAACAAATTCCTGAAAATAAAATCTGACCAGATCATTGCGGTCGCCTCTCCACCGAGCGCTACTCTCCGTGACACTTCACAAATACTTCGCCGTTGCACATTTCGTTCAGGAAGTCGCTCGCTACGGTGGATCGCAAGATCATTTTTCATGTCCCTGACTCAGCTGCATCACCGCGAAGATTGCGAGCCTCTTCGCGAGGGGCAGAGGATGAAGGGGATGAAGATCACAGTATTCTCTCACGTGTCATCTAGTCATGAAACGGTTTTTCATGCGCTTCGATGCTAAGAGAAAGATATATGTCTCCCGTTATTTTTAGAACAAGTTAAAGGTTGAAAATTCGGTATCATAATTTTTTTGTTAGAGTCGACAAATGATCGATGATTAGACTAGAGCTTGTGTTGAGCAGACCACACACTAGAAGGTGAAGGAACGACGACGTTTCGATCCGTCCTGGACCATTCTCAAGTCGATTGTGAACGGTCACAATCGACTTGAGAATGGTCCAGGACGGACCGAAACATCGTCGTCCCTTTACCTTCTAGTGTGGAGTCTGGTCAACATACTTTAGCCACGTTATTGTGACTCGTCGCCTGCATAGAGATTGTGTGAAGTGTCGACTGTGATATTTGAGTTTACTCTCTCGATAGCATCTTGGTTTACACGGGTAAGGGTAAGAAGAGGTAGCTATGTGTTAAGAGTATTAAACAAGTATGACTATGCAGTACCTGGTTGGAGTTTGAGAACAAGGAAGTATAGTGTTTGAGGACGGAGGGAAGGAATGGTGACCAGCCGCTCACACCATTAAGGGATTTAACAGCAGTGCTGCAGGAAGTGATGCGGGGAATTTTCTCATTGAAATATGCTCTTGAACAGTCTTGAAGACTGTTCAGGATTAAAGCTTATTTGCAGGTTGGTCAATAAGCTCTTTTGTGACCTTAATAATCCTGCAAATGTGGCAAAGTTTACACAAAGAAATCACATCACGTTAAAGTGATTTCTTTGTCCATTTGAAGAGAAGCGTTGGAAGTAAAAGTCCTAGATAATGACTAAGCTTCAGTTGTAAACCTCAAGACCCTTAGAGGATTCAGGTAAATCCCAGGTTGCATTGCTTTTGACTATGTCGAAGTTGTGGTGGTCTAATAGGCGCTTGCTTGGGAGTACCCAGAGAGCATCGGTTTGAATCATCCTCATTGCTCCTACTGATTTTTTGTTGCCAAGCTTTTAGCCAACACCACGCCAAGCTGATCGCTCGTACATGCTTGCAGATTGCCAAGATTTACCTTTACCTCTCTCTCTCTCTCTCTCTCTCTCTCTCTCTCTCTCTCTCTCTCTCTCTCTCTCTCTCTCTCTCTCTCTCTCTCTCTCTCTCTCTCTCTCTCTCTCCCTCCCTCCCTCTCGCAGGGCGTTTAATATTTCATTCAGCTAAATAACTCTATGCTAAGCATATTTGAAACTTGACTTCAGGAAAATTGCAGGGATGTGGGGGTGTCTATATAAGCCGATATTTCTTAAAATGTGGTGCTGGGACCGACCTTAGTTATCTTATTACCCTCCCATACCCCACTTGTTTCATATGTGAAGCCGGAAACATGAGACTAGCCCTAAGCGTCTGGTCTCCATGGACAGAGAAACAGACATTCTCCTTTATATATTTTATATTCTCTTGTCTTATGGAATAATGCTCTTGAGAATTGAGTTGATTTTATTTTGCGTAGTCTATTTTCTTTTGTCTCATAACAATTATTAAAGCATATATTTTTTTAGGATGGATAAATTAAATTAATTGGTACTTATGAGTAGTGTTATAAGAGAAAATATTTAATGACGGGAAAGTAATGCATCAAATACGACCATTCATTTAGTTCCAAAGTGTGTGAGTGTGTGTGTGTGTGTGTGTGTGTGTGTGTGAGTGTGTGTGTGTGAGTGTGTGTGTGTGAGTGTGTGTGTGAGTGTGTGTGTGTGTGTGTGTGTGTGTGTGTGTGTGTGAGTGTGTGAGTGTGTGAGTGTGTGAGTGTGTGTGTGTGTGTGTGTGTGTGTGTGTGTGTGTGTGTGTGTGTGTGTGTGTGTGTGTGTTTCGGTAATTTTTATCATGAAAGAGTCGCAAATATTCCAGATTAGAAACTGAAATTATTATAATCAACGCGAGTCATTTGAAATTACATATCTGAGGCACGATATCTGCATGAGAGTCCACCTGTCAACCTTCTTTTTTTCCTTGAGACTATTATCTCAAGGTTAGACCATGTGTCTAGGACTGAGGAATGAGCAGCACCATTGTCCTCGCTTCAGAGGTTACAGAGGAGCGTTCACACCAGCCTGTGATGTGAGTGTGGAGGAGAATATGCTTAATCTCGGAGAGGCAGCATATTCAGTCTTGGCTATGCTTGTTGGGGCTGGAGAAATCCAAGTAAAACGCAGAAGTGGTGTGTAGACACGACTCAGCCCTCAAGTACGTGCTGCTGCCAGCCGTGGACAGATCACTCACAACGCTAGGCCGTGCCTTGCTCTTTTGATGACGAATATATAAGTAATCAATTATGGTAAGAAGTTACAAAGCCCGAAGTTCTGTTTTAGGACCATTCAACATGCAACACTACAAAGATTCCTAGATATCATTGTTGCATTCGTATTGATATTCTCAGTAACGTAAGATTCACTGAGGATTTGACCGAATAAACATTTCGTCTGGAAGCATGATCGAGCCGAATGTGTGACTGGCGGTGGTGGAAAGAACTGGCTGTTATGATAGCAATAACTGCAGCTGCGCATGCGCCCACAGTCTCCCCGAGAGGCTTAGGAGGACAGGCAGATGACAGTCACTGGTAGTTGGTTGCCAGCGACAGGTAGTTGACGCTGCTGGCCATTAAAGTGTTTTAACCAAACTCAAGCATTAGCCTGTACACGCCTCGGTAGAAATAGAAGGTCAATTAACTCATTTTCTTACTCATGTGGTCCGGAGCAATTCCAAGCTGATGTATAATTTAAATAGGACAACCAATACAAATTTTATCTCCACCTCTCATATCCCCCCCCTCACTCCCAAACACTCATCCACACAACATCCTCACTAATATAAAGATCTCACCATTCCCTCCCACAAACTGCTCCTCGTCCTCCTCCCTCACCCATCCCCATCCCCTACCCATTCCTATCCTCCATGCGTGAAGGGCGGGTCTCACTCCTTGCGGTCAATAGCCAATGTGATGCCGCCAGCCCGTCAAGGGGTTAGGGGGGGGGGGAGGGGGGAGGGGAAGATCCAGCTATAACAACACTATTGGTATGAAGAGACTAGAGATATTCCATATTTCTCCCACCTTTACTTTACCTGCACCTATCCATCATCTTTTCTCCAAAACAAACACACACACACACACACACACACACACACACACACACACACACACACACACACACATACACACACACACACACACACACACACACACAGGTATATATTTACTGTGCACTCAGGCACCATAGAGTCAGGAGAACATGCAAGTCAGCAGACTCATCATGGGTGTTTTGGAGGAAATCTCTGACCATATGGTGCCCCTTGTTGATGGTTATGGTGGTGGAGAGGTGCTAGTGTTGGAGTGCTAGTGTTGGAGACGTGCACTTCAGGTCACTGAAGGACACGTCTATCCTAACCTACCAGTGCTAGGGATAATAAATCAAGGACACGAAGCTGCTGAACTCGAACCCTCATTTCAGGCAAGTGTAGTGGAGGCGATAGCAACTGTCTCTCCCGGCGGTAACACCTGTAACAGGGGTGATGAGGACATTTGTTGAAGGAGTACCACTGGGACTTCCCTGGGAGGATTCTCTGGGACCCTCTGTCAACCTTGTGGGACAACGAGGCTATTGGTGATATTTAGAGAGTAATTTAAGATAGAGATTGATGAATATTATTTAGTAACTATAAACTCCCATTATTGATAGTTGTTACCTAGGTAAAGTTAGGTAAACATGTAGAAACATATGGCCAACATTCTCAGCCACGTTATTGTGACTCATCATTTGAATATGGAAACAAAATCTAATTCTGACTGCTGCTTTCGTCTTGATTTTGAAGCCCAGTACCTTTAGGGAGCCGATCGGCCGAACGGACAGCACACTGGACTTGTGATCCTGTGGTCCTGGGCTCGATTCCAGGCGCCGGCGAGAAACAATGGGCAAAGTTTCTTTCACCCTATGCCCCTGTTATACCTAGCAGTGAAATAGGTACCTGGGTGTTAGTCAGCTGTCACGGGCTGCTTCCTGGGGGTGGAGGCCTGGTCGAGGACCGGGTCGCGGGAACAAAGCCCCGAAATCATCTCAAGATAACCAGTAACGGTATTTTTTGACCAACACGTGGCACTAAGGTAACGACCAACGCACGAAACTGCGAACGAAACGCGAAACCTCATTATCGATAATACTCCCTCACTTACCCGGCAAATGAATAAGAATTACGTTAAAAATATAAGATATTTGGTTAGACGCCGAACTGCGTAAGACAGTTCGTATATCGGAACGCGACATGTTATACTCTGGAGACTTCGCTATGAGCCTGAGTGTAATGATGGGTTGTACTGCCAGGAATTCTCTTCACAGGGAATTTTCTGGTTCCCTCAAAGTATGGAGGCAGTTGGTACAATTTTATGGAGGTTCAGAGGAGTTGATATTATATCGTAAAGATTCTGTTTGAAAGTCTGTGCTGACGAACTTTCAGAATATTTGCTATAAGAACGTTCTCCTACACACACACACGCACGCACGCACGCACGCGCGCATCAATAAATTGGACAAGGTGCAAAAAAATACAACTAAATGGCTTCCGGGACTAAAAAACAAGAGTTAGAGGTATTAAATATACCACAACTAGCAGAACAAAAGAGGTGACATGACCACTACGTACAAAATAGTAACAAGAATCGACAAAATTGACAAGGAAGATCTTTTTAAAACTGCACTTCAAAAACAAGAGAACATAAGTTTAAGCTAAGGAAACAAAGCTCCCCCCCCCCCCACCCCCCAAAAAAAAAATAGCAATTAGAAAGTTCACTTTTGCAGAGTAGTGCAGAGGGTTGGAACAAGATAATTGAGCCGTCAGTGGAGTTCAAAACCGTCAGTAGTTTCAAAGCGTCACTTGACAAAGGGTACTGATAAAACAACCAATTCTCTTCTTTAGATAGTATTTATTTTACCTATGTGAACCGTCGCACAAAGATTGCCGTTCTAAGCAATTAAATAGTAGAACTTTGTACTATTCACTTCATAGAGTCGTAAAAAAAATGAAGCTAAAAAAGGCAAATTTAAATATTCCTAGGCCTAATATATCACACAAGTACTGTATTAGGTCTGAGATATCGTATATTAAGCCTAGGAAGATTAGATTAGTTTAGTTAATCTTTGCAAAATAAGCATAAAATTGTTTTCCAGTTTGTCCAACTCAATAAATGCCGATTTCTACTTTCAAATTTCGTTATCTGTCGGTATATATATCACCCGCCAAACACACACCGAAACTACGACGTTTGTACAACGTTCGAACAAGTTTTAATACCTAACCAGTTATAACAACCAATATAGCAAGTTGTAACAACGTTCTAATACGTTATAAACACGTTTAGCCAAGATGTAACAACTTTATTACAAGTTGTAACAAGCGGAAAATAGACAGTTTCGGTTTGTGTTTCGAGGGTATGGTCCTCATCGTAAGCATAAGTTCTATGCTTAGCATAAGTTCAGCATAAGACAGCATAAGTTCTACCAAAACAGGCGGATGGGCTGGAGAAGACCAAACCACAAGCATAGCTCTCACCTTCTATTACCACTTAGCTAATTACACACAAACTCCAAACAATCCCCATCAAAGGTATAAAATTACATCTATTCTTGCAAGCTTCAGCTGCCACAAATTAACAGGGAAACCGTGTATTGCTACAAGACCAGAAGGAGGGGGGTGCCTGACCCCGCACCCTGGCCACAGAAACTGTGCTACCGTCCGTACTCCCTACAGACGGTAGGTAGGTAGTACAGACCGTGCTTCCGTCCGTAAACACGCTGGATGGAGAAACCCATTTATTATACCTCAAAACGTGGTCGTCAGAAATTATCGAGCAAGAAGCGTGAGACGGGTATGATCGCCTCCAGACGGGGACACAGTCGACGCGACATGGGTTATAGAAGAACATGAAACAGGGAAAATGAACGGACCAAAAAAAAACTGATCAATTGATAATCAGGTCAAAACAAAAATGACAGAAAAGAGGAGAACAATAAGTGAGGGTGAAGCCTGAGTTCACTCAGATCACGGACTGAAGAACACAAGAACAATTTCATGGACTTTTGCTCCTGGGAACAACAGAACAGAACCGCAACAGAAGAGTAAAAATATATATACTGTACTGAGGACAGTATGAGCACGCCACGAACCACAAAGACTCAAAGAAAGACAGTATGACACAAAGAATGACAGTATGGCACAAAGACAGTATGACACAAAGACAGTATGACACAAAGAAAGACAGTATGACACAAAGAATGACAGTACGACACAAAGAATGACAGTATGACACAAAGAATGACAGTATGACACAAAGAATGACAGTATGGCACAAAGAATGACAGTATGACACAAAGAATGACAGTATGACACAAAGAAGGACAGTATGACACAAAGAAAGACAGTATGACACAAAGAAAGACAGTATGACACAAAGAAGGACAGTATGACACAAAGAAAGACAGTATGACACAAAGAATGACAGTACGACACAAAGAATGACAGTATGACACAAAGAATGACAGTATGACACAAAGAATGACAGTATGACACAAAGAATGACAGTATGACACAAAGAATGACAGTATGACACAAAGGAGGACAGTATGACACAAAGAATGACAGTATGACACAAAGAAGGACAGTATGACACAAAGAAAGACAGTATGACACAAAGAAGGACAGTATGACACAAAGAAAGACAGTATGACACAAAGAATGACAGTATGACACAAAGAAAGACAGTATGACACAAAGAATGACAGTATGACACAAAGGAGGACAGTATGACACAAAGAAAGACAGTATGACACAAAGAATGACAGTATGACACAAAGAAGGACAGTATGACACAAAGAAAGACAGTATGACACAAAGAAAGACAGTATGACACAAAGAATGACAGTATGACACAAAGAATGACAGTATGACACAAAGAAAGACAGTATGACACAAAGAATGACAGTATGACACAAAGGAGGACAGTATGACACAAAGAAAGACAGTATGACACAAAGAATGACAGTATGACACAAAGAATGACAGTATGACACAAAGAAAGACAGTATGACACAAAGAATGACAGTATGACACAAAGCAGGACAGTATGAGGACGCCACCTTACCCTGCAACCCTAGGTAGATCGTACTCTAGTGATGGTATGTTGTTATCTAGTATATTCTCCAGTGGCGTATGTTATCTTACATGTCCTCCAGTAGTGATTAGTTGCTATCTTATGAGAAGCCAACCACAACTGGAGCATATATATGTGCTTCAGCAGTGGTTGTTATCTTATATACAGGACTAAGAGTCCTTTTCACAAATGATACTATTTTTTTTTTTCTTGCTGATTGAACAATCTCGTTCAAAATATCCCTCTGCTTTAGAAGTGATTGTGTCGTCACATCCCGGTCAATATCCCGCCGGTCTTTCAGTGACTGTACAGTCACATCTCGGTAGGTCACAATTACTATATAATCTTAGGTTGTTGTGGGCCACATCCATAAAGTATTGTATTGGACTGAATTACCCGTCTCTTATTGTCTATGGGGTGTATGTAGCTGTCTCCTGTTCTGTAGACGGTGAGTGTACGTGTCCGTTCTAGTCAGAGGTGTGTGTGTACATGTATGTTCTGTACACGTACACAGTGTATGTTCATACACAATGTTGTTCATGGCGTTCATAATTCTTCATAGATGCAAATGCGTCTACAACGCGTTCATTTTGTAGGCCTACATAATCTTGCGCTCGTTAAGGGGTTGTTCATGTAATTAATCCATGTTTTCCATCCCTGTTGGCCCTAACATTACACTCTGATAAACCTCGTATTAGCGTGTGCAGGTCTTGTGCTATTAAGCGCTCGAGAGATAAAGATGTAATTGCTTGTAATTACCAAATAGCATCCTGTGATGAACACGTTCGTATCTCTAATGATCAGTCAATTTTAAGCTGGGTATCAGTTTGTACTAACGTGTGTTTGTGGTTTGTTCCTTAATCTAAGCTCAACCGCATCTACCGTGTTATCGCTCTGACTGCAACTGGTATTGCAACATGGCTACAGGGCATATTGCTTCCTGTTTCGTGTTTGGAAGAGTTGCTTTAATCTGCGCAATCCCGCACAAGCGGCCTCAGTGCCGAGAAAGGGTATGCACAGACTAAGGAGAAAGCGCCAAGCTATTACGACTATATAGCACTTAGAAGGGATCAGGATAAGGATTTGGGATGGGACGAAAGGAGGAATGGTGCCCAATCACTTGGACGGTAGGGGATTGAACACAGACCTGCATGAAGCGAGACCGTCGCTCTACCATCTAGCCCAAGTAGATGTTATTTTCGTTCGTTATCGCCAGCCGGAACTGGTGGTGTTGCCTAGAGAGAGATTCTCTTCAAGAAGCGTGTCTAGTGGCAGTGTTGGTCGGGAACCACGAGGTTTGGGGACGGTCACTTTCTCGATCTGTTTGTATGTAGAAAACTGGCTCCACAACCCATGTATGGAGTCTGCTTCCACTACTCCATATTCCGTGTATGGAGTCTGCTTCCACAACTCCATATTCCGTGTATGGAGTCTGCTTCCACTACTTTGTATTCCGTGTATGGAGTCTGCTTCCACAACTCCATATTCCGTGTATGGAGTCTGCTTCCACTACTTTGTATTCCGTGTATGGAGTCTGCTTCCACAACTCCATATTCCGTGTATGGAGTCTGCCTCCACTACTTCATATTCCGTGTATGGAGTCTGCTTCCACAACTCCATATTCCGTGTATGGAGTCTGCTTCCACGACTTCATATTCCGTGTATGGAGTCTGCTTCCACAACTCCATATTCCGTGTATGGAGTCTGCTTCCACGACTTCATATTCCGTGTATGGAGTCTGCCTCCACTACTTCATATCCCATGTATGGAGTCTGCCTCCACTACTTCATATCCCATGTATGGAGTCTGCCTCCACCACTCCCCATCCTGTGTGCGGCGTCAGCCTATACCATTTCACTTTACAACCAGTCCTACTTCACTACCTTGACGCTAGAAAACATTTACTAGCATCGTCATTTTTCATGTTTAACTTTTCCATCTTGTTCCGCCCATGACAGAGAAGCTGCCTATGTTCACCCTGCATGTGTGGGTGTCTTTAAACATGCACGTATGTGTGTGTGTGTGTGTGTGTGTGTGTGTGTGTGTGTGTGTGTGTGAGAGAGAGTTGTTACTGCACATGAAAATTTGTGTGACTTTTTTTTCCAAGATGTTGTCATTATAGTTTTTCGTGTATGTTTATACTTCGTCTGATGTACAAAATTCCCTTCACGCGAGGCACGAGGAAGTATACAGATGAAGTTCCGTGTTCACACGCCGTTACTCCCTCAAAGAAAATCTACCATATCATTTGTCAACCATCTTGTCTCTTCCTGCGGAGCGATCACATACGAAGCAGAGTGATGGAAGCCGGGATGATTCGCTATCTTGAACCCTCTCATGCGCGTCATGTTTCACGTCGTTCATATAACTGCAGCGAGTAAAGTTACTGTACATTCGGGCAAAACAAAGTGAAATTTATGAATATAAACATGAAAACGCTCAGGTAAAATGCCAAATATCCTGTTCTAAGGTGTGTTCTACTAGTTTATGGTGTTGAGGAGGATGAGACGGCTATCAGCTTCTTAAGGCCGTTCTGATCATAGTATCTTAGATGATATTTTTCATATTACACAACGGTGCTTCGACATTTGCAATTCCTTGTCGGCAGCGGACTTTCGAGGAGACCTCGACGAATCAGGAGCTTGACGTTGAGGGAATTAAGTGCTTGACACGTGTGACTGGAAAGATGATTGTGACTAGTTTTGTCTGCTTCACAAGACGAAAAATTAAATATTAAAAACAAGTTGTTCTATTTAAACCTAATCAGTTTAATAATAATTTATATAAATCTCTAATAATCTATTTAAATTTATTTTAATCTCTAATAATCTATTTAAATTTATTTTAATCAATTTAAATTTATAATTTAAATCTATAATAATCTATTTAAATCTATAATAATCTATTTAAATCTATAATAATCTATTTAAACCTATAATAATCTATTTAAATCTATAATAATATATATGAATTTAGAATGATCTATTATCTAATTAAAAGATTATATAATTTGGGAAGATGGAGCTGAAAATTAGATTTACTTTTTTTTGCCGAAAGAAGTTTTGAAAGAAGTCATCATAAACTCATCATATTGATGATGATGAGGTTATGATTACTCATCGTCTTACTCGCTCTGGTTACGATCCTGGCAGTCACTTCACTCTCCTTTGGTCTCTATTGAAGGGCATAAAAAGTTTCCCATTGTGAAATATTATTTTCATTACATTTATTGTATGAATTTTTTGTACAGTAAATCCAAAATTGGAGGACTGTTGTTAAGCTTTTAAAACATAAATCGGCTTCGAAATATATCATCAGTGGTTAAATTAATTATTTTGTAGTTTGTGGATCACTCTCCAGAGGCATTGAAGTTACCTGCGACGCTGAACGGTATTGCAAAGAGGCTTCTGCATCTGCATCACCTGCTCATCTCCCGTGCGCCTTGCAATTCAATGACGAGAACGAGTCGTTACAGTGAGAATTATGTTCCTTAATAAAGGGAAGCGTGTCGTCAAGGCCTGAGCTATAGACTGGCATTACAGAACGGTAATATCAGAGGTCTCCTGGATGATGGGTAAGGCACGTAGCTAGCACGTAGACTTTTACGTGCTAGCTGAAGTATTATTGCTGGGATGTCACGTAAGAGATTCTCTTCCCGGCCACGATCTTGAAGGCTTGTGATCACATGCATTTTCTCGTGAGTCGTTGCCTATGTTATGAGGCTCAGTACCTACGCCATGAGGCCTACTGCCTACGCCATGAGGCTCAGTACCTACGCCATGAGGCTCAGTACCTACGCCATGAGGCTGACTACCTACGCCATGAGGCTCAGTACCTACGCCATGAGGCTCAGTACCTACGCCATGAGGCTCAGTACCTACGCCATGAGGCTCAGTACCTACGCCATGAGGCTCAGTACCTACGCCATGAGGCTGACTACCTACGCCATGAGGCTCAGTACCTACGCCATGAGGCTCAGTACCTACGCCATGAGGCTCAGTACCTACGCCATGAGGCTCAGTACCTACGCCATGAGGCTCAGTACCTACGCCATGAGGCTGACTACCTACGCCATGAGGCTCAGTACCTACGCCATGAGGCTCAGTACCTACGCCATGAGGCTCAGTACCTACGCCATGAGGCTCAGTACCTACGCCATGAGGCTCAGTACCTACGCCATGAGGCCTACTGCCTACGCCAGGATGCTTGCTGCAGTAAGATGTTTGTCAAACAATCTTTATTGAGTAACAAGAAAACCATGATAAGAATGATCAAGAAACAAGCAATATGATTTTAGAGATAACTGAAGAGCAATTACACCCCCATATGGTATATGCGATATGGTATATAGTATATGCTATATGGTATATGCTATATACGAGAGCGAAACTGAACACGAGTCTCTTGAGTGGTGAGCAGGCACTTGCCAGACTTGAATATTGCTGAATCCTTCGATAGGATCTGACTCAAAGGATTCCCCAAGGATTTACGTGTACAACTACGAAACCTATACATCTTTTCGCGATCATGGCGGCTTTGTATTAAACAGTTTACAAACTTCGAAACTCTGCGAGACCGTTCTCTACCCAGTGCTCTTATTGTTAAAGCTGAGCGTTTTGGAGCTCTTGAAACATTAATATAAATGCAAACTATAACCATGAGTGAGGAAAGATGCACAGGTTTCGTAAGTGTATTCGTAAATTCCTGACGAATCAATGGCTCAGGTGTACCAAGCTAACGACTTGGAGCTAACGAAAATGGTGCCACCTCAAGACACAAGTAACAGAGCGTTAAAGAAGCCATTTTTATCGCAAACGCGTCATTGACGTGTTTGCGTCAATGTCATTGTGAAATATTATTTTCAGTCAGTCATAACATACAACCACTAAAACAGATCAAATATTATATTTTAGCGTAATAGGCTAATAGTGAAAGTGTGTGTTCGTTGAGTGGGGCTAATAGCTTTAAATAATATCTCCTCACACTACACGGGTTGTGGATAGTTATGACCATTCTAATGACTCTATATTGGTTGTAACATAGTTCAATATCTCCCGCTCACTCCTCTCCATAATGCTTTTTTTTTTACTCTTTGTAACTAAGAAAATAAATGAAGACGCAAGAATCTAAATTGCGTCAAGGAAATGCCTAATCCCGAGTGTAAACTACTGTACCACCACGGAAAAAGGGCAGGGGGTTGTGTAAAGAAATTGTAACCTATGAATGGCATAGTTCAACACTGTAGTAGGTGATTACGGCCCTACGACTCCTCTTTTCAGCAGATAAATCGCGACATTTAAGCAAATAACACGGTCCAATTCATCCTACTCGCCCATGTCCGTGGACACGGGCGTCACGTGCAATAGAGCGAGCATTATAATAGACAATTTTATTTCAGCAATGAACGTGTCTGTGGTTTTCTTTCAATGGGCTATTTATCACCTGACTTCAGTCGCGCTGTTGTGTACATTCTCTTGAAATATTGTGGTGTCATGGTGATGCTCTGGTGATGCCTTAGTGATGCTCTGGTGATGCCTTAGTGATGCTCTGTGAAGACCCTGGTGATGCCCTGGTGATATCCTGGTAATGCCTTTGTGATGCACTGGGTTTTGCACGTGAATGGTCAAGCTTAGGCATGATTGTATATCCAGTACAGTGACTGCAAGGTACATATCAGAATTATACCATGAATCTTAGATTTCGATTAAAAGCTGCATTCGCAAGTTGTTTATACAAATCATTACAGATGAACAGGTAGGTAGGTAGGACCTACCTGCTGAAGTGAACAGGTAGGTCTTTCTACTGGTGAGTGGGACTCTCACCACTGATGACGGGATGCTTGTTACCCATAGGGATATAAATCCATGGAACTGCCTACCCGCTGCAGCCGTAAATGCCAAAACGTTACTTCATTTCAAAAATTCAGTTTGAGAAAAATCCCTGGAAACAATGGAGAGATCCTTGACAAGTTGCCGGCTTCATGTCTCCACTGAGGTCACTACATAGTCGCCCCTCAGGTAAATTCAGGTAAATATTAAATGTGATCAAAAATTGGGTTTCAAGTCAAAGTGTATCTGGTCCGAAGATACACCACTCATGTGTGGTATGTCATTCATTTACTATATTAAGAAAATGGGTTCGAATGAAACTTGGTCCAGGGCCAAGATACATCAATCACTTACGAAACCTGTACATCTTTCTTCAAACTTGGTGGCAGTGTTTACATTTGTTAAGCAGTTTATGAGCTCTGAAACACAACGAGTGTGTTCCTAACAATAATAACCTTGGATTGGGAAGTTTCCAAGCTCGTAAATTTTTTAGTAAATGTAGAAAAAAGCCGCCATAATTAAGGAAAGATGTACAGATTTCGTAAATAGATTCGTAAAGGCTTAATGAAGCCGGTCCCACACATTAATAATAACACATTGCTTTTGTGGGAGCTTCAGCTTAGGTTGCAGCCTTCAGTTACGTGTTATTGGTGTTAGAAACATTCATGGTAAAAATAATTTGTTTAATATTATTGTTAGCATTATTATTAACATTAATCGACCTTAGGTAGCTAAGACTTATTACTGTCTTTATTCTTTATTATTTAAGTTATTCATTTTATTCTAGGTTATTCTTTTTGTCCTAGATATGATTAATATACATTTTACGTTACTCTTTACAAGATCATACGTATTTCAACCTAGAGAAGATATAATAATTAGTAACATGTTGCTTGGAATATGTTTCCTCGTGTTTGTAAACATTACAACAACTGATTTCTGTTTACTGTATTTACTTAAGCACGTGGGAAATGTATGCACATGACCCGGTCCCCGAGGCAAAGTGGCTTGCGTTAGTAGACGAATTGAGAGGAAATCCAATTTGCATACGACAATGTATGTAATGTCAAAGTATTAGTTTAGTATATAAAGTAAAGTTATTCAAAGTAATAACACTGCCATCCAGTTGCTGTTGGTTAGGTTCCAAAGAGTTAAAGTCGAGAGTCCTGTCATCTTCTGTGTTTGACGGGAGTGTCATGCAGGTATCTGAGGTGCGTCTCTTGCTTCACGCTTAAAGAAAGCTTCAGACAATAATCGAAGAAAATCTACGAATATCTGTGATCAGAGTAAGCTTCAGGTAATATTGTATCAGATAAGATCATATACAAACATATAAGATCACATACATATACATGTGACCTGAGTAAGCTTCAGGTAATATTGAAGCAGCTCTCTACAAATATATGTGATCTGAGTAAGCTTCAGGTAATATTGAAGCTACTTTCTATAGATATATGTGATCTTCTTTAAAACTGATCTGACAGTTATTATGATATTCATCTTGAAAAAAAACTTACAAGCACTAACTTTATACAAGTTCTTGCGCAGGTTCTTCTCGAAGTCCTTTCACACTAACTTTCAACAGGTACAAATGTACTTTCTCTCTGGAGTAGACTCCACAACACTCTCCCAAAGAGAGTTAGACATACAGTCGCTACATACCTCTCTCATCTTATTCCCTAATGATAGCTTCAGCAGCGACAAGCATAAACCTTCAAGTCCTTCTGCTGAAATCGTTTGTCACTCAGTACTGAGCATAAAGCAACTTATTCTCTTGCACACTTCATTATATATCAACCATTGGACAAACTGGCAGAATATTTTGTCACTGGTGTCATTCAACATAAGAAAATCAATACTCCATGCATTAGATTATGAGGTAACTGTCGCCAACGATTGCATTTACATCCAGAGCGTGTCCAGACACACAACAAAGAGGAATTGTTTAATTAGCTGCTTTTGCATCTTCGGCAAAGTTTCAACATGGCATGAAAACACGGATCACGGCATTGATATTGAGGTCACGTGACTCGAGAACCACCCCACGAGGTCACGTGATGAAACAAGGGGTTACACATGCATCTCTTCTTGCACTCTTATTGCTTCTGAGGTAGATGTAGATTGATGAAGATTAAGCTACCCAAGAGATGGCACGGGCATGAATAGCCCGTAAGTGGTAGGTAGATGTATTTGGGTGTCCGATGTTGTAGTAGGGTGCTTGGTAATGTTAGTGCTTTTGAGGCCTGTTCTGCTGTTGTGTTGCCTCTGTTGCTCCAGGGTGTCCGCTGTGTTGCTGCAGGTGAGACCATCCCCCCTCCTCCCCCTCGCTGCTCGTCTCCAGCTCAGCTAGTAAGCAACCAACTAGTTGCTGGAGCTGTGTTTTTCTTAATTTATTTTAACTGACTCAGGTCTTCAGCTGAAAGACAATGAGAGACATGTGGACCGACACGCCTGTGATGGGTGGCCTCGGTGGCACCCATGCTGAACAAGAAGATTGGTGAAAGATCCATTGTTCGCTGATTTGATCATAAGCAAGTGAAGTCATGTGGGATAGATTCACGTCTTCAGACCTACACCCTACTCTACCTACCCCACGAAGGAGAAGTTCGAGCCTAGGTGAAGGAGAGTGTAAAGGGCATTCGGAGAAGAGCCTGTGGATTATCCCTTAACACCTGAATATATTTTTTCTCCTACCAACCCTACCTTTTTATTATTATTATGCTATGCAATGTGACAATATGATTTATCTATTTGATTTATTACATTTTGTTGCAGTTTATAGAAAATTTACACACACATACACACACACACACAGGGCCTGGTGGCTAAGTGGACAGCGCTTGGGACTCGTAATCCTATGGCCTGGGGATCGATGCCCGGCAATGGCGGAAACAAAGGGGCAGAGTTTCTTGCACCCTGAGACTCCTGTTACCTAGCAGGAAATGGGTACCTGGGAGTTAGAAAGCTGTTATGGGCTACTTCTTCTGTGTGTGTGTGTGTGTGTGTTTGTGTGTGTGTGTGTGTGTGTGTGTGTTTGTGTGTGTGTGTGTGTGTGTGTGTGTTTGTGTGTGTGTGTGTGTGTGTGTGTGTGTGTGTGTGTGTTGTAAAGTAAGCTGACTTAATACATGTGAGTTAGTCTCCTGGCTGGTGGTTGAAGCCGTTGTTTCCTTGTCTAATCTGTTCGTAATTAGCGGCTTTGTAACAAATAATGCAGTCATTGTAATTTGCATAAATACTGTAACATTATCCAATGGATATTTTACATAAAATAAATATCATTATTATCATTATCTATTTAGTTCTTTCCATATTCTCTTCTTATTGTTTCAATTCCAAATATTAATTCTATGCTAAATGTTAAATGTATATTCAATTTTTTGTATACATATATAGCGACTTGTGGTGTACATTTGTACATAGTGTGAACATAAATATAAAAGGGGGAAAGCACCAAGCTATTACGACTATATAGCACTTGGAAGAGGTCAGGATAAGGATTTGGGATGGGACGGGGGGGAAAAGGAATGGTCCTCCAACCATTTGAACTGGTCGGAATTGAACGCCGACCTGCATAAAGCGAGACCGTCGCTCTACCGCCCAGCTCAAGTGTGAACAGTGTCACTAATAACAATCATTGTAGTTAAATGGTATTATTGAAGGGCCAGAAGAAAGAGGAGACAGCTAACAAGCCTGTCCTAAGCCCAGTATTGTACATATATTCAATTGTTTATATTAGGTCAAGGATTGCTTACATTACGCCTAGATGAGTAAATAATTAGCTTTTTCAAAGTAATTTTGCTAATCATGTAATGAGTTACTGCCTCGTATGGGCAAACAGGCGTTCTTCACTTGTTCTTTATCTCATGTTCCCAAGTTCTTATGACTTAAATAAGAACGTTTACGAAACTACAGTAGGCCTACTGGCCCATACGAATCAGGTCGTCTTAACATCCTTAGTGTAAACTGTGTTTCTGGAAGACTGGTAATGAGGCAACACAAGATTAGCTCCCTCACATAACCGACAATTGCAACAACTGTTGCTTGACGCAGAATGCAGAATCACGTTGTGTTGTATATTGCTGCAATATATTCTGTTCATGAGAGTATACAGACCGTCACGTTCCTTAATGAAGAGATTTAGAGTGGTATATGAGGTATAACGAAGACCATGAAGAAGTCAGTGTTGATATATTTGGTGATCAAGTTGGTTATGATGTCCCCTTATACCCATCCCATGTGTTCTTGCGCATTACATTTTCTTTTTTTATTCTCGTAGCTCATGTTAGTCATTACCTGAATAGTTTTCCCTAAAACACGGCATTCTAATTGATTTGCAACCAGGTTTTCCGATTACTGGAGAGGGGGAAGTAATTTTAGGATAGGTGCCCAGTCATTCCTCCCTATCCAAGACTCGAACGCAGCCGAGAGCACTCAATGTAGTACTTGCTACCATTGCACCACAACTACCGTTTATATTAATCACTTAATTAAGCTTATTTATTGCATATATTATGCAATAAAATTGGAAATGAAAGATTTTATTTGGGTAACCTTCGGCTTTGTTCTCGTATGTACACTCGAAACAAAATTCCTTCAGCTGAATACTTTAAGATGTAGTTAAACGTGTTTGTAAGCACTCACCTGTCAGTGTCATCTAGTGTCAGCATGGTGTTAAAGTCAAGACACCTCCCGAGGACTGTCCACATCGTCCTGTATCCTTATCTTCAGCAATTATATTGTCCCATGTAATGTCCCATGATAATAATATCCTTAAAAAGCGTTCTCTACGAAAACATAGACACGTGCTCCTCTCTGTCCTTGGTACAGACCATTTTGTCCACATGAGGGTGGAGTTTTTAATACAGCATTTTTACGGCACCGTTAATAACAGGGGGTACTGGAATGTTTTCAGTCACATCAAGCGCTACAAAGACACCTAGAGCACTAGCTAGAGAGCCAGCTAGATCGCCAGCTAGAGCGCCAGCTACAGCTATTTAAGGAACCCTACGACGATATGCTAATGATGTTTGAACATCACTGTTAGTGGTTCCAAACTACGGGTGAATCACCTACACTTCCCCCAGAGAGACACACGCTTTTATACTGTCCAAAATCCTGAGAGTCTCATAGGATATAACCGCTAACGACGTGTTTTACCAGAATTGTGTAGACCGCTCAAGTGTCATCCCTGAAGACCACATCACTGGTGGGCAGGAAATTGCTCCTTTGTCTAACATCACTGTTTACTTAACACTCACGTCCAGCAGCAGTGCTTGGAGAACACTCACGTCCAGCAGTAATGCTTGTAGAACACTCACGTCCAACAGTAATGCTTGGAAAACACTCACGTCTAACAGTAATGCTTGGAAAACACTCACGTCTAACAGTAATGCTTGGAAAACACTCACGTCTAACAGTAATGCTTGGAAAACACTCACGTCTAACAGTAATGCTTGGAGAACACTCACGTCTAACAGTAATGCTTGGAAAACACTCACGTCTAACAGCAGTGCTTGGAGAACACTCACGCCCAACAGCAATGCTTGGAGAACACTCACGTCCAACAGCAATGCTTGGAGAACACTCACGTCCAACAGCAGTGCTTGGAGAACGCCAAGTCCAACAGCAGTGCTAAGTCCATACCAACTACAACATCAAGATGACTTCAGTCTCGTGAGGAAGGACACATGTGTGTATTCACCTAGTTATGCTTGCGAGGGTTGAGCTCTGGCTCTTTCGGCCCGCCTCTTAACTGTCAATTAATCAACGGATTTGTATTTATTTTCACACACACACACAGGAAGCAGCCCGTAACAGCTGTCTAACTCCCAGGAACCTATTTACTGCTAGATGAACATTTGCATCAGCGGGAAAGAAACTCTGGTCATTTGTTTCCGACATCGCCGGGAATCGATTCCCGGTCCACAGGACTACGTATCCAGCGTGCTGTCCACTCAGCCACCAGGAGCCCTAGTGCGTGAAGAACAAGCGGTTTTTTTGGAGGACGAGCAGTGTAGTGTTATTCCTCCAACAGCAATAATGTCAGAGTCTACGTAGAGAGAAACAGAGACAGAGAAAGACAGTAGATAGACGGATAGATGGATGAATAGACAGATGGGCAGATGAGCGACAGATAGACCCAGGCAACGCCGTTTATCCCTCCTAGTATATACGGTATGTCAGACCAAATAGCCAGAATGCACTAATTGTCCCTAGTACGCAATGCCCGATTTGCCTAACAGGCAGAGTTAGATTTTTCGTTACTTTAAAATATTTCTTCAAAATGTGGTTTATTCCAATTAACATTATTAGATTAACAACATGAATTACTGACCGTTGTGTTAGACTAGGATAAGTATGATCATATTTCTAGGTATATTTTAACTAAAAAAAAAAATCATATCTCTACTCTAAGACAGAATGTCTGTGTTATGAGAGATAGGGAGGGACCCCTGTTTTAAGGGACAGGGAGTAGGGCGTCCCCTGGTGTTGTGAGGGGACTGGGGTAGGGGTCCCCTGGTGTTATGAGGGACTGGGGTAGGGGCCCTCTGGTGTTGTGAGGGACTGGGGTAGGTGGTCCCCTGGTGTTATGAGGGACTGGGGTAGGGGTCCCCTGGTGTTATGAGGGACTGGGGTAGGGGGTCCCCTGGTGTTGTGAGGGACTGGGGTAGGGGTCCCCTGGTGTTGTGAGGGACTGGGGTAGGGGGTCCCCCTGGTGTTGTGAGGGACTGGGGTAGGGGGTCCCCTGGTGTTGTGAGGGGACTGGGGTAGGGGTCCCCCTGGTGTTATGAGGGGACTGGGGTAGGGGTCCCCTGGTGTTGAGGGACAGGGGTAGGGGGTCCCCCTGGTGTTGAGGGACTGGTAATGGGCTGAAGAAGGAAGGGGAGAATTTACCATGTGCTGGAAGGCATGTCAAAAAAACAGGAGGTGAATGACCAAGATGTGAAGGAAGGAAAAAGAAGTCAGTGAAGACAGTGTTAGCGGTGGAGAAAAACAAAGATTGAAGACAACGACCATGTATTGTGAGACCTGACGATCCCTTGCCACTCTTAGACCCCTTTGGTCTGAGAGCTACATCTGTGAACAAGGTCTGAAATCATATGGCCTGCGAGCGAGATCTGAATCCATGGTTCGAGATTAAGATCCTGAAATAATGGTCCCGAGAATTAGACCCGAAACTACGGTCAGGGACCAGACAAAGGTCTAAAACCATTGTCCGGGAACAGAATCTAAAAGCATGGCCCGAGATCAAGGTCTGAGACAATGGTCTGCGACTATGGTCTGATAGAATGAGGTCTTATAAAGCGATAATAAGATTACTATGAATTTTCTAGGCTTTAGAAGAAAGAGTAAGGAGTTATTTCTACCATTCACCGGCCGAGGAGCGTACTGTACGCCTACAGGCCGAGGTCATATCACGTACATGGTGAGACGTTTGGTCACTCTTCCCTACACCTGATGCACTTGTTCACCTAACAATATATCCGGGAGTAAGGTATGGCTTGCACCCTCAGGAGGATCACTCCCTAGTCTAAGCCTAGGCACTAGTGGAGCTTAACAACCCTTGCAGGCTTCCTGCCTCCAACAATGGCGAACAATGTGGACGCAGAGTTGCATATGATCGTCACCGCCTGACGTTCTGCAATGCAGCTCAACTCAGGTCACAGAGACTTGACGTATCGCAGACCACAATAAGCTTGCAAATGTCTCTCTTTTGCACAGCAAAAAAACTTTCATGTATTCTCCTCTCAACATCAAAGGCAACAAAAGGAATACTTAACTAGAATGTTTAAAGAAGAGTTGCGAGCCTCCCCCTCCGAGGTCAACAGCTGAGAACCAAGACCTTCGCAAGAACCTCTGGGAGACGGAAGTCCTTCTGTTTTTGTACTTCGTGCCAAAGTTCATGCGTAGAGTAACCTGCAGTGCGGTTTAATGGGTCGAAATGATTGCGAATTGTGCTGTAGCAAAAATGGAGATCCGGATATGTTCTTCCTGCAGCGAGGTTAATCATCCTCACTACACAATATCATCCTTTACGCTTTCCTTCAAAATACATCAGTTGTTGACAAATGACAGCAAATCTTGGTAGGTAGCTTCGGGCCGTGTTGGGAATGAGAGTGTGCTGCTGCAAGGATCCTTCAAGTTGAGATTAAGGAGCTATACCTCTTCCTCCTTAACCCACACTATAAGAACATTCTTCCTACCCAACACCATTTACATCTTCCAAAATTTCATTCTTTCCCTCTCTCAACAATACTGTCATCACCTTCCCTCACACCCTTTCATTACAAACAACTACCTCCTTCCCATATTCTTAAAGATTAGAAGTTATCGCCCCTGTTTCACTACAAGACCTGTACTTCCTCTCACCTAAGAAGATCTACCTCCTCGCCTCTATCAACACGACTAACCTCACCCTCATAAGACCTTCCACCTCACAAGCTCCTCCTCCACCTCACCCTCACCCTTCAATGTTCCCTGAATGCGCATTGCAGCTACAACTCGGATGATGCCTGAGTTTGAGCTTCAAGTCCCACTAATTTTGTGCTTTCACATGCATGCTGATCTTTCTCTACTTTAGTCAAGATGTGAGTTGAGAGCGGTGGACGCTGATTGGACAATTCTCATTCTGTCCGCCCTACGACAATTGGTAACGAAGCAAGAAGACGATAAACTGAGCATTGTTTGTTAACAATCTCATTTCTCTCTCAAATACACGTCATAGAAATCTATAAACGCAGACTGGCGAAATTACAAGCAGATTGGTTTATTGTCCGAGTGAATGGCTGAATTGCTTAATCTGATTCATATGTCTGTCATTAAGGTGGAGGAGAGATCACATATTAGGAGAGCTGGCTGCAAGTTTCAACCTTCTAATTTTATCGACTGGCCTCAGGAATATCTGCGCAGAGAGAAATATCAAGCAATGTGTAGACTTTATTAAATATATAGTTTCAAATGACACGAAGTCAGTCTGAACCAGGTAACGTTCTCACATGATGTGATTGAAAGGGTCATTTTCAGCCTTCACTTCCCACAATCCTATAAAGGGAGCCGGTCGGCCGAGCGGACAGCACGCTGGACTTGTGATCCTGTGGTCCCGGGGTCGATCCCGGGCGCCGGCGAGAAACAATGGGCAGAGTTTCTTTCACCCTATGCCCCTGTTACCTAGCAGTAAAATAGGTACCTGGGTGTTAGTCAGCTGTCACGGGCTGCTTCCTGGGGGCGGAGGCCTGGTCGAGGACCGGGCCGCGGGGACACTAAAAGCCCCGAAATCATCTCAAGATAACCTCAAGATAGATCCTACTGGGTCGTAAGCAGACCAGATGTCGCTAGGGAGATTGCAATCTGATGCTTGTAATTTCTATAACTGCTCTGTGACGCCTGAGAGGTATTCACAGATTTTGCGAATACGAAGAGTTTTATTGTGAGTTAGTCGGGCTTGCGAGATCAATCTTGTTGGAGTTGATTTGTATATCTTTCATTCATCTCTTGAGGGGGGGTAGGATGCTGGAGCTCTCAGCATCCCACTCTCTGAAACTACTGACTTGATGCTACGGATCGTATTCAGTGAACGTGTGGGCCGCTCCTGACCAAACAATGTAACTACTCTCAGTGATCGAAAGATGAATCATTCATTAAATTTCAGTGGGTCAGTTTTTTGTTTTCTCTGTTTGAAAAATTTTAGAACATATTTATTTTCCTCTGATTTAATAACTGAAGTAGTTTGACAGCTTTACACAAGTTACGCAAACATTAAGTCATGAATCGTTTGTCAATTCACATCACTGATGCCGCTTTCAGTCAAAACAGATTAAAAATCAGGAATTTTGACTCAGCGATTCATACTTTGAATGGCGTCAAATTCCACGTGAAATTTACTTCAGAGATTATCATGTCATATTTTCTGCAAGCAGTGACTTGCCTGAACCTTAGATGGTGGTCCCAGCTCCCGGGGGTGGAAGCTGGTGATTCCTGCTAGTCTCCTGCGTCATGTCTTTACTGTCAGCTCTCCGGGCACTGCTCTGTCTCCCACTGTCAATTCTCCTGTCGTCTGAGCTTGTCGTAACTGCCCGTGAACTTGTATATGGAGTTCAATTACCTCTCCCATCCTGCTCATACCAGTTGGTAACCCCAGTCGCACATGTGAGGAAGTGTTCGTTTACGTCGCTGTGACCTTGGCTCCTCAGTATTCAACAACGTCCTCTGGAAATAGCGTCACTCCAGAGGACGTGTGGCATATTGCGATCCTCGTCCTCTGGTGGCATATTGCGATCCTCGTCCTCTGGTGGTATATTGCGATCCTCGTCCTCTGGTGGTATATTGCGATCCTCGTCCTCTGGTGGTATATTGCGATCCACGTCCTCTGGTGGTATATTGCGATCCACGTCCTCTGGTGGTATATTGCGATCCTCGTCCTCTGGTGGTATATTGCGATCCTCGTCCTCTGGTGGTATATTGCGATCCTCGTCCTCTGGTGGTATATTGCGATCCTTGTCCTCTGGTGGCATATTGCGATCCTCGTCCTCTGGTGGTATATTGCGATCCTCGTCCTCTGGTGGTATATTGCGATCCTCGTCCTCTGGTGGTATATTGCGATCCACGTCCTCTGGTGGCATATTGCGATCCTCGTCCTCTGGTGGTATATTGCGATCCTCGTCCTCTGGTGGTATATTGCGATCCACGTCCTCTGGTGGTATATTGCGATCCTCGTCCTCTGGTGGTATATTGCGATCCTCGTCCTCTGGTGGTATATTGCGATCTGAAAGCCATCTTGGTATGCAGAGGCGCCGCTATTGCACTACTTACTGGAATGTGAAGCAACTGAAGCCCGGCGCATCAAACAAACATTTATCCAACAAAAGCAGTTGCATTAAATGCAATATCCACAGTGACAACAATGGTTAAAAAAAACAGTTGAAGCACGTTTATGAACACTGAGCTTGTGAAACAAAAGACTAAAACCAGTGCGCTAAAATAGAGGAGGAAAATATACAAGAGAAAAGGAGGAAACCCAACCTCCATTTAAAACTATGACCCAAATATCACAGTAACAGGTTATCGTAACTCAATTACGGGTTCGCCATAGCCCGTGCTACATGGATATTTTGTTCTGATTAGCTGAATCTAAAATATGAACTATAACATCCATCTTGCTGGGCTATTGGCTCCTACCAGACACGCTAATGTTCAAGGGCGAGGGTAGAAATAGCCTAAGCTACTCTAACCTTTTAATATGTATTTTATTGTCTCAGTTAACGTACTTGAATTAATGTTCGACAGCGTCGCGAGTGTGGGTATAGTTGGTTGTGGATGTGTGCGTGCGTGTGTGTCTTCGTGAAAGGGCCTACGCACGTACTCACCTAGTTGTACTCACCTAGTTGTGCTTGCGGGGGTTGAGCTCTGGCTCTTTGGTCCCGCCTCTCAACTGTCAATCAACTGGTGTACAGGTTCCTGAGCCTATTGGGCTCTATCATATCTACACTTGAAACTGTGTATGGAGTCAGCCTCCACCACATCACTTCCTAATGCATTCTATTTGTCAACCACTCTGACACTAAAAAAGTTCTTTCTAATATCTCTGTGGCTCACACACATACACACACACGTGTGTGTGTGTGTGTGTGTGTGTGTGTGTGTGTGTGTGTGTGTGTGTGTGTGTGTGTGTGTGTGTGTGTGTGTGTGTGTGTGTGTGTATTCACCTATTTGTACTCACCTATTTGTGCTTGCGGGGGTTGAGCTTTGGCTCTTTGGTCCCGCCTCTCAACTGTCAATCAACTGGTGTACAAGTTCCTGAGCCTATTGGGCTCTATCATATCTACACTTGAAACTGTGTATGGAGTCAGCCTCCACCACATCACTGCCTAATGCCTTCCATCCGTTAACTACTCTGACACTGAAAAAGTTCCTTCTAACGTCCCTGTGGCTCATGTGGGTACTCAGTTTCCACCTGTGTCCCCTTGTTCGCGTCCCACCAGTGTTGAATAGTTTTTCCTTGTTTACCCGGTTATTTCCACCTGTGCTCCCTAGTGTTTGTGTGTGCTCCTTGTGTTAAACACACCCCTTTGGTGTGTGAATGTGCACTCAACTAGTTGTGCTTGCGGGATTGAGCTTTGGCTCTTTGGTCAATGCGTGTGCGTGTGTGTGTGCGCGCGCGTGCACTTGCGTTTCCGTAAGCGGAACTAATACACTGACATCAAGATGTGTGTTTCTGAAGTTCTCATCTGTGACCAATAGCAAGTTCCATTACCTCCTAAGGAACAGAAACGGGAAATATTATTATTTCTCCCATTTCTGTACCCCTTCCCTTTCCCCCATCCCATTTCTGTACCCCTTCCCTTTCCCCCATCCCATTCCTCCGTTCCATTCCCCCGTTCCCTCCTCCTATACCTATATATTCAACAATATACTTGTATATCTATCTATTTTATGTTACTGTTCATCTACGTATGTTCTTCAATAGAGGATAACAGTATCTCAGTGTTAATAGCATTTCATTTCGCTCTGCTGGT
>NC_091181.1:36226955-36319455 GCF_040958095.1 Procambarus clarkii
TTGGCCAACATTCTTTTACACATTTGATTCAAGAGATCGAATCCTCTCTCTCTCTCTCTCTCTCTCTCTCTCTCTCTCTCTCTCTCTCTCTCTCTCTCTCTCTCTCTCTCTCTCTCTCTCTCTCTCTCAACGAGAGTACCCTGGAGACCGTGCGTCTGACTTTCCCAGAAGTACAAGAGTACCGGCGTCTCTCAGTGTCGCCTGAGAGTGTAACATGATCGTCCAGAACACAGACTTCACGTCCTCTCTGTTCCAGCTACTCGCTACCAATTTTGTGGTGCGTGACTCTCACAAGTATTGGCGTAGGGCGGATGGTGGGAGAGGGAGAGGGGGATGAACGGAGGGGGATAGAGTGAGAGAATGATGGCTGCGAAGACAAGGAGGAGAGAAGGAATAATGATGGTGATGGACATGTAGAGGGAACTACAGCATCTACAGCATGACGCTACAAAAGGCACTGTTCTCTGCCGTCATTGTTGCCCAAATGACCCGTTATTTGCGTCGAACGGGTGCCGGTGACAGACTTCGCTCTGCCGTTAACGAGCCTTCAGTTATCTGTATCGAGAGATGCCGTTGAGTGCCCTCACTCTACCGTCACCTGTTGGCACGTCGCGCCTCCTGTTATCTGTATTAAAAAATGAGCGGTCCTCGATGTCGTTAACAGCGAGGACTCACAACGGTAGAATGAAGCACGTCTTAGCATGGAGAACTGTCTCATCAACCTCCTACAGATCCAGCACCAACAGTTTGTGTCTTGTGAATAACCTCACATAACTTAACCTAAAATCACATAACTTTCCAAAGTATAACATTATCCACTCCACCCTTACAACATACAGAGTTCCGAAGAGATCGAACCCCCATACGTGGATGTGTCACGCTCGAGTGCCACTTCACGGTGTTCCGAACGGACCATAAGTCACCCTCCTGGCGGAATGTGACACCTTCGCGGAAAGGAGGAAGTAGATGGTCATCTGTCCACAATAATGTTCATTGTGAGTACGCGAAGAGGCCCTCAGGGGCGAGCCTCAAGCAGTCCCTCTGTTGGTGTCAGGTGATTGTACTGGTGTGGGATTCAACACATATGACTGTACTGGTGTGGGATTCAACACATATGACTGTACTGGTGTGGGATTCGACACACATGACTGTATTGGTGGGAATGTACTGATTCAACTCACATGACTGCATTTCTCGCCTTAGTACTGGTATCGTGCGAATGTTTCGTCATCCCATAAAATTGTAAACACAACGTTTCAGCGTTTTAAAAAACGTGGATAATATGTTTCACCACTCAATAAAACTCAACTATTGATTTACCATATTAAGAATTGGAGCATTTTATTATAATAATTGATTAACTTGCCTAGGTACCTGACCATTTATTCGGCTTATCTAAATCATGTAACGGCTTACACACAGAAATCACACTAACGTGATGTATCAAATGAACAAATCCACAAGGGCCGAAGGGCAGCGTCTGGGATGCTCTCGGACGCAGGTTCGAATCTTCGTCACGGCCCTTGTGGATTTGTTCATTTAGCGGTTTACTTAATTTTTGAGTCTTGTGCTCACTACGAAATGCTGCGTGTCTTAGTAATCCATCTCGCAAGATGGACTACAAGGACAAGTAACCAGCACTGCCAAACGTTTTTTATACGTTATGAGAATATTCTCAAGAACACGAGAGATGCTAAAATGATTGCAAAGCTCCAGGTACCTTATGAGCGGCCAGTTGAAAAAGTCTTGTGACTGAGCATTTAATAATGTAAATTTAGAATTATGACCCAGTTCCTGTTGGTAGTTTTTTACAAGGGGAGTGCTCAGGATTGGAGGATTCGTTCCTTGCAGTCTCTATTGCCTCACCCTTCCCTCGAGTGGCTATGGCAACATGAATGATTTGGCCAGTTATCTTCTTTCTTGAGGTTATCTTGAGATGATTTCGGGGCTTTTAGTGTCCCCGCGGCCCGGTCCTCGACCAGGCCTCCACCCCCAGGAAGCAGCCCGTGACAGCTGACTAACACCCAGGTACCTATTTTACTGCTAGGTAACAGGGGCATAGGGTGAAAGAAACTCTTCCCATTGTTTCTCGCCGGCGCCTGGGATCGAACCCAGGACCACAGGATCACAAGTCCCGCGTGCTGTCCGCTCGGCCGACCGGCTCCCTAGTTAAGGGGGAAGTTAAGGGGAAGATAAATCTCCATCTTACGGCCATGGCAACAAGGGTGATTTTTCCCAGTTAAGGGGAGGATACACCTTTCCTTCATCACCCTGCATCTTGTGAGAGAGTAACGGGTTTCCAAATTGTTCAGAAAAGAACATGTATACCAGAAATCACCCAGGTGTTTTGAAGGTGTTGATAGTGTTATACCAGAATATGGTACATAACGATGTGAAGTGTCACAGGTGGTGTTGTGTGTCCTGACACACCACGAGCGATATGACACATGACACTGTGGATGAGTTGGGCCACACTACCACCTGGTGGGTGTCAAACGACTCGCCATACGAGCGTTTCTTGTCGCCAAGATCCCAACATCCTGCGAGGCACACAGGAAGGGGAAATGATGATGACATATGAAACGTTCGCCTGCATGATCTTCCACACAATCGAATGTGATGCTGCATGTCTGCAAGAGGTTCTAAGAAACGTTTATAATAATGATAAATGATTAACTGCCAAATCAGCGTGTTGCCACCTGATTGGCTGGGAAACTCAGCTATGTTCCAATCACCTGGGCCGTAGGTGAATGTCTAGGGGCCAGATTCACGAAAGCACTTACGCAAGCACTTACGAACCTGTACATCTTTTCTCAATCTTTGGCGGCTTTGTTTCCAATTATTAAACAGTTAATGAGCTCCGAAGCACCAGGAGGCTGTTTATAACAATAACAAAAGTTCAATGGGAAGTTTTCATGCTTGTAAACTGTTTAATAAATGTAACCAAAGTCGTCAAAGATTGAGGAAAGATGCACACGTTCCTAAGTGCTTGCGTAAGTGCTTTCGTGAATCTGGCCCTAGGTGACTTTAGTTAACTCGGCCTTTGAGAGAGACATATGACTCGTCTCGGCGCTCGAAAGAGGCTAAACACGTTGATGATATATTTTTGCATGTTGGCCAGCACTAAGATACCATCAACTATACTTGTTATGGATTGGGGCTCGTTACCGCGACATGCTTCTGACGACAGCAACACCAACAATGAGACACAGACTTAATGCTTTGGAAGAAGCCTGCACTGACCTTGATATAATGGGAAGCTGACTAAATTCATTTACACTTCGCTACAGTGTGTATCTAGTGAAAGCTTCTTCCTCGCGCTTTGCTGAGGTGATCAAACTATCTTTAAACATTTACACAATCGCTTACGAAACCTGTACACATTTCCTTAGTCATTGCGACGTTGTTTACACTTATTAAACCGCTTACGAGCTTCGAAATATCACAACCCAAGGAGTTTATTGTTGTAAATATCATCGTGGTGCTTCTGAGCTCATAAACCGTTTAATATAAACAAACTGTCATGATTAAGAAAAGATATAAAGATTTCATAAGTGGTTGCACATTTGCTTTACCCAATAATGATCACGCTGCTAGGCTAGCAGCCTGGGGCCAGATTCACGAAAGCAGTTACGCAAGTACTTACGAACGTGTACATCTTTCCTCAATCTTTGACGGCTTTGGTTACATTTATTAAACAGTTTACAAGCATGAAAACTTCCCATTCAACTGTTGTTATTGTTATAAACAGCTTCCTCGTGCTTCGGAGCTCATTAACTGTTTAATAATTGGAAACAAAGCCGCCAAAGATTGAGAAAAGATGTACAGGTTCGTAAGTGCTTGCGTAAGTGCTTTCGTGAATCTGGCCCCTGTACAATACACTCCAGTGCAACTTGCAAGAAAGAAAGTATGGACTGTGACTTTGGACTATCTAATGCAATTAGCAGCATACAAATTAAAATGATTACTTCAGATTTAGAAGAATTAAGAAATGCCCAAAGACCTGAAAGTTGCGTTATTAAAAGGTATGACAACTTTTTCAATCATAGGTATTTGTATGGTCAGCACAGTTGTCGGATCAGATAATGTGATGTAACCATTGCGTGAATTTCGCCTTGGCGATAGGCACATCTGGCAGGTTAGTGAGGCTGAGCCACTACCAGAATATTCGGCTTGTAAACTCTGTGACAAACTATTAACTCATTCACTTGAACACTACATTATTGAATGCGAAACTGTAAATGATTTTAGACCTGGCTTGACAAGATCCTGTAAAAGATTTTCAGACCTCCGGGTACAATCAACTATGCAACTATTTAATTGAAACTGATATATTGGAAGACATCCTAACAATTTACCCTACATTTACTTGTCTACATTAATGATGGAAGAGCTTGGAAAAGGAGAAAAGAGGAGAAAAAAATTTTTCCTGCATCTCTGATAAATCCCTCTGTCTTGTGTAGCAGTGAACAGTAGGAAGTTATAGTTACCAAATCTAAAAAAAACATGTATAATATCTGATGCAGAAGATGGTAACCCCATGAAATATATATATATTTGTATGAATCTACAATTTGAACCTTATGTCATGTGTATGATTCTCGGTCGTGTATGGCAGTGAATACAAGCAGCAGCAGCAGCACTGCGATAAGACCTAATTGAATTAATCCGGTTTGGCAAAATCGGATATTAATTTTGTTAATAAAGATGTAGATAACAGCTGCCGCCTGCCATACCCTGCCGCTCACACAACACGCTAAGGGGGAAGGAGGGGGGGGATAAGAGGGGGGTTAATTACCCCAGACAAGGATGCTGTGTCACCTCAAATGCACTCTGGGGGATGAGTCTACAAGACATCAACGTCACAACTCACGAAACTAGTGCAAACGAAATGTATGAGGTTGATGATGTAGGGAACGTAAGTCCCACGCTCACCATCCCTCTCCCTTCCACCACATCCCCTCACCATCCACCTCTCTCCTCCACAACCATAACCATCCCGGTACACTCCTCATATTCCCCCCCCCCCATCCCACCACACAAGCTGCCCTCAACTCCTCCTCATAAACAAAGGTTAAACGCTCAATAATCCAGCCACCACAACCCCTTATTAATGAATTCAAAAACACTTTGTTCTAACCTGTCCTCAGGCAATGCTCGCCCAAGCTGCTGCCAACCTATTCATAAGTTTTAAAATGCTATTCATTCAAGATAGTAATTTTCTCGAATATAAATGAATATTATTATATATTAGCAAATTATGCGTACTTAGGAGTAGCTTAGCTTAGGTGTTTAGGCTCTGTTGACAATTATTTGTGTTTGTGGAACGTGGTGAAGGAACAGAGTTGAGGTTCGAACAGAGGTCGTCAGTGAAGCAATGTTTGACAGTTCGTAACTCATCGTCCCTATTCACTCAGCAGTAACTGAGGACCTGAGAGTAAAACGGAACGCCGCATCGTAATCTAGAGGAAATCTAGCAGGGGTAAGACGTACCTTGAGCTATGGGGGTGGGAAAGCTCCCAGCCTGCTAGCAGGAGTCAGAAGGCGTCCTCTCCCGTACCCACATGTGTACACAAAAAAGTGTTCCCTCGCTAGCTGGCGAAGAGCTCGGTTTCCCACCATCAAATTTTCCCTCTCAGCCGTAGTGTTCGCTGGAGCTGAACCTGGCCCCACACACCCACTTGAGCACGGCCTGCCGGTCACACTCGTTCAAGCGCGACCTGGCGCTCACTCCTGCTGGAGAGCGACGTGCCCTCCCCCCCCCCCCCCCCACACACACACACATACTGAAACGCTCATCTACTCAAAAACCGTTCGAACGCGATCTGCTACTTTCACCTGCTCGAGCGCCACTTGCCATTCCCATGCAGCCGCTCGAGCACGACCCACCCCCTTAACACTCGAGGTGTTGCTGAGATCTGGGTAACGTTGCTGAGTTCGTCGTGGGGAGGATTGGGTGTCTGACTCACCGAGAGGCTGCGTAATGATAATATTTAGCGCTACTTGACACTTACCGGCACTTTTGGTCTGTTTTGCGAGTGTTATACGAGCTGAGTACACGTATGAAATAGCGTGCACTCACCTCTCTCGGCACTTTTGTGGTTTTACACCGTCGTGGCTTTTATTTACGCTTTTTTTTCCATACCTCGGTAATCGTACTAAGATGAACATGTTTCGTGTATGATGGGTAATTTTCGTAGCTCCGTACGCATACTAAGATGAATACCGTTCGTGTGTGTGTGTGTGGAGTGGGGCTTCTCATCCATGTTGCTTTTGACAGACGTGTTGGTATTCACGTTCTGTTTTAGAGATCAGTTGGTCTGATACGTTAATGGTTCTAGAGAAGCAGCTTGGGGAGATTTTTTTCGAATTTTGAAGACCGACTTTGGGTATTTGAATAACTACCTCCTCGTTTTTGAATTGAAATTGAAATTGAAATAAGTTTATTGAGGTAAAATACTCACAAAGGGATGAGGTAGCTCAAGCTATTCTCACCCCAATACCTCCTCGTTTAGGTACCTGGTGTGTCCTAGTTCCTTTCAAGAGTATTTTGTATACGGTGTCAGAGTTGAAATTGAAATTGAAATAAGTTTATTGAGGTAAAATACACACAAAGGGATGAGGTAGCTCAAGCTATTCTCACCCCAATACCTCCTCGTTTAGGTACCTGGTGTGTCCTAGTTCCTTTCAAGAGTATTTTGTATACGGTGTCAGAGTTGAAATTGAAATTGAAATAAGTTTATTGAGGTAAAATACACACAAAGGGATGAGGTAGCTCAAGCTATTCTCACCCCGTTCAGTACAACGTGTAAATACATACATAGACACACATCACTAATAAACATATTACCAAACATTCTGAGAGATAAACATATACTCTCAGAATGTTTGGTAATATGTTTATTTTAACAGGTAGAATGCATTAGACAGTGATGTGGCTGACTCCATACACAGTTTCTAATGTAGATATGATAGAGCCCAGTAGGGTCAGGAATCTGTACACCAGTTGATTGGCAGTTGAGAGGCGGTACCAATGAGCCAGAGCTCAACCCCCGCAAGCACAACTAGGTACACAATGTACACAATAACTAGTACACAATGGTTTTTTTAGTTTTACTTATAGGTCTCTGTAGTAGAGCGCATACAGCACTTCTAATGTTACCGGAAACAGCGAAGCGATTCCCTTTTATTAAGCATAATCTCCCGCTCTGAAACAGTCACGTGCAGCGCCAAGCGCTGTTCCCACAGCCCACAACAGCGTCCCTGATCATTTCCACGGTGATGCTTACCAAAAAAAAAGTTGTAACGAAACATAATTTGAGTTTCCTGTCAATTAGCTGAGAGTAAAAAGCAAATGAGTGCTGGAAATCTACCTTTAGTTGGGACTAAATGAGCGATTATATTAAATTTTATTTGAGATATTTTTTTGTAATACGTTGTATGAAAAAATCATTTCTCGGTTGCAGACGTACCCCCCCCCCCCCAAAAAAAAAAATTGTTCGTAATGCGTAATAAAAAACAGAACTTTCACAGTAGTTTTGTGCATAGTTGCCATTTATATTTATATGTTCAGCCATTGGGTGAAGCATTTAAAGTGACGCGATTCGAACATAAAAAGTAGCCGAAGCACTGTTCGACAAAGAGATCGAACCCCATCATGTCCCAAGTGTATACCAATCAAAACCCGGAGAAGTGGCGGCTGTATTAACGATCATTTCCCCATTGTTCCCGAACACGGGGTCTTGTATATAGACATAAACCTGACGAAGCCTCATAAATAGGGCGAAGGAAGGTCACACGCAGCAATATACACGGTGTGTAGGCTACTCAGCCACCAATGGTCAGAAGAGAATATACGCCCCGAACGTTTCTGAAACATCTCCCACGACTGTCTTCATACCAGGACAACTATAACCACGGCCACAGGTTCTTGGGGGACTCCGGGGGACGTGAATCTCGGGCTCTGGAAGACCTTGAGGATATTACAGTGAGATAGACGAGTAAAGATGCCCACTGAAGGACACCAGGGTTTCCTTCAGTGGGAAAGTGAGGATCCACACCAAGTTGCTGTAGGTGTGAAGGTCCAACCCACGTAGATCAGAGTAAAACTTCGGGATCCTGGAAGGTTGGCAATAGCAGTGAAGATGTTGCAGTGATGGAGACTGTGTGTGGTGAAGATGTTGCACATAATGGAGGTTGCAGTGATGGACAGACATGTAGACTATTTGTAAAATAGATGAAGATAGGGAAACATAATCAAGAAAGGGGGTTACTTAACCACATCATTCAGAAAATAAATTTCAGACAGTGAAATTGGTATAAAAATTTACAGATTTCAGCGAAGGTTAAAGGTAAAGTATTTGACAAGAACATTCATGACCACTTAACAGTAAACTCCACAACCACTTGACAGAGAACCCACTCGGTCATTGTGCCTCACCGCCTCTTAGAAGTTCCTTAAAACCTTGAACTCTCACACATAAAAAAAAAGTTCCGCCCAAACTACGAACTGAAATGATGAGAAAATGTCCACGAAAAGCAGCGCAAATCCCGTCAATTGACGAACAGTGCCTGTGACCGACGCGCACAGATAACACTGCTGCGTATATACGCCCGTACGCCCTCCTTAAGGTCAACTCAGGTCACACCTGTGCTGTAGTTAATTTTTTATTCCATTTGGCTTAAGTGTGTGAACAAAGAGTTCTTGCTTTAACTATGACTTTTTTAGCTATTTTTTTTTTACAAACGTATTTTGGGGAAGTCTTTTTGAGGTAAATGCCAAGTACGTTGTTGGTAGAATTCACTGCTGGTAGAGTGTGTTGTTAATATATATCACTGCTGGTACAGTGAATTACTGATAGACTGCACTGCTGATAGACGGCACTGCTGATAGACGGCACTGCTGATAGACTGCACTGCTGATAGACTGCACTGCTGATAGACGGAACTGCTGATAGACGGAACTGCTGATAGACGGAACTGCTGATAGACGGCACTGCTGATAGACGGCACTGCTGATAGACGGCACTGCTGATAGACTGCACTGCTGATAGACGGCACTGCTGATAGACGGCACTGCTGATAGACGGCACTGCTGATAGACTGCACTGCTGATAGACTGCACTGCAGGTAACGTACTCTGCTGGCAAAGTTCTTGCTCCCATGTACCTTACGACCCGTTCGTGGTGCCCTGCCTCTAGCACAGTCATCCACAGCCCTCTTCCTGGTAGTGCTCACCTCTCTCTCTCTCCCAACCACTCCTATCATCACGCTATAGTTAGTCTGCCTAATATTCCTAATTGTTCCTTATCACGCATTATTATCACCGGGCTAGTTAGTCTATCTGATATTCCTAATTATTTTAATTTGTAGATACTTATGTTCCTACACGGCACAAAGTATCTCAGCGAAGATCTCTCGCTCAACAATTTACAGCTTTCGTTATCTTTATCTTATATTTTTCACACAATCCCTCACCACTTCCTTGTCACCCTGCAAAGTTTAATGAGGATGTCTGCAAGTGTCTGGCTTCCATCTTTGAACAGACAATCAGACATTCATATATATATATATATATATATATATATATATATATATATATATATATATATATATATATATATATATATATATATAATATGCTGCATAAAGCAAGTACAGACATAGCAGCTAAGTAAATATATATATATATGATTTCTTACCTGTCATATATTTCCTAAACACCTGTCTTTTTTATTAACATTAATGTGAATATTATCATGAAAACTGTTGTATTAATTAATGGGAGAGGTAGAGGCTTGTCAAGGGTTAGATCGTGCGTTATGGAAGATGAGGAGACTTGGTCACGACATTGACCGTTGACGAGAAGACACCTACCTCACTGATGACCTTGTGAGAGCTCACCTGGGAAAAAAGAAACATCCAACAGTTTTTTTTTATCTGTTGTTGGATTATTTTATTATACATAAAGGTGGATTATTTTATTATCCATAAAGGTGAATTATTTCATTGTACATAGAGGTGGATTATTTTATTATCCCTAAAGGTGGTTTATTTAATTATCCATAAAGGTATAAGGACTCATAGTAAGTCTCTCCTTTAAAAAAGTAATGTTGAGGCTTTTTTTGTCAATTACTTCCGAGAAGCAATTACTAATTACTGCGTCACAACGTAATTACATGTAGACCCTTCGCAGTTATTCAATTAAAATGTTTACTGCAGAGCTTTCCTCGCATGATTCGTCAGAATGATTATACCTGCGATATTTTACCAATTGCATAAAATATATTATATTTTATTATTAAAATGATTAAACCTGCGATATTTTTGGTTAACTTATATTATAATTTCATTCTCTTAAGATGTCACTTCCGGTTTCCGTACACTAAGTGTCCCGATGGCAAAGTGGGAGGCAGTCGTCGGTAATAAGTGGGAGAGGCAAAGTGGCAATCATTCACTCGTGAATGATTGCCACTTAGTCTCCCATCCGGGTCTCAACAGCCTCCACACAAGCAACCGTAATTGGTCATGAGTTCGGTGATGGGCTTAAAGTCTATCAATAACTGAAGGATGATGGGCTTACGGTCCATCAACAACCGAAGGATGATGGACTTAAGCCCTTCAGGTAGCTCTTTACCTAAACCTTATGTACAAATTCAAAATACAGAAAAAAATGTTGCTTCCCATGGAACAGGAAGTTATTAGTGACGTCTATTTACACTGTATTTAGGGATGATTACCACTTGAAGCCTTGTAAGTGATTCTCTTGAGGGTGTATACAAGTACATAATTATTAGCGTTCCTGGTTGCATGTTTCTCGTGGTCCGGGTTATTGTAAACATTTATTGCAATTGTGAAAGAGTTTTTATGGGAGTCAGGTGTGTCTAAAACCAGTGGTGTCATGTGTGAGTGAAAACAGGAGCGTATACACATGTAAATCTACTTGGGATGTGTGCATGTCAGATAGTGCTAGTATGGCTTGATTTCTCTTCTTCTAGTACCGGGCAGAAGCCCAATCATCTCTTCTTTCCTCATCTACACCGAATCCAAAGTCATAGCTGCATGAAAGCGTATAAAAAATAAAAATGTTTATTCAGGTAAGGTACATACATACAAGAGATTTTACATAATTTGATCGATATATAGATGGAGCTAGTACATACAATGCCTAAAGCCACTATTTACGCAAAGCGTTTCGGACAGATAAATAAATATAATATAAATATATTATATAATATAATAATTTGGATAAATGTGTACGTATACTCGAGCGAATCAATCTGGCGACTTCGTCTAGGTTCATACGCTTATTGTTTGACAAATGACTCTTCAAATTATATGTTGTTATACACCGTGAGAATATCTTGGTGAATACTGAGGAGATGAGGTGGGTTAGTTGGGAGTGTATGAGGTGGTTGGTGGGGGGGGAAGGGTTGTATAAGGTGAGTGGTGGGGTTGGATGAGGTGATTGGTGGAGGTGGATGCTAAAATTATTAATAAGGATGAAGAGCTTTGAATACGAGGAGAACGATGAACGATAAAGAAGAACGGAGACCCGGAAATTGAATGTTTTGCGAGGAGGAGGAGGAGGAGGAGTTGGTGGAAGAGGAGAAGGAGGGGAGGAGGGGGGGACGAGGAGGAAGAAACGAGTTTGTGATCATAGCAAGGAAGAAGTCGTTGAAGCAGGTCATGCAATCCCAGCATCTAATGTGTATACTTTCCTCGTGAGCTATGACATGCCCTCTCGTAGCATCAAGATATTATAGCATCCATACTACACACTGTGTGGGAACGACAGCTTTGCGCCGCCTGAGGCACATACCCCCCACAATAGGTCAGACTAGGCGACTCCCACCAATTGGCTCATATGCAGTAATTACCAAGTCGTTTCAAAGGAAGACTTAACATCCCTAATAGACAAGTTTGACGAGGGACAATGACCCAGAAGAAGTCACGGAGCAAACGTAAGACGGTACGGAAGCTTACGATCATCACTCCATGAGAAGGCTTGGGAGAGTGAGGACCCGAGAGAGGTTCTAGTGTTATTTTCTACCATAGTCGTAGGTATCCATTTGCAATACTAATTAGAATATGTTTATTTTCTTTTGTCGTACATTAGCAGGGGATTGAGTTCTGATTGCAGTTATTATGAACAATAACACAGAGAACATTGTTTGGTCTTCACTGGCAGGTCATGTCAGTATCTCTTGGCTTTTGAACATCTTCAGTACCTACTAAAATTGTCAACGTTAAAAATTTGTTATAAAAAAGAATGACACAATTCTCCCCAATGACTTTTGCCTAAGAATGAGAAAACTCAGTACGAATATTTTATAGTCTTGATACAATGTGGTGTCAAGCCATTTGCATGTTCTTAATACTGGCCAAATTAGACGGCAAGAACACACCTAACTCTTTATTTTTCCTTGCGTACATTTTGGCTATATTTTTATCTTTGTCACACAGCTGTGATAAAGCCATCTGACACAGTTACAATAAGCCATCCTTCACAGTTGTAATAAAACCATCTTACACTAATGTGCATTGAGTCTCTGGCTCAATACAAGTCTTGAGAGACATAGTCACAGTCGTAAGAAAGTTGAAAGCTACACATAAAAAATAAAGTGTATTTAGAAAATGCAAATTAATATTTAAGACATTTTACCCTGAAACTATTTGCTTAATGCATGGTTAATATGAAGACTTAAGTGATATAAAATATAACTCATTAACATAAAAAGTTATTGAGTTATACCAAAAACCACAAAGATATGTACAATATATTCAGCACGTGTAAATCAATATAAATGTATTTAGTCTTAATTTAAAAGAGATTATTTGATAATAATTAACTTAGTTCATGGCAGTGGGAGGGACAGCACCAGAGGAACTGGTGAACTGGAGACCAAACACAGCTTTTCAGTGTATTCTATAAGATCAAAGGTTCAAAGAGGCGTCAACTCTCACATGGATAGCTGACATGTGAGGTAATTTTCCGAAACGTAATGGTTGAAAATGGCAGGAAACTGTGTGTGTGTGTGTGTGTGTGTGTGTGTGTGTGTGTGTGTGTGTGTGTGTGTGTGTGTGTGTGTGTGTGTGTGTGTGTGTACTCACCTAATTGTGCTTGCGGGGGTTGAGCTCTGGCTCTTTGGTCCCGCCTCTCAACCGTCAATCAACTGGTGTACAGATTCCTGAGCCTATTGGGCTCTATCATATCTACATTTGAAACTGTGAATGGAGTCAGCCTCCACCACATCACTTCCTAATGCATTCCATTTGCTAACTACTCTGACACTGAAAAAGTTCTTTCTAACGTCTCTGTGGCTCATTTGGGTACTCAGCTTCCACCTGTGTCCCCTTGTTCGCGTCCCACCAGTGTTGAAAAGTTCATCCTTGTTTACCCGGTCGATTCCCCTGAGGATTTTGTAGGTTGTGATCATGTCCCCCCTTACTCTTCTGTCTTCCAGTGTCGTGAGGTGCATTTCCCGCAGCCTTTCCTCATAACTCATGCCTCTTAGTTCTGGGACTAGTCTAGTAGCATACCTTTGGACTTTTTCCAGCTTCGTCTTGTGCTTGACAAGGTACGGGCTCCATGCTGGGGCCGCATACTCCAGGATTGGTCTTACATATGTGGTGTACAAGATTCTGAATGATTCCTTACACAGGTTCCTGAACGCCGTTCTGATGTTAGCCAGCCTCGCATATGCCGCAGACGTTATTCTCTTTATGTGGGCTTCAGGAGACAGGTTTGGTGTGATATCAACTCCTAGATCTTTCTCTCTGTCTGTTTCATTAAGTACTTCATCTCCTATTCTGTATCCTGTGCCTGGCCTCCTGTTTCCACTGCCTAGTTTCATTACTTTGCATTTACTCGGGTTGAACTTCAACAGCCATTTGTTGGACCATTCACTCAGTCTATCCAGGTCATCTTGTAGCCTCCTACTATCATCCTCTGTTTCAATCCTCCTCATAATTTTTGCATCGTCGGCAAACATTGAGAGGAACGAATCTATACCCTCTGGGAGATCATTTACATATACCAGAAACAGTATAGGTCCAAGGACTGACCCCTGCGGGACTCCACTTGTGACGTCTCGCCAATCTGAGACCTCACCCCTCACACAGACTCGTTGTCTCCTGTTGCTTAGGTATTCCTCTATCCACCGGAGTACCTTTCCTCTCACTCCAGCCTGCATCTCCAACTTTCGCACTAGCCTCTTGTGTGGCACTGTATCAAAGGCTTTCTGACAATCCAAAAATATGCAGTCTGCCCACCCTTCTCTTTCTTGCCTTATTTTTGTTGCCTGGTCGTAGAATTCAAGTAACCCTGTGAGGCAGGACCTGCCATCCCTGAACCCATGTTGATGCTGTGTTACAAAGTTCCTTCGCTCCAGATGCTCCACTAGTTTTTTTCGCACAATCTTCTCCATCAGCTTGCATGGTATGCAGGTTAGGGACACTGGCCTGTAGTTCAGTGCCTCCTGTCTATCCCCTTTCTTGTATATCGGGACTACGTCAGCTGCTTTCCAAATATCTGGCAGTTCCCCTGTTGCCAGTGATTTGTTATACACTATGGAGAGTGGTAGGCTCAGTTCTCTTGCTCCTTCCTTTAGAACCCAAGGGGAGAGTGTGTGTGTGTGTGTGTGTGTGTGTGTGTGTGTGTGTGTGTGTGTGTGTGTGTGTGTGTGTGTGTGTGTGTGTGTGTGTTTTATGGTAGTTTTAAACAAATTCATGTACACCTACCATCGGGTTATTGAGCCTTTGAGCCATTTACACTCATTGATAGACTCACAGGAGTAGTTTACATTATAACAACATTTTGTTTATAATTTTGTTTTCATTCTATGGGGAAATAGATTATGACAAAGATTTCGATATGAAGTAATCCTTTCCCACTGTTTCTCACGCGGGACAAATACAGTAGGCAAAGGTCAGCCTAATAAACTTAATCAGAGTTCTTCTATCACACAGGAAACAAAAGGTCAGCATAAACTGAGGTCATTCTGAGAGTTCAACAGTCGTTAATGAACTGTTCCAGTACTTAGTCATGAGACCTTTAGTAAGAGTGCAATATACTCATAAATGATGAAAATGAATTAACAGCAAAGCATTGATTAATTCTATATATAGTCATAATGGCTTAGTGCTTAAGCTGAAATACCGTCAACGATTAAGTCACGCAGTAAAAGGATTTAAATAGGCGTCCATAATGGGTTGAAAATTAGAAATAGAAATTTAGTACTAATAAGGGCAGGGCTCTTAACTTAGAGGTACCAGATATAAATTAATCAAAATATCCATTTAGCAGGTTTACCCTACTAAACCTCCCCATTCACCCCCAAAACACCTACCCACCTCGTCAACCACTCACCCCCAAACTTCTGACCAGCCACATCAACCACTCACCCCCAAACTTCTGACCAGCCACATCAACCACTCACCCCCAAACTTCTGACCAGCCACATCAACCACTCACCCCCAAACTTCTGACCAGCCACGTCAACCACTCACCCCTTCAATATCCCGATATTTCCATCAATCTGCTGTTCTCTTGCAAGCGTCCTGTGTCTCTCCTGTACTCACCTAGTTGTGCTTGCGGGGGTTGAGCTTTGGCTCTTTTGTCCCGCCTCTCAACTGTCAATCAACTAGGCTGTGTGAAGGCTGCTGAGCAGAGGCAGCCCATCATCCTGCTTAGATAGTACTCAGAATAATGATGTGGACCGTCGTACATATGATGTAGTGCACAATTAGAAATTAGAATTACGTACTATTGAATTAGGACACGCCAGAAAAAGATTTTTGTATTTATATTGTTAATACAATCAAAACTAACCCAACCTAACTATCCTAGACCTAATGTATGGTATTTAAGGTGTAATATAGTACATATGTATGCTGTGCTAGGCATAGGAATATTTAAATTTGGTTTTTAGCTTTAGTTTTTTTTTCCCAGACCCGATAAAGTAAACAGTACGAAATACTACTATCTAATTGTCCATTACGTCAATATATGTACGAAGTTTTAAATTTTTACACAAAATGGTATGTAATCAGGAGGCTGGGCTGACCAGACAGCCTCTCAAAGTCTCCAGCATCAGCACGTACATTCGTGGGGTCTTAAATCTCACCACAGCAAAGTATCGTAAATACTTCGTGATTTATAGTCCCCCTTGAGTTTCTTTACAGGAACATGATAACATTTCTTAAAACGTCGCTGTTTATAAATCTCAATCCTGATACACCACGAGGTAATGAGTTTATGATTGTCACTTCCTCATATCTGCGAGGGAATTTTGTTTAGAGTTTCTTCTCGTATCGTGCTGATATTCCGAGCCCAATTTTGAATGTTTTCATGCCACATTCAAGCGCCTATCAGGTGCTTCCGGCCAGCGATGCTGCTTGTGAGGGGAGCCGAGAGTGAGACTTTAATGGAAATACTTTACGAATGATGCTGGGCACTTAAGGTGCTTTATGAGTGTGTGAAGGACTGTTGTTAGCCGAGCTCTCGATCGACTCTGTCATTATAGACAGCTGAACCATTGATGGCTTCTATCATTATAAGGTGTTGGTAAGATTTCTGGTGTGCACACACACACCCAGTAAACATTTACCAAAGGGAGGCCATTTTGTGTTTTATATCGTTATATGTATCAAATTAAATACAAAACTGGCCATTTAGACGTTTGGGCAGCTTCCCAAGGCCCCACCACACTGCCTTTATTGGGGGAAAAGTCTTTTACGTTTCTCAAAGCTATTTAGGAATATTCTATTCGCGTTCATTTAATATAAATTTGGTGTTAGAAGGCATTATGAGATTATATTGAAAGTTATTACGTTGTTTGTTGACATATATGTTGGTATGTGAGTCTGGAGCATGGAGTATGTGAGTCTGGAGCGTGGAGTATGTGAGTCTGGAGCGTGGAGTATGTGAGTCTGGAGCGTGGAGTATGTGAGTCTGGAGCGTGGAGTATGTGAGTCTGGAGCGTGGAGTATGTGAGTCTGCAGCGTGGAGTATGTGAGTCTGGAGCATGGAGTATGTGAGTATATAGCATGGAGTATGTGAGTCTGCAGCGTGGAGTATGTGAGTATATAGCATAGAATATGTGAGTTTGCAATAAAACTTTCAGTAAAGGAACTCCATATAAATCTCAAGTATAAGTAGAGAGCCTAATCAACTTGTAAGATAAACCTCAAAACATTTCCTTGTAAGTGTGAGGTCTTGTATGTTTTGTTGTTTTAGATTTAGCTACTCAGAACGAAGTGTCCATGTAGCACGGGCTATGGTGATCCCGTAAGAAGTCTTGTGAACCTCACGTTTCCGTACCCTGTTCCTTGACAATATGGAAGATAAAACTCTCACGGTTCGCTTGGCGCTACAGCGGGCGTCGGCACCGGGAGCTGACGCATCTGTCATGATTGTCAGGCTCGCTGGAGCGTGTTCAAGCCAGAGCGAGTAAACGCTTCTCTGACGAGCGGGATGTGATCGGCCGACGCCGTTCGCGCGCTGTCATCCCACTTCGTTTGGGTGGTTGAGGCGGGAGCTGAATCTTTCAGTTGCTTTGCAATTTCCGGTTATTGTCTTCAAGATCGGCTATCACCATTGTTGGCGTGCATTGTAATGACCATTAATGTGAAGGGGTAAAAATACATAGTTATTCTATATAGTTTCTATGTTATAGTATAATTTAGCCTTTAGCCTAGCCTATAGTATAAGGGAGCCGGTCGGCCGAGCGGACAGCACGCTGGACTTGTGATCCTGTGGTCCTGGGTTTGATCCCAGGCGCCGGCGAGAAACAATGGGCAGAGTTTCTTTTACTCTATGCCCCTGTTACCTAGCAGTAAAATAGGTACCTGGGTGTTAGTCAGCTGTCACGGGCTGCTTCCTGGGGGTGGAGGCCTGGTCGAGGACCGAGCCGCGGGGACACTAAAAAGCCCCGAAATCATCTCAAGATAACCTCAAGATAGCCTATCGTCTTCAACTTGCTGAAGAAATTGTGTTGTCGTTATTAATGCGGAACACCTCATCACTGGATATGTTCACGTTACCGAATAATGGGTAGTGTTGTGAACAATGATTCCGATAAGACGTTAAGAACGTTTACAAATTATAGTTAAGATTATCTGAAAAAAAAAAAAGGTTTCGTTACCAACATTTCCGAACATCTCTGATGACCCTCACAGCTCTTCTACATTGGTGATGTTCCGAACATCTCTGATGAGCCTCACAGCTCTTCTACATTGGTGATGTAAGAACACTTGGTGAATGTCTTCTGGTAGATTTCAGTGCAGATGATTGAAAGTTGAGAGGCGGGACAAAAGAGCCGAAGCCCAACCCTCCCCCCCCCCCGCAAGCACAACTAGGTGATCACCACAACATACCTGATCAACCAGGTTGTGACTCACACGTCAGGCTGCGAGCAGCCGCGTCTAACAGCCTGGTTGATCAGTCCAGCAACCAGGAGGCCTGGTCGACGACCGGGCCGCGGGGACATTAAGCCCCGGAAGCACCTCAAGGTAGGTGAGTACAACCAGGCTAGTACATACGTATTTTTTTAATTTACAAAAAAGATACATAAATAATAAAGCTTAAAATTAAGTATGAGATAAATATTATTATGACAAGTGACCATTTGATATATGGAGATTCCATAATATACGTCGGGGGAGGAGTGCTTTCCTCAAGTCTCACCCTCATACCTCACCCTCATACCTCACATCCCTGCAGTGCCCTCCCATATACCTCACATTTACCTACACTAGAGAAATCTCCCTCATACCTACACCCCTCATTCCCCGCTTTCAGCCTCACCGCCGCTCGCTAACACAAGCGGAGACAAACCTGGAGATCCCATCATGTAAGGAGGATGAGGAAGGCAACCAGTGGCTTCCCTCGGCCAGCACCAGCACGACATCATCGCTACGATCACCGGCGTCCCTTCCGTAACCGCCTCTCTCCCATCCATAAAGACATCATCGTAGCGGCAATTTTAGACACGCTCCTCTGTTGGGTTTCTTGGTCATCCCGTCTGGGAGGAACAATGCAGCGCTGGCCGCTGGTGGCCGGGTGGTGGGTGGTGATGGTGGTGGTATTCAGTGGTGTTGTGGTAGCAATGGGGGATGGTTGTTGTGGTAGATACTCAGCGGGGGAGCTGAGTATCGTCACCCCTGTGGTAGCAGTGGGTGGTGGTAGATTCTCAGGGGGTGCTGGTGTTGTAGGAGAGGTGGGTGACTGTGGGAGCTGTTCAGACTGTGGGAGATGTTCATTTGTGTTGAAGAAGCAATCATCTTAGGGTTCTCTCACAAGAAGCTGAGACAGCGAGCCACTTCCGACTCTCCCAGATGATTGTGGTCAAGGAGACTGTTGTGGAATTGTTGTTGACGGCAGAGGTTCCCTACACACGGACACCAGTGTCCTCCCTGAACTTACAGGTACACCAAGAGCAACGACACACGTACGCACGCAGCTGTTTAGTTAGGGTACGCACGCAGGTGTCTAGTTAGGGTACGCACGCAGGTGTCTAGTTAGGGTATGCACGCAGGTGTCTAGTTAGGGTACGCACGCAGGTGTCTAGTTAGGGTACGCACGCAGGTGTCTAGTTAGGGTACGCACGCAGGTGTCTAGTTAGGGTACGCACGCAGGTGTCTAGTTAGGGTACTCACGCAGGTGTCTAGTTAGGGTACGCACGCAGGTGTCTAGTTAGAGTATGCACACAGCTGTTTAGGAATACACAGTGGTACCCTAATATGTTAAAGTACGTTAAGTTTTCAAAGCTCTTTAATAATAAAACTTTCCGGACGTAACTTAACTTAGTCGTGAGCATGTCCTCCACAAGCTGTCCGGACGTAAGCCCAGGCTTAGGTCATGAGCATGTTCTCTCCTCCAAACTGTCCTAGCGTAAGCCGGGTCATTAGCATTTCCTCTTTCAACTGATAGGAAGTAAGCTTGAACTTGGGTCATGAGCATGTCCTTTCCTCAAAATATTTAAGTATACCTTCACTTTCCGCGCCACTTGTGCACAAAGATATGCGAGAGAAGCTCAAGACGTATAAAGATTAGAACATATTATTCATTACACACATAAATCACAATAACGTGATGCATCAAATGAACAAATCCAAGGGCCTTGACGAGGTTCGAATCCTCGTCACGGCCCTTGTGGATTTGTTCATATTATTCATATTCCAAAGCCTTCTGATCCTCACGGTCGCGAGTTGAGCTGCTTCTCAGATAATCTAGGCATAGGATAATGGGTTGCTACTCATTATCTACTCTCATTATCTCATTATCTATCCCATTAGCTGCTGCCCGTCTTCTCGGTAAGGAAACGAATGAAGGAAAAAGAGAGGGAGTGAGAGAAGAAGAAGAAGGGAGGAAGCGAGGGAAGATGATTGGGACCAGACAAGCAACAGGTACCAAACATGTTATAATTAAGTCCTACCAGAGGCTAACAATTACCTCTTCAACTGTCAACTTTTTCGTGTGATCGTTGTGTGTGTGTTTGGCGACGGAGGACACCGGAGGCAGATGAGGTCGTTACCCCGCACAAGAGGGGTCTTGGCGTCTCCTGGTGCCCACACATGTAGTCCTGTTGATTAATTGGGAAAATCATTATGAGAACATAGACAAAAATGATTCAGATGAACATTATAACTGTGTGTGTGTGTGTGTGTGTGTGTGTGTGTGTGTGTGTGTGTGTGTGTGTGTGTGTGTGGGTGTGTGTGTGTGCGCGCGTGCGTGCGTGCGCCTCACCTGTGTTTGCAGCGATTGCGTTCCAGTTGCAGCTTCTAACCATTAATTTTCCAGTACATATTTTTTGCACTAGAGGGACTGCATCATGGAGCAGATGATATTGAGGTACGGGAACCGCCCCGGCGCTGCTACACATACCACTCAGCAGAGGGTAATTGAGAGGGCTGGCATGCGTCGTCCTCTGAAGCGGTAGGTCTTGGAACATTAGAAGAGGAGTTTAAAACGCTTTGATTCACATAGAGGCAATCCTGGTGATTCAGAATACAGTAGCAAACGGAGGCTTCTCTTGACGAACGAAGCCGGATTCTTCACTTGACGAGTGAAGCTCCACTTAAGGAATCAGCCCTTGAGGATACTGAGGGGAGGGGAACCCTCCTGCAGTGTGGAGGTTCACTAAGTACTTGTAGTAACTACCTGAGACCTGAAGACTAATTGATTGGCTCACGGAAATACATTGTGTTCCATCCACCTGTCGTTATAACGGGTCTTGGGGCTTCGTGTTAAGAACATAAGAATAACTTTGGAAAGAATATTAGTCCAAATAATATATACATATATATATATATATATATATATATATATATACGTAATCATGACTGATTCACCAGTACTCTCCTGGCGTCTGTACTGTCAGGGGTGACTTGCCCGGGCCTCCAGAGAGTGCCACTGCCGTATTATTTAACGTGTCAATACACTTATAAAAGACAACCTTCCTGGGAGCAAGATACAATCTCATAATTGATTTGACACCAAAGTGGTCATAATATGCAGAGTAGTATATTTTGGTACCAGTCTTTCCTGTCAGCATATATTACTGAATGTAACCGAAGGGTGAGATCATTGATGTAATCTTCTCGAATTTCCTTAAAATTGTCTTCATTTAAGAAGGAAGTTGAAAAATTAACATTCCAAAGCTAATTGATAATTTTATTTGGCCTGACGCTAAGAGATGCAAGTATCCACATAGATAAAAATGAAGTGAGAATTCTGAACGTTTTCGTGTTTCATAATATCAAGGAATACAGAGAAGATTAATTGATGAAGATTTAAGCCACCCAAGAGGTGGCACGGGCATGAATAGCCCGTAACTATCAATTTTATGGGGTTGGAATTATATACCCCACTATACACTTAAGCAGATTAAGATCCATAACCATAATATCAAGTAATGGAACTGGCAGGATTGTATGGGGGACAGGCTATTTCCTGTTTCTTGGAATATACTACACACATATCTATTCTTTATATTAATTTAGATCTATCACAAATCATACCAATTATACAGCTATCTAATTTATATTATCCTGGACTTGCAATTATCTAATTCACTCTTTTTTATTATAACTGAAGATTCAATAATATTTTCCTTCACTAGCTGATTTACATTCGACAATTTTCCATGAATTACTCCAGTCAGTCAGTTACTCCAGTGAATGATTACAATATTTTAGGTGAACAGACACGGCATTGGATTCTTGACCTGTCTTTATGCCATATATGTGTTGTTTTATGCTATGGTCAAGATGCTTACCTGTCTGTCCAACATAGAACTTATTGCTGCGATACGTTTTATGATGGCCATTAGGAATCAGAAAGACCTCTAGCCAGTCTGCAATGTGCAATGGGTGTTGAAGCAGGAAAAATTGTCTCTGCAACCTCTTGCATGTCATACGAGCTTTATACCCTTCGTTTAACACGTAAATATTGAACTTATTGTAATAATATCTCAGATTACACGAGCTCAATAACATTCCTAATCTTTTGTCGATTATTTAGGTTGATTAATGTCACTATATATAAGGCATATAAGCACATCTTACCTAATTATTCACTATACTGGCATTATATATAGCACGAAAGCGCTTCTTACTGAATTATTCACTATACTGGCATTATATATAGCACAAAAGCGCTTCTTACTTAATAATTCACTATACTGGCACAATATATAGCACGAAAGCGCTTCTTACTTAATTATTCACTATACTGGCATTATATATAGCACATAAGCGCTTCTTACTTAATAATTCACTATACTGGCATTATATATAGCACAAAAGCGCTTCTTACTTAATAATTCACTATACTGGCATTATATATAGTACAAAAGCGCTTCTTACTTAATAATTCACTATACTGGCATTATATATAGCACAAAAGCGCTTCTTACTTAATAATTCACTATACTGGCATTATATATAGCACAAAAGCGCTTCTTACTTAATAATTCACTATACTGGCATTATATATAGCACATAAGCGCTTCTTACTGAATTATTCACTATACTGGCATTATATATAGCACATAAGCGCTTCTTACTTAATAATTCACTATACTGGCATTATATATAGCACATAAGCGCTTCTTACTTAATAATTCACTATACTGGCATTATATATAGCACAAAAGCGCTTCTTACTTAATAATTCACTATACTGGCATTATATATAGCACAAAAGCGCTTCTTACTTAATAATTCACTATACTGGCATTATATATAGCACAAAAGCGCTTCTTACTTAATAATTCACTATACTAGCATTATATATAGCACAAAAGCGCTTCTTACTTAATTAATCACTATACTGGCATTATATATAGCACAAAAGCGCTTCTTACTTAATAATTCACTATACTGGCATTATATATAGCACAAAAGCGCTTCTTAATAATTCACTATACTGGCATTATATATAGCACATAAGCGCTTCTTACTTAATAATTCACTATACTGGCATTATATATAGCACATAAGCGCTTCTTATTTAATAATTCACTTTACAGGCATTATATATAGCACAAAAGCACTTCTTACTTAATAATTCACTATACTGGCATTATATATAGCACATAAGCGCTTCTTACTGAATTATTCACTATACTGGCATTATATATAGCACATAAGCGCTTCTTACTGAATTATTCACTATACTGGCATTATATATAGCACAAAAGCGCTTCTTACTTAATAATTCACTATACTGGCATTATATATAGCACAAAAGCGCTTCTTACCTAATAATTCACTATACTGGCATTATATATAGCACAAAAGCGCTTCTTACTGAATTATTCACTATACTGGCATTATATATAGCACAAAAGCGCTTCTTACTGAATTATTCACTATACTGGCACCTTAAATCTTACAGAACCTAAAACCCCCTGATACCGTTGTTTATCAATGACTAGTCTAGTTTTAAAGTCTTGCGCAGAGGCCCAAGTTTCCCACCGTCTACCGAGGTCATAGAGTAGCAACCCGTTGCACTCTGAACCGGCCCAGCCTCAGGCCACAGGTTTTTCCTGGCTGCTCCAGACCTTTGATGTGCTTATTCACACGGTCTTTTAAACCGGTTTTGACTTGTAGACTTCCCCCCAGGAGCCTGAGGGCAAAAATGCAGTTCGGATTTCATTTTATTTTGCTCTGAGATGGATATGTCGTTGACGTTAATTATGTTGAACGATAATATTGGAATTGTTGTCAGGTGTGTGGTTGAACGATTGCACAGGAGTTAGTGACAGGCGTGGCCGAACGATAACACAGTAATTGGTGTCAGGTGTGGTCAAATGATAGCGTAGGAATTAGGGACAGATGCGTTCACGATATCACGGAAATTGGTGTCGGGTGTCAGTCGAACGATAGCATAAGAGCAGGCGGCAAGCGTGGACAAGGTCGTCAGCATGAAGCCTCGACGAGACTATTTAACTCGGGTCAAATGACATCTGTCTGTTCCTATAAGATTTCTTACAGGATGCTTCCTGTAAGAAATTTTCTAGCAAGCATGTATGAATGAATTTATCAATGTTTCTCGAGGAAAAACCTAAAATAAAAATAATGCACAGAGCGTCGTCGTTTCTTCACTTTCCGATGGGTGGTTTGGTTATGAAAAATAATGTAGTTTACTTAAGGATTCAAGAATACTAATGCTTTTCTTTGGTCTGTAAACCACGACACACAAATCGAGAAGACTGCTACCGTGCTTAAAGGGAAACCGGGTAGCCCTTGTCGTTCATAAGGGAAGATTGAGTAGGCTATATCTTCCTCTGTTAAATCGTTTATTTATTTTTTAATCAGGATGTGCCCTAGTACCGACCCTTGAGGTACTCTACTATACTCTCTACCTCACTCTCTCTGGTGGTTCTCCTCTTACTGTTACTCTTTGCCTTCATCTTGAAAGGTACTCTTTCAACCACTTCAGTACTGTTGCTGATATACCAACCTGTTTCCCTAGTTTAATTAGGTGTCGTTTGTGAGGGAAAGGTATCAAAAGCGTTTTGGCAATCCAGGAAAATGCTGTCGGCCCAGCCCTCTCCATCCTTTGTGATTCGTGTCCTCTTGTTATAGAGCTCTAATAAGTTGGTCATTCAGGCTTCTCCTTTTCTGAATCCATGTTGATACTTGGAAATATAATTCACATGTTTTAAGTGTTTTTCGAGCTTTTTTGTAATAATTCTGAAAATAATCCCACAGTTCACCCGGAGCACCTTGAACTGGCTTTCAGTTCAGTGGCTCCTGTCTTCCGGCCTTTCTTATATTTGGTATCAGATTGGACACTTTAATTTTCAGGTAGTTCGTCCATTTCCAGTGAGGACTTGAAGATGGTAGTAAGGGGCCCACACAGGGTGCAGCTATCTTTTTTTAGGATACATGGGGAGTTCTTTTTTGGGTTTATGGCTTTCATCACATTAAATTGTTAATTTACTTTATCTGGTGTTATATATAATTCGAGCAGTTTTGTTTTCTGGTATTGTTTGTTCCAATTGAAATCATAGATACAAGGGCAACTCTGGTTCTATCTTAAAAACTTACCGTGGAAGGTTTCATTGAATTCTTTACACACACTTCCTTATCACTCTCAGTGTAGCCTCCTCCTCTTTTGTGCAACCTAATCACTTGTTCATTTATTGACATCCTGTATGTTTGTGTGTTTGTCCATGGTTGGAGGCCAGATGCTTGGGGTCAACCTTTCACAACTTTGCAGGGTGAATCACGGGTGGTAGTGGACTGTCATAGGTAGTTTGGGTGGTGATTCCATTGGCCTTCTTTTAAAACTATAAGCTCCCAATTTGACACCCAGCAACTTCTTTATAGTCTGAAAACTTGGTTTCATTTTCCAGAAACTTTTTAAAGTTTTTCAAATGTATATAATAAGCCATCCCGAACACTCAACGACGTTATTCAACTGCTTGGTTACAACTTTGTATCAGAGTAACAACATTTAAATAACATTGTGGTTAGGTTAGTTTATGAAAACTTAGTCTTCCCCTTCCCCCTAATGTCTCTCTCTTTGTCGCAGCCTTAACAAAGGCTTACACAAAGACCAACAGATAATGGCCACTGGCCCCAGTTGACGTTCCATGCTCAGTGTTCTCAGTGTGTACATTTAGCCGTGTGCGACGACTGAGTCTAATTTTGCTGTTTGGTCGTCCCCTCTTCTCCAGGTTTCCTCCCTGACGTGTTGTGCTTGGAAGGTCCTTTCTACACTTTTACCAGTTTTGCTCTCTCGGAGAAATTGATTCCCAGTCAATTTACACATTATAACCCGGAGGAGGGAGGGGGGAGGGGGGAGGGGGGGGGAGATTACAGAAGGATGGGAGTGAAGAACAGCCTAAGAGGAGTAAGGGTGAGGTGGAGGAAGAGGAGGGGAAGGAGGACACAGTGAAAGGGAGAGTAGAAAGTGATAGAAGATGGGATGGAGGGTAAACTAAGGAAAGCAGGTAGAAGTGAGTAGAAGGAGGGGGGTGGTTGGTGAGTCCACTATTGTAACATCTGCTAATATAACCTCTATAATTATTATTATCCCTACCACCGGTACACGTATACACCGTGAAATAAGAATACTGACTGCATACAAGAGGCACTGAACTACAGGCTGGTTTCCTTAACTTGAACCATGATCACCACCTACAATTATCTCAGAGAAATTGATCAGGTGGACAAAGACAAACTGTTTTGCACGAGCGGAACAGGAACAAGGGGACACAGGTGGAAACTTCATGCCCAGATGAGCCACAGAGACATTAGAAAGAATTTTTACAGTGAGTAGTTAATAGTTGAAATATTTTAAGCAGTGATGTGGTAGAGGCTGATTTCCATACTCAGTTTCAAATGTAGGTATGATAGAGCTCAATAGGCTCAGGAGCCTGTACACCAAATGACTGATTAACAGTTAGAAGGCGGAATCAAAGAGCTCAACCCCTGCAAGCATAACTAGGTGGGCACTGAACTGAGGATTATAATTGTCAACTTCGTAGATAATCAGCAAGGCACCAAGCTGTAGCGATTATATATGTAGTTTCGTTTTAAATATGTAATGTTTCCTGCATAACCTGCTTTTCCTGCATAACCTTTAGATCTTGAGATCTTTTTGAGATCTACTCTTCCATCTACTCTTGGAAGACAGGGTTCTAATCGTATTAATATTCTGTTGCAAACTGGATTGTGGGAGCCAGGCTGGTTTAAGACTTCGTTTTGGTTAACTGGGCATGACATATTGTAACCAAAAAAAGTGGTCGGCCCATCCGGTATCATTAATTTATGAGCGTAGATACTTATATCAAAATTTTTGTAATAATTATTGCTGTGCCAGCAACAATTTTAATTGCCTTTCTAGATACTTTGGTTGATTGGTGTCAACAATTTCTTGTGAGTAGCGATTGGTGAAGTAAATATTATATAATTTCCTTTTGATAATATTTACAAAGTATATAATAGTTCCAATTTGAGTTCGAATCTGTAAGAAGGTGGTGGGTCATCCTTCGCTTGGAAGGGGTGTGTGGGGAAGAGAGGGAGCTGTGCTGAATTTGCGTGTGTCATGGTGTTGTGCCCAAAGTATGAACAGCAGGAAATTTATGTTAATATTTCCCAAAATGAGTGAATAATGTTGTACATTATTATAAGAAAACTAATGTTTTTGAAATGTTGTTTTCAAAATTGTACCAAAAATCGTCATGGGGGGGTCAAAATATGACCCTAGCATGCTGTTTCCTATTGAACTCTGGCGGCTGGGGTGGAGTCCAGCCTATGTCCGTCCCATACCCCAGACCAATCGCCCAGCAAAGTTTCGTGAGGTTAGACTCAAGCGTCTAGCCCCCAACCTCGGACAAACAGCCACACTCTCTAATAGATATTCCCTTATAGCTATAGATTGTGTCAGCAGCTATCGGACAGTACAAGAAAATGAATGAGTGTGTACTCACCTAGTTGTACTCACCGAGTTGTGCTTGCGGGGGTTGAGCTCTGGCTCTTTGGTCCCGCCTCTCAACCGTCAATCAACAGGTGTACAGATTCCTGAGCCTACTGGGCTCTATCATATCTACACTTGAAACTGTGTATGGAGTCAGCCTCCACCACATCATTTCCTAATGCATTCCATTTGTCAACCACTCTGACACTAAAAAAGTTCTTTCTAATATCTCTGTGGCTCATTTGGGCACTCAGTTTCCACCTGTGTGTATCAGTGAGTGTGTGTGTGTGTGTGTGTATCAGTGAGTGTGTGTGTGTATCAGTGAGTGTGTAAGTGTGGCTGAGTGTACTGAGTCAGTGAGTGTCTGTGAGTATATCCGTGAGTGTTAGCTATCGTAGTGACTGAACGTCTGTGTGGCTATATGTTCGCCCCAGTAAGAAAATAAACGGGTTTGGCAGAACCTTGTAATTTAAGTGTACGGTAAAGTGCTCGCATGCTTGAAATTACGGGTTATGGAAATTGCTTCAATGGACTGTTGTGGTTGTGGGAACTGCTTGCATGGGTCTTGAAGTTCTCTTGGGCGCTGCTTGAAGGTCAGGGAGGTGAAGGAAGGAGGCAGGAGGAAGGAATAGGTTAGTGAGAACAATGTCAGGCCTGCGAGTGGCACTGTCTAAGGTGTGGCTCCTGTGTGAAATTATTTATGAATTTATCAATTGTTAGAACGCTTATCCAACCACTTGGGCTGAACGGTAGTGAGATGGTCTCACGGCATGCAGGTCGGCGTTCAATCCCCGACCATTCAAGTGGTTGGGCACCATTCTTTTCCCCCGTCCCGTCCTAAATCCTTATCCTGATCTCTTTCGAGGCTATACAGTCGTAATGGCTTGGCGCTTTATCGTTTATCCTGATAGATCCTTGCCCTTCCTTTTTCTTCCTTTCCCTTTCCTTCCCTTCCTTTTTCTTCCTTTCCCTTCCCTTCCCTTCCTTTTTCTTCCTTTCCCTTTCCTTCCCTTCCTTTTTCTTCCTTTCCCTTTCCTTCCCTTCCTTTTTCTTCCTTTCCCTTTCCCTTCCTTTCCCTTGTGAGGGCTGTACATCGACCTTCCTGTACAGATGTTCAGATCAGAGCAGGTTCAGGTCCCATCCTCTGTACGTCATCACTAGCTCTTGAACATCTGTTGAATACCAATTTATCCATAAGATGCTTGAAGCGTAGAAGTTATTGAACGTTTTGATCACCAAACTGCTGTCAAAATGAGTTCCATTAGAACTTGGACTTCAATATTACTCTGTCCGAGCAAAGGAAACATCTGCCTACTAGAGCCACATGATTTGAGTCACAGAAAATATTCTAAATGTTTTAGAACGACACATAAGAGTCCCACGTGACATGTCAGTGGTAAGTAATACCTCGTATTACTTAACATTACTGCAATTAGTGTTAAGTAACACGAGGTAACTAAACTTTACCTCGTTCAACGTAATAACTCTCATGGTAAACTCTTAATACGACTCGCAAATGGTCGTGACGGTATAACCGGCGTTACGACGGTTATATCGTGTACAGATCCCGTTAATGGTACAAAACATCATTTAACAAGCGGTGCGTGACGATTACACTTGATGGTTCAGCTCGGCTGCAGTCCAGTCACTGGATTCCTTTACTTCACTTCGTAATGCATGATGAAACTATGATCCTGATCTCCAACATGGTCCTTGATCAATATGATTACAAATTATGATCCTGATCTCCACCATTGTCCTGGATCAATAGGTTGATTAAAAATTGTGATCATGAGCTCCACCATCGTCCTGGATCAATAGGTTGATTAAAAATTGTGATCATGAGCTCCACCATCGTCCTGGATCAATAGGTTGATTAAAAATTGTGATCATGAGCTCCACCATTGTCCTGGATCAATAGGTTGATTAAAAATTGTGATCATGATCTCCACCATCGTCCTGGATCAATAGGTTGATTAAAAATTGTGATCATGAGCTCCACCATCGTCCTGGATCAATAGGTTGATTAACAAATAATTGTGGTTGTGTATGTGAGAGAGACTGAGATAACAAGTGAGACTTTAGAAGCAAAGTTCAGGGCCCTCTGGTTGTGGGTGACGCTGGAAGGGCTACCATCTTCTAGTGTGGGTGATCTTGAGGTTATCTTGAGATGATTTCGGGGCTTTAGTCTCCCCGCGGCCCGGTCCTCGACCAGGCCTCCACCCCCAGGAAGCAGCCCTTGACAGATGACTAACACCCAGGTACCTATTTTACTGCTAGATAACAGGGGCATAGGGTGAAAGAAACTCTGCCCATTGTTTCTCGCTGGCGCCTGGGATCGAACCCACGACCACAGGATCACAAGTCCAGCGTGCTGTCCGCTCAGCCGACCGGCTCCCGGTCGGCCTGGTGATGCTGGAAGAATGACCGTCTACTGGCTACTCTGATGAATGGGCGAGTGACATTGCGTCACTCACCTATTCATCAGAGCACAATGTAGGGATTCAACCGACGCACGTGGGTTGGACCCCCTAGTATCTGGCTGCCTCATCTCAAATTAACACAGACAAATACTTCAGGACCCACACCAACATAAACAAAGTAGCAGTAGCAGCGCAAATAACAAACACAGCACCATCCTCTCACGTGACTCACGTGTTTCTCCACCCCAGATGGCGTCAGAATAGCTGTGGCTGACAAGATGGTGATAAGGAAGACTGCGCCCTAGCTGTCCTCATTATAAGTCTGCTCTTCGTGGCTTCCTGCCAAGACACTGCAGGCGGCGGAGGCTGAGAGCTAACGGCACAGATGCAATATGTATAAAGATGTTGGTAGACAAGATAACTCGTCCGCCAACATCTTTATACCTACGGTCCCCAGAGCAGTAAATGGATGAGTAAGACTTGTAAGACATAGCTCAGTCCCTCTTACATTATGTTGAGTGAATTTATTGGTGCGAGTACATGTGTTATAGAACCTAAACTCTCTTACATTATGATGAGTGAATGTGTTAACGTAAGAACAGATGCTAACCGTGTTATGCTCATCCATAAATCCCAGTACGTCTTGGGTAAAGTGATATACAGCTCTCTATCCAATATAATGAATAATAATATAACTGCTGTATTGACTTTTCTTAGACTAATTATTTTAATAACACACCAAGTAAATTAAACTCAGATTAATGCTATAAAGAGCATAAAATTTTGTCTTCGTTAGCATTACATTTTAACAAATAAAAATAATATTCTTCGGGTTTCAAGATGTGTTATAAATTCATTGAAGACATAACCGCACTAGTGGTTAGATGTGTTATCTGAGGGCAATACGATACCCAAACCACCTGATATGTATCACATAATGATCCATAATTCAGTTACCACATGATATATCGAGGAATAAATAGACTCACATTTCAATTTAACATTTGCCAACTCAGATTTTTTTCTGCAGCTTTGGAGTTTAGTTTATAATAAAGGAAAATTATTTACTAGATATCACCCCCCCCCCACTCTCTAATATCTTGCTATCTTGCGTGCAACCTGTCCTCGTTATAACACGTTGCATTTTGATGTATACTTTTCCTGAGGCCAAAAACTGGTGTACAAGAAAAAGGGTAGCGGGTCGCTAAATTGATATAATATCCCGTTTTCTATTCGTGGGTCCTCTGGTTGGTTAGGTTAGGGGACTTTAGTACGACAGTTTCTTGACGAAGGGCTGTACATCATCTTGCACAGCCAGATGGCATTCAGCACTGTTCATGCAAGAGGCTCCCTGTTATATTTATAAAAAATAAAGGAGCCACTGGAAGTTTTTTTTAAGGCCGAAAGAGTCAGAACTCAACCCCTGCAAGCACAACTAGGTGATTATACACACACACACACACACACACACACACACACACACACACACACACACACACACACACACACACACACACACTCTGGGAAGACGGGACAACACGAGCGTAGCTCTCATCCTGTAACTACACTTAAGGTAATTACACACACAAACGCGAACAGTCCAAAACAAAGAGTCTCGCCCCTATGACAGACGAGCAATAATCATACATCTACTCAGCACTTTCTTCTCCCCCATAAACAGCCACGAACACCACACAACAGGAGCTGGGGTGACTATGCACTCGACCGCTCAGATACCAAAAGCAGTCACGCTATCTCTTTATTATATCTTAAATGCAACACCGCACAGAACAGAGTTGCAAGCGGCTTTCTGGCAAGTCTAATGTTCAGCTTGCTGACATTTCAGACTTTACGGCTTCATTGTAATGGCTCGTTAACTCAAGTGATCTTTCAGCGCTGCAAGATACAGCCTAAGTCTACTTAGGCTGTATCAGGGCTACGTACGATAGGGCTTAAGGGCTTCAGGGCTTCAGTCTTTGAACATGAGAGCGGTGATATCCTCTAACAAGGATACAATTAGTGGTAAGTGATGGTGTTTCCCTGAAGAGCTGTCAGGAAGAAAGTTTTTTTTCCCTGCTTCAGAGTAAAGGGAAGATAACTGTCTGAAGTGTGTAATGGAATGGTGGTTTGTTGTTATGGAGCGTAAATTTTTTTTGTTTTGTGCCTGGTTGCTTGGCTGTGAGTGTGAGTGCATGTCTGCCAGGCTGACCTTCTGAAGCTGTGAGTGTGCGTGCATGTCTGCCTGGCTGACCTTGTGAAGCTGTGAGTGTGAGTGCATGTCTGCCTGGCTGACCTTGTGAAGCTGTGAGTGTGAGTGCATGTCTGCCTGGCTGACCTTGTGAAGCTGTGAGTGTGAGTGCGTGTCTGCCTGGCTGACCTTGTGAAGCTGTGAGTGTGAGTGCATATCTGCCTGGCTGACCTTGTGAAGCTGCGAGTGTGAGTGCATGTCTGCCTGGCTGACCACGTAAGGCTGTGTGCATGAGTACATGTCTGCAAGGATTTACAAACATGAGCACGTGCTCCAAGACGACAACTACACGTGCACCAACACGACAACAACACGTGCACCAACACGACAACAACACGTGCGCCAACACGACAACAACACGTGCACAACACGACGACAACAACACGTGTCCCAATACCAAAACACCTGCTCCTCACACAGGATAAAAAAAGCAGCAATACCTCATGAACTTTAATGCCGCCAAATCCATCATCAAACAAGAAAATGACGACAGGATAAAGTGCACAGAATCTACAGCCATCACCTCACCCTCCATCAGCATCAAAACAGTCTCAGAACTTCGTTACCACTTTATAGATTGTAAATAAAGCCATAAACGGTGACAAGTCTCCTCCACACCCCCCTCCCCCTAGCGTTACCTCACGATGTAGTCACGAGAAGCCTCCTCCGTGTCTCTCGTTAGCCTTGTCTTTGTACGTTATCAAGAGCTCGTATGACCACATAGAACTTGGAAGGGATTTGAGGAAGGGAACAGGTACTGGGATATAAGGATATTGCTAAAACTTGGACATTAGGTCAGATTAAGAGCTGGGATATGAAGACGAATTAAGAAATGGGACATGAGGAGGGATTAAGAGCTGGGACATGAGGACGGATTAAGAGCTGGGACATGAGGAGGGATTAAGAGCTGGGACATGAGGACGGATTAAGAGCTGGGACATGAGGAGGGATTAAGAGCTGGGACATGAGGAGGGATTAAGACCTGGGACATGAGGACGGATTAAGAGCTGGGACATGAGGAGGGACTATGAGCCGAGATATGAGACCATAATTAAGCACTTGATCCATCGGGTATTGAACGCCGACCCTGCGTTAAGCGTGGCCGGCGGCGTTGTATCTGAGATTCAAGATGAAGATTAAATGTGATTAAATCCTTGTAATGATGTGGGTTCTTATTTCGATACTTGGGACAAACTCAGGCATGATAAGATGACAAGACAAAGACCACTTGACCTTTTTGTTCTTGGAGACCTTGATCTCTGGACCTTTTAGTTCTTGGAGACCTTGATCTCTAGGCCCTTTACTTCTTGGAGACCTTGATCTATAGACCTTTTACTTCTTGGAGACCTTGTGGTTGCGTCGGGTGTTTGATGAGGCAATGGTGATTGAGGAGGAGGTAGGAGACGCCACATCTGCGAGCAGGTGTAAGGAGGTGGATGTCGGCCGAGCGACGCCACATCTGCGAGCAGGTGTAAGGAGGTGGATGTCGGCCGAGCGACGCCACATCTGCCAGCAGGTGTAAGGAGGTGGATGTCGGCCGAGCGACGCCACATCTGCGAGCAGGTGTAAGGAGGTGGGTGTCGGCCGAGCGACGCCACATCTGCGAGCAGGTGTAAGGAGGTGGATGTCGGCCGAGCGACGCCACATCTGCGAGCAGGTGTAAGGAGGTGGGTGTCGGCCGAGCGACGCCACATCTGCGAGCAGGTGTAAGGAGGTGGGTGTCGGCCGAGCGACGCCACATCTGTGAGCAGGTGTAAGGAGGTGGGTGTCGGCCGAGCAACTGGACCGCTAAGCATTACAGCATGCTTCCTCTCTCGTCGCAAGTAATATGGTTAGTCACGTACAGTATGTCCACCCCACGCCCACACTCTGCTCTCCCTGTGGGTGCCTAGGGGTGTGGGTGGCAGGAGAAGGGTGTGGGCGGCAAGTGGGTGGGTGTAGGGGGGCAAGGGTGTAGGAGGCAAGGAAAGGGGTGGGGAATATAGGGAGAAGCTGGATGTGAGTTGTGTTGGTGGCGGGGATAAGGTGTGAGGGAGTATTGTGGAACACCACGTGTGGAACACCACGTGTGGAACACCACGTGTGGAACACCACGTGTGGAACACCACGTGTGGAACACCACGTGTGGAACACACCACGTGGGACACACACCCCACGTGGGACAGGATAGTGGATCCTCGGTTAAGAATTTATAGCAAGAACTATCTGGCTTTTGTGAAACAGTTAACAATATCGCAAACTTGTCGTTCGCTTTATACAATAACAACAGTGATCCGCTCGTTCGGTTAGTGTTCGCAACGCCTACTTCTCACGGTAATTACAGTGATCGGGATTATGCAACAAGTTGCGTTTAAATGTTATATTTGCAAGGTACACACACACATGATAGCGTTTAATAGGCACAGGTGTAAGGTCAGTTGTGTGACCCTAGACTGTTGACTGCTGTGATATGGAACGATGTGAGACGATGGGATGATTTTGTGGTTCAAGGTGGACAAATGGAGGGAACAAAAGTAACTATATCCTAGGACTGTAGAGGGATAGATATGGTAGGGTTCGAATCCTCCGGCTGGACTGAAATGGTTGCGGTACGGTTTCTTTCACCTAATGCCTCAGTTCACCTAGCAGTAAATAGGTGCCCGGCAGTTATAGGCAATTACAGTGCGGTTGCATTCTCGGGAAGGTGAGTAGTTCGACCTTGGGGTTACCTTGATATAAGCCTAATGCATACATATACAAAGGCTGCCTGTCCCCGACATAACGAATTACTATGTTGATTGAATGATTGATATTTAATTGGGTAAGTGACTGCATCCCTCGAGTTCATCTGAAGGCAGGATAAGGGAAAGATTAAGACGACGAACACACTTGTTAAGTATACGTACCCCGGAGTAATTACTGTGCAAAATTATGTGAGACAATCCCTAAGCGTCTGGCCTCAAATCTTGGACAGGCAAACATTCTCTCTTATACAGATTGATTTAACAATAATCAACTAATTCATTGTTAAAGTGTCCAGGTGTCCACCATAGTTAATCCGCTCAGAAACCACAATAAATAGGTCAGCTTTCCCTAGATTGTTTGGTCGTGGGTACACATAGTACACAGGGAGTACACAGATAGTACAAATAGTACACGTGAGTACACAGCCCGTCGTCGGGTGTCTTATGAGCGTCTCCGTTCTACTTTTTGTGTTGAATCTTTCCTCGTGAGCAGTCCCACAGCCGCTTCAAATTAAAGTTTACTCTCAGCTTCCCACAGCCTCCTCACAGCCTCTTAGTAGTCTACATAGTTTTACACTCCTGAAAGCTTTCTATCCTAACACGGTTTTATATAAACCATCCGAGACTTTCATAGAGAACAGGCTTTTCAACCCTCCATACGGCCTCGACTATCCACCGATCCTATCCGGGTACCTCAACCATACACACAGACCCCCACCAGGGCTCCTCAACCCTCTCCCGTCCTCCACTCAGACCCATTAGGTGTAGCTTCAGTGTTTACACTTTCTAACCCTGAGTGGCAACGCCCATACGGACCACTGGTTTACACAGCCTGCGTCACCCATGGCCATAAACCCTGGCCGTAGAACTTTCATTCACGTAGATAGCAAGAGTAAATTCTACGACAACCTCACTATTGTTTCTTCTATAACGAGTCGCTCGTTCTCGCCACAGCACCTGATCCAAAGGGGCTTTTCTACCCACTTTTTTGGTGAGACACTATAGCATTCTTGGTCAAAATATCCCACCACCTACTCGACTCTGCTTCCTCGCTTCTGTCGACGTGTAATCCTCGCTATCAGTCGCTGCTCACGACAACGTCCTTGATCATATCGACACCCATCTTGTCAACCGTGACAGCATCCTTGTACGTATCGATCTCTCTCAAAGCATTTATGACAGTCCGTGGCCAACTAGACACCCCATCCCATCCCTCTCTCGCTCTCTCTCTCTCTCTCTCTCTCTCTCTCTCTGTCCTGTGCCACTGAGCATGAAACAGTCCCTGCCCATTGCATCCGAGTCGATCCCTTTCTTAACACGCACCTCTCATCCCAAGTAACCTCTTCCTCTCCCATCATCCTATCCAATCTCTCCCTCCTTTTCCTTCCGCTGCTCCCCATCTCTCGTAACCCTTCTCCCCTTATCTCCCTGCTCATGGTGACAGCATCCCTGGCCCTGATAACGACCTTCCTCGTCGCCACGACACGTATAACTCGTGTTTTAACAACAGTCTCCCACAAGGTTCTTGTCAGAACTGAAAAACGCCTTTTGTTTTCTAAACAAATTAATCATTTGTATAAACACAAAAACATTCACGATATTTACATTTTTGCATGTTTTTTTGCATGCAAAATTAGCAAGATGAAAAGAATATTTACAAACGAAATACTGTCTGAAACATGACGTTTCTCCCTCAAGGACGCAAGAAGGCGTAGTCATATGTATCAGGAATATTAAATGATACTAATGATAATAATAATTCACAAAGAAACCACATTAACATGTTCTATCAATCACGTTAAAATTTGCACACTGGATTTACAGGCAAATTTACAGGAAAAAATATATTCAGGGGGATATATTTACAGGAAAATATATTCAGGGAAAAATTCAGTAATCAAAACTATAATCATATTTTTATTTGGCTTCAGAACAGTATAGTAAATCAGCCCTGTGCCACTGGTACTAGTACATTAAGTACAAACGCATTAAGTACATTACATTAAGATCATTAAGTACATTATAGATGAGTGAATGTTAGAAATCCCTGGTATAGCCTCATTCATCGCCTCAGTGAAGAAGCTAAAATGAAGGTTTATACCATAAAAATAAATAAATAAATGCAGTGAATGTAACAGAAGTAACTGCATGCCAGCGAGCATTATAAACAAACCCCTGTGCTAGCGAGCATGAGAAACATGAGGGGGACAAATGAATATGACTGCAGTGAGCATGATGACTACAGATATAAGGCCACTGACATGACAGGTGACTGAGAAAGCCCAACTGAGTAACAGGTCAGTGACGAACAAGATGGATTTCAGGGCAGAAGAGGTATGGATCAAACATTTACCATGAGTCAGCGAGCGCAGACAACATGAGTACATGACCTTTATAGACTTGGCGGGGAAAGTATATATGGCATAAAGAGAATAGCGACGGACTCTGTAGAATAATAAGCGTATATGGAGTCGGTGGAATGTTGTTAAATGTTGTGTTAATATCCACCACCCAACCCCCAACCCCAGAGGCTGCCGGGTATGCGTATGGAGGGTACGTACATGATGCAGCATTTGCGTATGCATGGAAGGAGGTAGAGTGAAGATTTGATGATTTGTGCATTCAACGCAGTTTCGTCTGTCCGTGAATCAAAGTGGTATGCATGTTGATTAGTTGAAATACTTGGTTATGCATGTGAGAGATCTGCTAGCAGGGTAGGGACAAGGGAAAAATGCTGGTTCACTGTGGTTCTGCTACGGTGTGGTGATGGTGGTTCTTCTTGGTTGTGCTACGGTGTGGTGAAGGAGGTTCTTCATGATTTTGGAGGTATGTTGTGCACGAGTGTGGCGATGCTGGTTCTTCGTGGTTCTGTAAGGGTGTAGTGATGCTGGTTCTCCATTGTGCTGCTGGGGATGTGGCGATGCTGGTTCTTCGTGGTTCTGCAAGGGTGTCGTGATGCTGGTTCTCCCCGGTTGTGCTGTAGTGTGATGGTGGTGGATAAAGAGCGGATGGGGAAGGGTGGAGAATGATTTATTTTACACTTGTGGTTAGTTACTGGTGGTGTCGTTGTGGGCGCAGTAAGTTGCACATTTTTCATCTTTCTCAAAAACTCTCGTGCTTGCAATTGCAGTTGTAACTTTCTCTTCTTTAGTGTTATCCCTCTGAAGAAATTCTTCTGCGTAACTTAGCTCATTTATAAATTAATTCTCCTCTAATTGATTGGTCTCCTTGTTCTATTTCGAAAATGCAGCCTCTAACTCCTTATGTTTTTTCCAATGGACCGTCCTGGCCTGAAGGAATTGCAATGACCCAATGGATATTTTGTTTTCTGCCCCCAAAGTCTGCATTTTTGTCCCCCTCTTCCTTTCATTGCAGCGGCGTCCGACACACTTAAAAAGAATCTTCCAATTATGTTAGTTTTGTCATCATTAATGCTCTTTCCTTTCTAATGGTTGATTAGTGCTCCATTTTTTCTTCCTCAAACGTTGCTACCTGTAGCATAATTTCCTGTGTGTGTGTGTGTGTTTGTGTGTGTGTGTGTGTGTGTGTGTGTGTGTGTGTGTGTGTGTGTGTGTGTGTGTTTGTGTATGTGTGTGTGTGTGTGTGTGTGTGTGTGTGTGTGTGTGTGTGTGTGTGTGTGTGTGTGTTTGTGTGTGTGTGTGTGTGTGTGTGTGTGTGTGTGTGTGTGTGTGTGTGTGTGTGTTTGTGTATGTGTGTGTGTGTGTGTGTGTGTGTGTGTTTGTGTGTGTGTGTGTGTGTGTGTGTGTGTGTGTGTGTGTGTGTGTGTGTGTGTGTGTGTGTGTGTGTGTGTGTATACGTGTACGTGTGTTGGCACGATTCCGCCTACAAGAACCGCTCGTATTTCACTAATAACGCGCGTGATATATTTTTTCCACAACAGCGGAACAACCCATTACGCACCATTAACAACAGAAAAAAAACACTGAAAAAACAAGTGTGCAATCAACGAGCAGAAGAGTGTGACGGCCACCACCACCACTATCTCAAGCCGTCCGTCTCTCTCTCTGGTCGCTTCCCGCCTCCGGTGCTGCGTCACTCTACCATCATCAGTGTACTTCCACATCCCTCGTAGACGCTAAAAATAAACTGAGACACAAATAGGTTTTAAGAAAGCCATGAGCGTTGGCCGCCATGACGCCATGGTCTGTCTGGCATGAAAACGCCATAGTTTGTGTCTAAATATAAAATTTCAAATGATTTACTGCCAAAAATCTACTCTAAAGTATCACAAGCTTGCCTCTTGCTGAAGACGCGAACATACGAGTCGTAAATACACAGCCTAAGATAGAAATGAGAAACGAGTAACACTTAGTAGGCCAGTCAGAGGTCTAGGTCCCACGCAGGAATATCCCTGCATCAAGATGTGAAGCTTGCCTATTGTAGGTAATGTGCCTCTCCCCGTGGAGGGCATGGTAGGCTAGTGTTAGCTTTATATGACTAGTTCACCCCTCAAATGTCAATGTTTACTGTCGATCGTTATCGTAAGTCAGTCAATGTTTAGTCTGGACTGTTATCTTAAGTCATTCAGTACATGCTGGACTGTACCAGGCGGTGATTGACTGTATTTTGTCCTTTTGACAATCTGACTGTACTCGAAGCATTGACTCAAGACGTGTTTCATTCACATCCAGCATGTGCTGTAAACACTCCCCAAATCAACGTCATCAAATCACCTTATCTTTGTGTGACGATTCTTGAACGCAAAATATACAATAAAATTGAAATATGAGAAAAAAAATTGATTTACAGTACACCCTATGAACAATTTAATTAATTCTGTGGGTTGGCAGATATATTAGTCTAATACTGAATTAGTAACGTCGGCGATAGTCAGTATTGTACACTGTTAGTGACTGTGTGTGTAAAGATTTACACTGTTGCTGATTGGGAGATGTGATAATGTAACACACTAAATTCAGAATTCTCTGGTGGTGCAGGCGATGAGTCACAATCGACTTGAGAATGGTCCAGGACGGACCGAAACGTCGTCGTCCCTTCACCTTCTAGTGTGTGGTCTGGTCAACATTCACTGATGGTCTTTGGGAAGCCAGAAGGGTCGACCGCAATAGAGAAGATGTTACCACTGACATCCTACACAGGGAAGAATTAGGCCCCTATATTTCACTCGGACAATTCCTGGTACCTCACCTTGCGGATGAATATGATAAACCTATCTCTAAGGTTTCACAGTTAATCACTTTGATACTCCTGTAAGCCAGTCTACACTTAAAACAGTGTACCGGTTTCCTCAGGTATTTTGTTCGCAGTACTTACTATAATTGATTTTACCTGTTTATTCTTCTTGATAAAGTTTGAGAGGTTCCAAAGAACAGGTGAATGACGACTGACACTTGGATTCCTTTGACACTTTTTCTTTCAAACTTTGATCCTAGGTTGTCTCCGGATGCTACGAGAGAGGGAGATGGGATGCTGATGATTTCGTCAGCGATGACGGTAATGCCACTGGTTAATTGTGGGTGGGTTTTGCCGTAGACTTGTAGAGTAAAAATAAAATGTGCTAGGAGGAAAAAAAAATGGATCTTAATCACATGCCAGTGCAGACTGCTTATCACATGTCTCTGTATGACTAACCATCCTGTGTGATGGGGATTTCTTAGCATCACCTAGTTAGCTTTTTTGACACACTGTACTCCACTTCATATAGTCTAGGGCAGCTGCACTAATGCAGATGTACCTCATATCTTAAAAAAAAAAAAAGTGCTAGGAGGAGGAATAATCGATTTTTGGGACTCAAAGTCTGCAGAAAACTTTTCAAAACAAATTGAAAACCTCTCCTGGAAAATCGACAGCAAGAACCTCATACTAGCAATTATAAATTACCTAATCGCTGCACAGAGTAAAGGGGGATCAAATCTCCTTTGTATGTATACGATAACATATAAATATAACCCATCATAATGAGACAGATATTGCAGCCAAATTAGCGTATAACAAAAATGAAGTTGAACTAGACCTTTGTATCTCCATCTGTGCTGTCAAAACTATATTGTTCCAAACACTCAGCTCTGATAGAAGACAAACTACTGACTCCCAACGACCTGAAAGCCCCAGTATAAAAAGTTATGATTTGTTCAGATCTGAAACCTATGTTTATGGGCAGCACAAAACGTCCACCAGACTGTGAGACACAGTGGTTGCCAGGATCAGGTTGGGTTACCGTTACCTGTGGCAGGTGGCTACAGGGTGACGGATCACCCAATCCTGAGCACTCCAGGTGCAAATTCTGTGAGCAGGAACTGCGGCATGATCTCCCACACTACATGACCGAATCCCCAGTTACTAGACCATTCAGACCCGTTGGCATGAGGTACCTGGAGCTTTGCAATTACTTTATTCACTCTCGTGTTCTTGAGTATTTCCTCACAGTGCACCCAAATTTTGTCAGTGCAGGTTACTGAACATATGGCCCTGTATGACTAACCATCCTGCGAGATGGAGACTTTTAGTATCACTGCTACCTTATTCACTCTTGTGTTGGTGATGATATCCTCATAATGCACCCAGAATTTGCCAGTCACATAGCTAGTTTTTTGACACACACTGTACTCCCTTTCATATAGTCTAGGGCAGCTGCACAAATGCAAATGTACCTAAATATATTTAGAAAAATATATCGTTATATAATTGTTTAAAAGAAAGAGGAAGGGAGGAATAAGGAAGGGGGATATTTGAAGAGAGGGGAGGAGAAAGGGTGAGATTGGAGAATGTTTGATGAAAGACGGAACTATAAAGAGAAGGGGTAAGAATGAAGGAGAAATGAAACAGGGTGAGAGATTGGGAGAGAGGGTGAAGAGGGATAAAGAGGTGTGAAAGAGGAGGATCTTGGGGGGGAAGACTGAGAGAAAGGGGGGGGGAGAGAAAAAGGGATATTGAAGAACGAAGAATGGAGATGGTAGGAGAGAGAGAGAGAGAGAGAGAGAGAGAGAGAGAGAGAGAGAGAGAGAGAGAGAGAGAGAGAGAGAGAGAGAGAGAGAGAGAGAGATTGCCAGGATCAAGTGATCTGATCGCGTGTTGCTTCTGTGGATGGCCAAATGAAACAAAGAAAGTTTCCTTTGCACAAGGAAACAAAGAGGAGGGATTATATCTCAACTCTTTCTTCTTAGCTTTTAAACTACATTTTTCTCTTCCTTCACCTTTTCCACCTTCTTCACCCCCTCCTCCTCTACCTCCTCCTCCTTCACCTCTATCACCTTCTTCACCCCCTCCTCCTCTACCTCCTCCTCCTCCTGCCAGCGTGTGTGAAGGAGGGTTGCGGGACCTGTGGAGAGCGAGGTCGGCCAACATGATCATATACCGGTAGAGAGGAGGGGCCGGCAGCTGGCCTGTTTGTACAAATGATTCTGCATCTCTGGTTACTCCCTCTGCCCGCCCCTTCGTCCTTGCTCGCTGCCCCCTCTCTCGCTATCTATCCATATATCTATCTATTTTACTACGTCTCTCTCTCACACACACTCACTCACTCACTCACAGACACACATACACAGTCTCACCCTTAAATTAGACAATCTTAGGTGCCAATGTTGCGTGTTGACGGACGTTGCGGGAGACTTGAGCAGGTTGGAGATACACAACCAATACCACGACTCCTGTGTGTATCTCTCTCTCTCTCTCTCTCTCTCTCTCTCTCTCTCTCTCTCTCTCTCTCTCTCTCTCTCTCTCTCTCTCTCTCTCTCTCTCTCTCTCTCTCTCTCTCTCTGTAACCATCAACAGGGAGAGAAGAAAAATTATTTATTCGAAATCCTGGACGCTACTGCGTACGAGATTAATTATGAGGTTAAGCCAGCACCTGCCGCAAGATCTCTGGTCCGGTCAGCTGAGAGAAAGGTGTTTAGTGTTTACAGAGTGGCTTTGGCCACTGTGCTCTCAAATTAACGCTTTTCTTTCTAGATTTACTGCGCATAATATTAATTTCATAAAAGATCGGTAATATATAGGGAAATATTAGTATAAAGAAATTAGCTCATAATTTAATGTCATTCTGAGATGACCTCGTCCAGCTTGTAACGAAACCAGAAGCTGCAGAAACATACTCCTAAATTTAAATGTGAGAGAGCATCATTCTGTCATCTCCAAAGCCTCTACAGAAGATGCCAGATGTTAGCTACATCTCCAAAGCCTCTACAGAAGAGACCAGATGTTAGCTACATCTCCAGAACCTCTACAGAAGATGCCAGATGTTAGCTACATCTCCAAAGCCTTTACAGAAGAGACCAGATGTTAGCTACATCTCCAGAACTTCTACAGAAGATGCCAGATGTTAGCTACATCTCCAAAGCCTCTAATGAAGAGACCAGATGTTAGCTACATCTCCAAAACCTCTACAGAAGATGCCAGATGTTAGCTACATCTTCACAGCATCTACAGCAAATGTTAGGTGACAGATGCATCTTCCCAGCCTCTTCATGAGATGCTTCACCCCAAGCACACTACCATTCGTTGGTAGGTGGATCCACCTACAGGCAATCCACCTGTAAGTAGATTAGTCACCACCAAACTAAACAATAACTTTTTGTAGAACTCGGAGTGAGTTCTCTGAGTCCGGTTAATACACTGGTCTTACTAAGCTACCTTACAAGCAATTATTGATTAAATGAAAGCTGCAACCTTGAGATGACATTACTGCAACGAATTAAGTATTAATTGCATCAAAGTGATAACTCTGATACTCTTAAAGAGATCACTGGGACCTTGATTTTAATGTGTGCTCCACTGGGATTGCAATTTGATATGAGTTGATTTATTATTTACAATTATATATTTGTTTAACTTTTTTCAGCATTAAAACTCATCTGGCATTCGACAGAATCATTTACTATGATTCTGAGTATTGATGTCGACCACAGAGAGCCAGAGTATGGATGTCGACTACTGAGAGCCAGAGTATGGATGTCGACCACTGAGAGCCAGAGTATGGATGTCGACCACTGAGAGCCAGAGTATGGATGTCGACCACTGAGAGCCAGAGTATGGATGTCGACCACTGAGAGCCAGAGTATGGATGTCGACCACTGAGAGCCAGAGTATGGATGGAGAACACTGACAGTCAGAATATGGATACGCTATAGGGAATAAACCCTCCTTGTAAAATACGCAGAGATATGAACGCGGATAATCTTCTCAACATTCCCCTTCTTGATCAAGGTTTGAAGACAGTAACTCACAGATAGCCGTCAATAGTTTCGCTATAGTCGCATCTCTGTGAAAGATATGACTCTTATAATCGCCAACATAGAGTATAATATGTTATCTAAATGCGGTACATAAGAAGCCTAGGAGATTTCACTCAACTGGGGTGGCTAAGGTAAGCAGGTACAAAACGACACCTGAGAGTAACACAGGTGAAGTTGGAGGCATCTGTGGGACAGGTGAAGTTGGAGGCATCTGTGGGACAGGTAGAGCTGGAGACATCTGTGGGACAGGTAGAGCTGGAGACATCTGTGGGACAGGTAGAGCTGGAACCACCAGTGGAACAGGTAGAGCTGGAACCACCTGTGGAACAGGTAGAGCTGGAGCCATCTGTGGGACAGGTAGAGCTGGAGACATCTGTGGGACAGGTAGAGCTGGAACCACCTGTGGAACAGGTAGAGCTGGAACCACCTGTGGAACAGGTAGAGCTGGAACCACCTGTGGAACAGGTAGAGCTGGAACCACCTGTGGAACAGGTAAAGCTGGAATCATGCATAACAATTATGCAGACTACTGACGGGCTGTATCAGAGCCAACATAAAATAATTAGCATCATTTCGATGTGTTAAGAGTTACGACCCGTGAAAGTCATCGTCACTCAGGCTGGAATATCGTACTCTTGTTTCTATCACCGGATTTTGCAGACGATGTTGACAAAGTGAAAGCTTGTCAACACAGTGTCAGAAAATAATACCAACGCCTAAATCATACAGACCCCACTTTAAATAACTGAAATTTAATGTCTTGGATGGAGAAAAATAAGGAGTTATTTAATTTTAAATTACCAAAGTGAATGACAGCCTTGAATCAGACAAATACTTTAACATTACACAATCCAACGTAACACGCAACAAAGTCTTTATTATTCTAGGTAAACGATTTCAATACAACGAAGCAAAATTATAAATTATATCCAGGTAGTGAGCATGTGCCTCAGCTTGCATTTTGAAATAGATAAGCCAAAATACTTCAAAGCTTCAAACCCACACCTCACATTCTGCCAACATTAAACTATACTAATCAAGCAGCCCAGTTTGAATTCCTATTCAATACTTTGTAAACATCGAACATTCAATCCTTGGCTGACTCGCATTTGGAACATGTTCTTACAGCAAACAGAGGTTCAGCGATGCTGATGGTGATAAAGGTTAAGAGTCCAGACCCCTGCTGAGGTCTGGCCCCCGCTGAGGTCTGGCCCCCGCTGAGGTCTGGCCCCCGCTGAGGTCTGGCCCCGCTGAGGTCTGGCCCCGCTGAGGTCTGGCTCAGCTCGGGTTCTAAACTCCCCTCCCCCTCCCTCCACCTTCGCGAGGTCAGGCGGTGATGTGGTCCAGAATCACACCCCCCTCACAAGGTCTGACTCTGGTAGGATCCTGAATTCACCCTAACACCCCCCAGGGAGGGGTGGCCGTCATGTGGCCACTTTCACCCCACATGACTATACTGGTATTGGAGAAAGATAAATGCCAATCTCCGTTTACTGCGCTTCGTTGAATTTCGACACTTTGGCACATTAGAGCATAGGATGGTAAACCTTAACCAATCATAACCTGAATTGTGATTGGTTGAAATGATTATAGTCAGCCATGCGAGTCAGCTATGAGATATATATATATATATATATATATATATATATATATATATATATATATATATATATATATATATATATATATATATATATATATATATTATACAGCAAGTTATAACGGGATGCATCTCTGGGCGAAAACATTCCAATCCTATTTCACAATGAGCGCGATGCCAGAATCAGCGTAAGGGGAGTTTGGGAAGGGGGGGGGGGGTTACGGGTAATATGGCACCTTCTCACCATTGGACAGTGTCTAGGCTGTGAATCTGTCCAGTCTCGCAGTGCCAAAGTCCTTGTCTCCAGGAAGGATTTTTGACGGTCTGAAAGTTCCGGACCTTAGACAATCGATGATAACGTATATGAAGGCATACCAGGAGCGCGTGATGGCAACACCGCCACCTGTCGGCGGGGTCGGCCGACTTAACCCGAAGGGTTTAAACATTGATCTTTTCTTGCCGCATTAACCTCCCGCGTGTGGAATGGGTTAACGGGGGGGGGGAAATAGGGAAGTAAAGATTAATCCGGAAGTAAAAATACAGAACGAAGGAACGTCGGTAGATAGAGAACAGTTATTACGAGAGAAGAAATTCCGAGTCCGCCATGATCATCCTAGCATGCCGCGGAGTCCTGCATCCCGACCCCCCAAGAGGATTGGCCGTGATGCGGTCACTTTCACCCCCTAATTGAGACAGGAAGGTGTATCTCCCCCACCCCGACTTCCCCCTCCATTAGACGGGTATATTTGTGAACCAGTTCGGTGACCACGTCGGGAGAACCAACAGTGGCGGCGTCCTCTGACGAGGCGCGACTGATGCGTGACTCAACCCGGTCATCGGGGAGCGGGCCGCGGCGCTGCTTGGTGCTCGTACACGTTGATGGAATATTATCGTGTGGAGGCAGGTGGTGAGCCACTTGGCCGGTGTGCCAGCAACTGATTACTTAGCCTGTGTTGCCTGTGTTGCCTGTGTCTGCCTGTGTTGTCTGTGTTGCCTGTCTGCCTGTTCTGCCTGCTTGCCAACCGACCTGCTGTCTTCTGCCTGCCTACGTTTTTGGACAATTCTGCTTTCCTGCCTACCTCCTTTCTTTGCTTTGCTTATCTGTCTACCCCATTTGTTTGCTTTGTCTGCCTACCCCCCTTTTGTTTATTTTGCTTATCTGCCTACCTCCTTTGTTTTCGAGCCTCCCTGCGTGTTCCTTGTTTACTTTATAATTACATACATGCCAGGTCTGTGAGCCAGCAGTCTGTGAGTCTGCCTGACTATCACTTTCTCATGCTTTGCTGTTAATGACTACAAGGCCTGCCCACTGTGCCTGTCAGCGCCTACCTTCACTGCAGGCCAGCGCCTCACTGCTTCGTCTGTCAACTTCCGCCTGTAAACACTGCCTACCGGTCCGGCACGTCCTCCTAAGGTTTCGCAACATACAGTAAACTATCGTACTAAAATGGCCAGTGAAAGAGCTGGAAAACATTTTGTCACTGTAAATAAAAAAAGGACATTCAGTTGACGAAAAAAAAAGTGTTGTAACTGCAACATCACATTCTGAGGTTAGTGTGGATCCCCAAAATGGCAGAGTTAAGACAAATTAGTTAAGTGAATAGAAAGAGATTTCCCTAACACCTTCAACAGAGGGCCAACAACTCGTCCTCTTACAAAATACGTCGCTTTTCGCTCGTATGCGTTATATACGGACAAAAAAGACCGTAATTTGATAATGAAAAATAATTGAAAATAAATTTTGGATTTTTTTCCAAAACAGCAAGTCCTCTGGTAGATTAGGAGGGTAGGAAGTTCTTCTAAGGTTTCAAAACGTCATGAAAACCGTTAATTGAAAGTATCCTCTCCTAACCTAACAGCCTAAGCCAGAAGACCCAAAACAGAAAACGGGATTGTACGTCTCTTTAGTGGGCCGGTTTTATTTTGAATTACGTCGATTTCTAGCCTGAGTGGCGCATACGAGCGAAAAGCGACATAATCTGTAAGAGGACGCGTTAACCAAGGACAGCAAACCAAATCATTACAAAATACAATTCACCTTCATATATGTGAGCATGTAACAACATCCGTCATATGTACTAAAACTATTATCACACATCAACTCACGTCACAGTATCAAATTCACCAACAAAACCAGAGCTGTTGGGCAACTCCCACGTGCTTCCTCATATCCGAGTCATTATTAAAGATTTAGTACATTGTCTTCCTGCCAGGTTCTGGCCATCCGATACGATACGGGTCCAAGCACACTTCTCTCTGTTACCAAAGATTTAGAAATCCACCAATTGACTGGAAAGATTTTTGTAATTGATTGCTAGATTTTGTCTCTGAGAATTTTGACAGTATCGTTGACATTGGTCTGTAGTTACTGACCACTGAACAGATTTTTCTTTTGTGAACTTGAACTACGTGTGTTTTTGTGTTTTATAAGGAAGACCATATTCATTGAGCTAAGCATAGTTCGTAAAGAGAGTGAGAGGCGAAGCCAATATGTCTTCAAAACTTCTTAACAACCTCAGGCTGACCCTATCCGGCCCCCATTGCCTTACTTCTGTCGAGTGACTTAAGAAGGTGATGAACTTCATCCGGCTGTATAACCACTGCTGACAACTTTGAAATTGATTGGATTAAGAAACAGAGGTTGTCGTTCTGGATCAGGGACATGCATCTTGGAGCAGTCATTAGGCATCACTACTCTCAGTGAGGAACGTGCTATTGCAGGAGATCCAATATGTAACTGGTGAAGGTGTTTGCTTGTCTGTCCATGCCACCTTGGAACAAAGAATTCCACTCAGTTACCCCCAGCACTAAGAAGAGAGATTGGACACTTCTATCAGCAATACAGAAACGTTGTGCAAGTTGATTCTTCATCCGATCTTCTGGAACAGACATTATAATAACGACAGATCAGTGGTCTGATGAGCCAACATGTTGCAGGGATCTGCCATTAACTATACTTGAAGGTAGAACAGTTACAATAGGATCAAAGTAAGAATTTAAGAGTTGGAAAGGTCACAAAATTGTTCTGGGACGAAAGTTTATGTATTTATCAAAATACCTTCGTCAGAATGTTTAGGTAAAATTACATATTCTCTCTGTCCTTGGCTGCTGTTATATGGAGTTTGAACGAGGGATTGCTCAACTTGAGTGAAGGAGCGTTGATTTTTTCTATTTCAATTATCTTATTTTTCGGGCGCTTAGGCCGGAATCTTTGTGGGATTATCAAGCACCACCGTTCATTTGGCTGCTTCCCCCAGTCCCCCTTCCCTAACCCTCCTCTTTGACTTCCTTTTCCATGTTTGGGGAGTACATAGCCTCCCTATACTTGCCTCTACCTGCCTCATTATACTGCTGCCTCATCTTACATTTTACTGACTTTACTCGTGTGTGTGTGTGTGTGGTTCGACATCTGTGTCGAGTAGGCCACAAAAATCTATTGTAAATTATGTTAAAGTAAATTTCTAACCTAGATCCTTGTCCCAGCTCTCAGCTCCCCAGACCTGGCTCTCAGTCTCCCCCTCTTCCTCCTCTCCTTCACAACCACCCTGGGACTGTCATCCATTCAGCAACCTCTTCCCCCCAACCTCCCCTTTCCCATCAGTTTCTGAGACTGTCTCGGAGGATGAGAGGGTAGTACACCTGCCCTCCTCCAGGCCTCAGCCCCTCCAGGCCTCAGCCCCTCCAGGCAACACCCCCTCCACCGCCAGTAATGGAGGGGGCCGAGGGAAGTTCACCATCACAGTAGCCTTTAATCTTCACAGATGTAAACATAGCTTATCACCATGCCTCCACCTGTGCACCATCCTGTCACTATAGCTTCTCTCTCTCTCTCTCTCTCTCTCTCTCTCTCTCTCTCTCTCTCTCTCTCTCTCTCTCTCTCTCTCTCTCTCTCTCTCTCTCTCTCTCTCTCTCTCTCTCATCACTGTAGCCATAGTCATCATAACTCGCTACCATCCTCCATCAGCATACCTCTCCTTCGGAGCACCGGCAGTGTGGTGTGTACTAACACTGTTCGTAGCCCTCGATGCCATTAGAGCTCCACTCTACCGAGACGTCCTTCAAGCCGTCCACAACCCTACCCTCACAGCCCCTGTTCCACACGCCTTCCCCCTCAGCCCCACACACAGCTCCCTCGCTCCACATACCTTCCCACACAGCCCCTTTCCCCCGTTCCACACACGGCCCCCCGCTCCAATGTTACACATGTCAATCATCAAACACCAAGTCAACACCAAATGGATGGTGTGTGTCTGTAATTACGCAGCTCTGTTGTGGCACCTCTCGTCACTATACTTCTCGTCACTATACTTCTCGTCACTATACTTCTCGTCACTATACTTCTCATCACTATACCTCTCGTCACTACTCTCGTCACTACACCTCTCGTCACTACACCACATAATCATAATCAAAGCCCCGCAGCATAAACACTTCTCAAGCAATTCGTTTCTCTCTTTCCTCAACCGACAGTTACCATAACCCCCAATCACCGTCTACCCCAATTGTCCTTCACAGTTGTTACCACCACCGTCCCGTCACCTGTCAAATTATGCACCTTATACCTGTCCCCGGTCCCTCCCACCTGCACACACACACACTCACCTGTCGTTCCTTCACCTCTCATCACTATTTCACACTCATCCATCACTATATACACACAGACAGACACGCTCGTAGGCCAACAACCTCACTGTCACTACTAGAGAAAGTAGCGACAGTGCCTAACTCCGGAAACTCATGTAAACAGTTTACTCTTTAATGGGAAAAGTCAGAATATCATTCAGGAATCTAAATTAGGATGTTTTTTGATCGCTGTCCACAGCGTACGTGGAGCCAGGACTAGAGTCTGTTGACCAGACCACACACTAGAAGGTGAAGGGACGACGACGTTTCGGTCTGTCCTGGACCATTCTCAATCGACTTGAGAATGATCCAGGACGGACCGAAACGTCGTCGTCCCTTCACCTTTTAGTGTGTAGTCTGGTCAACATACTTTAGCCACTTATTGTGACTCATCGCCTGCATATAGAGTCTGTTGTCTCAGTCCCCTAAAAACACAAAAAGAAACTAGAAATGAGATTTGAGGTGAGGCTCATCAGAAAAAATGCGAGGGATTAGGTACGAAGAAAGACTAAAATAACCAGACTTGACGACGCTAGAAAAAAGAGGAGTGAGAGAGGAGACACGATAGAGACGTATAAATTGCAGAAGGAAATTGACAATGGAAAACATAGAGAGGTTCACAATGCTCTTTTGTTCAGTGCAACTAACGGGCATGAATGGAACCTTGAGAAACAGACGAGTCATATTTTTGTAGCATAAGAGTAAGAAAATGGAATGATTTTAATGACCAGGTTGTAGAAACGAACTCATTCATGATTTTAAAATTATATATATATATGAAAGACAAATATTGCGTATGACATCCAGCAGCGATATAAGCTGGGTTCGTGCGTTAAATCTAGACCCTCCAGGCACAGGTGCGCGCGCGCGCACACACACACACACACACACACACACACACACACACACACACACACACACACACACACACACACACACACACACACACACACACACACACACACACACACACACACACACACACACACACACACACAAAACACTTAGGTACATCCCCAGGAAGTGCTGCTTCCTGGGGATGTGTGTGTGTGTGTGTTAGAGATAAATATATGTAGTAGACATAATAGAGGGAAAAATAGATTGGTTAGAAAGGCGGGGTCCAAGAGCTAATAGCTCGATTCTGCAGACCAAAGTGCCAGAGCTCAACCCCCGCAAGCACAGCTAGGTAGGTACATGATGTGGGGCCTCGCGGTTGAGTGGACAGCGTTCGGGGGTGGTAGTCCTAATGGCCCAGGTTCGATTCCCGGCGGAGGTGTAAACAAATCGGTAGTTTCTTTCACCCTGATGCTCTGTTCACCTAGCAGTAAATAGGTACATTGGGAGTTAGGCAGCTGCTACGGGCTGCTTCCTGGGGATGTGTGTGTGCGCGTGTGTTAGAGAGAAAAATATATGTACTAGACATAATAGAGAGAAAATAGTGGTTAGAAAGGCGGGGTCCAAGAACTTACACTCACTTAGGCACAAACACACACACACAACTGTACGTTATTAAAAAAATTACCTCAAAGGCTCCCCCCCCCCCCCCCCCCCCCCTGCTGTATTACTGAAACTTCTAAGACATCTGTTGTATTTGAGACATCCAGCGACATCTGTCGCAGAAAACAGCGTCAAATTCATGGTCTCGATTCAATTTGTAGCTGGAGAAGCAGTTAAGTTCACCCCTCCATCCTCTTCAATTCCAGCCTCGTCAATCCGAGAACTGTTGAGTGTTGAAGTGATGAGATGAGTCTAAAATTCCACTTGAATATGACGTGAGGCTGAGTAAATTTGTCTCTCACTGTTTGGCATTAGTGAATGAATACAAGTGTTGAGACACATAATATATAAATATGAACCCCCTAGTAATTTAGTGGCGTCTGGGGTGCTGAAGAGATGCACCGAAGCGCTCGGTGGTTCTGTGAGGTCTTATTTGTTTGTAAAAAGCTTCAGTATTATCTTCACGAGAGATGCTTCATATATTTTTTTAAATTAGATACATTGAAGGAAGACGACAGGTGTTACTGCACATAATAATATATTCGTTCCAAGTTCAACATCCGTCTCTTACAACAGAACCAGAATAATTCCCACACGACAGCCCCTAGACAGTCATCCACCCAAATCCCCCGCATGATAGTAGTCCTTACAACAGCCCAGGATAGTTCTCCCTACAACAGCCCAGGATAGTAGTCCCTACAACAGCCCAGGATAGTTCTCTCTACAACAGCCTCGAAACAGTGATCACCACAATGGTTTACACAGTAGCCCTGTAACAGGAATCACCAAACCAGTCCTGGAACATTAGCTTTCACCAAAGCTCTAGAACAGTGACCTCCCCCCATCACTATACTCCTGAAACATTGGCCTGAAACACTGCCCTGTTCCCCCCCCCCCTCCCCCCTCCCCCCCCCCTCCCCCCCCCCTCCCCCCCCCTCCTCTCACTAGCGCTGCAACGGTGCCCCTAGAAAAGTGCTGGAGTAGTTGTCCCCACAACTACCTCGGAACAGTGGCTTACACAACAGCCCTGGGCAGAGGGTCCAACAACTATACCGGAACAGTGACCCTTCACAAGATTCCTGGAACAGTGATCCACGTAGCAGCCTTGGAACAATGTTCCCCATAATAGCCTTGGATCAGTGATCTCTTGATCATTTTGGGAAAATTGACGCTCCACAACAGCCCTAAAAGAGTGGAACCTACAGTAGTCCTGGAACAATGAGGTCTTGGAACAACAGTCGAAGGAACAGAAGTCCCCACAAAAGATCAAGAGAAGATGAACCCCAATAGCTGTGAAACCAGTAGTCCCCAGTCCATCCCTAAAACAGCGCCAGTATGCTATCCTGTTGCTATAATACATTCAAAACTTTTTTTTTTCATTTCCTCGACTCTAATTCTCTAGGCACACACAACACACATGTTGCGAGGTGTGTGTGATAACTGAGGAGCAGTCGAGCTGTGCTGGCTGTATGAGACGACTATAGACGCGTGACTGTCAGATTCCTGCATAAAACCACCTCGGCACTTTCACTGTGTACACAACAGCGCTCCCTCTCGAATTCCATCGCTGTGAAACTATTTTATTTATGTATAGTAGGAGGGGGAGGGGGCGTATCTCTTAAGCATGTGGGCAATGAGCCTACACTTAATCTCACGTGTCTCATATCAGTCTCACATATTTGGCCTGTCATGCTTCTGTCATGCAGAAAGAAATCACATTAACGTGACGTATTTTCATCTTCAAGCTTCTGTCCTTTTCAGCCTGGCGTCTATGAATGTGATTCTACGCTCATTTGGTGTTGGGCTTAAGGCCTAGCAACCAGTGGAGGGTTATTAAGGCAACACAACAGCTTAATGTCCAACCAGCAAGTATACTTTAGTCGTGGACTTTGTCCAGGACAAAAGTGTACTCCCAGGGTGTATACATAGATAAGGGAGGGTTATACCTCTCGGTGAGGTGGTATCCCCTGATACCACCTCGGTATCCTCGGATACCACCATATATCCCTCGGTGTATAGACACGCTGATAAGATGGTGTTAATTATCGGTATTTTGTATGCAATGTTTATGCATTGTATGCTATGCATTGCTATGTTTAATATTGATATTATTATTGACTATTACTGCTTTATTTCTCATGTGATTTATTATTATTATTATTATTATTATTATTATTATCGTCGTTGTAATATTTTAAACTCAAGTTATCGTAATGTCCTTTTTAAGCTGTAAGATAAAACAGTTTATCTGTTCAGTTATAAGTGAAATTCTGACTCATATCTTAAGCTTTAATTTGTTTACTAGGTTGTAATATATGGGTTTCCTTCTATCTACATATTTTGACATTCAGTTCAACTGAAAACTTTTTTCAACATAATATTTATTAAAGCCGATAAAATAGGCTGTTGGTCCTCGGTTCCTTCCAACTTAATTTTCTGTACTCTACCTGTGAAATTTACATTTCTTTGAATTTAAAATGTGTAAGGACAGTTTAGGTTAAGAAATACTAAATTATCTTCGTTCATTTACTTTATACAAATGTAAATAAATACCATAAATATTTGTACATAGTATTTAAAATAAGGAATATAGACGACTATGTGGTGGCGGCACCTCGTACTAGGAGGCCTTCAGAGGCGTCCCATTAAGCTTGAAATCCTCATTATCCCCAGCTGGAACTCCTCCAACACCACCACCACCTCCAATGACTGCTCCAATACCACCTCCAATAACTCCACCACCAACACCTCCCGGCTGGCCTCCGCCGAAGAGCTTAATGTCGACCGACTGTCTACGAGAAATCCAGGAGATGATGTTGTCCATGATAGTGTCGATGGATTTGCCATTCCAGCCCAGTTCTTCCCAGTTGGTTCTGGAAGGGAAGCCGTATTCCAGAAACTTGCGCATGTTAACTTTCAGTCTCTGGAGCTCATCCACTCGCACATCTGCGCAAGGGCTCTTTCCAGCCATGTCCAGGATGGTGATCAACACCTGCGGAACAAAAGAAAACATTGTCATATTGTACCCCTGTTTCACCTGTGTCGTGGCTTGCCTAATTCACCGCGTACGCCTTAAGTGGAACAAATGAATTGATTATCCTTTTGCCTTAATGAGAACAGGAGGATTAATTGATCCTCTTTCTTACTTAATGAGAAAGGTCGATTAACTGGTCATCGCTGTATCTTAAGGAAAACTGGATTAACTCATTTGTGCCTTAGGGAGAACAGGTGGATTAATTGATCCCCCTTGTGCCTTAAGAACAAGTGGATTAATGACTTGACATATATCAACTAACAACAAACAGCTGCACATGTCAACAAGAAACAGATCACTGTGTTCAAATAGCAAATGTTTTCCCCTCACTAGAATTGAACGTATCGCTCATATTGTGTTGATTACTTGGACATTTTTACCTTTTTAAATTAATTAACTACAGTTTTAAGTGGATTCCTAAATGTGTGTGTACATGTGAACGTGGGGTTTACATATCAACACAGATGGACGTTTTAACATGTGTAAATTGAGATTTTCCTTATGCCAGGCCAGTTAAATGCCCCAGTAATATCTAAGGCTTTGATATGTGTCCTCGTCACAGAAGTAACAAAACTGAACAAGAATCTCGGCTGTTTCACCAGATACATGCGTCACTAGAAGATAACAAAATTAAATGGGCGGAAAATTTGTGCATGATTAGAAAAATGAAGTTCGTCAGGACGTATATACGCAGATAATGCAATTTTTTTCATCAGAAAATGACCGGGAGATATGCAAATTACTTGAAAGTTTTTTTTACATATTTGGAAGGCGATTGGTAAAAGTGAATGTGGACGATAGAGAAGGAAACTTAGTAAGTGAAACAGGAGGAATCCAAGATGTGATTGATCACTTTCAATACCTTTCTCGGGAGAATTTGAAAGTAGAATTAGTGAAGAAAAAGTGATTACTACAATAAAAGAATGATAGGATTAAAATAATGGTGTCTAGAGAGCTGCATAAAAGAGAGTTAATGCCTACTATTATGTCTGGATGTGAGACGCTGGTGTAGTGTGGCCCTGGCCAAGACTTACAGCGGTTTTAGGATGGCCTCAAACGCATTTTTTGGTGTTAGGTAAACGAAAAAGGAAATTAAAATATGAGTATATGTGGAATACAAAAAGTTAGTAAGTCGAATGTTTAAGAAGTGTTTACTCGGCTGATTTTGTCAAATTATGCGTATCAACGATGACAGTTTGTGATAATATTTATGAGTAGTATAGACAAATTATATTATCTTACATGTGTCTTCATTAACATTCGTCTTTCATACCTCTGGCCACTGTCTAGGACCGTCTGGATACTTATGCTGTCTGTCTCATACGTAGAATTTTGTCTTAATATTGTGTCAACTGCGCTTGATAAGATATATATTTTTAAGATTAATCCCTGTTTTTTTTTTGTCATTTATGTAGACGGTGTGGAGTACCGACCCCTGGGGCACCCCGCTCGTTCCGTTGAACAAGGACGATAGTACCAATCAGTGGAACAATACGCTCGAATCATTAGACGGTTAAAGGTTGCAAAAGGTTATCTCGAAATTTAGGATTAAAATATCGGTTGGAAATCCTGAGTAACTGTTGTTGTATATATAATTACATAATTATAATAGATACTTTGACAGGATCGATTATATCGGATCCGGTTCCGCTGTTAGTTTTCCTAAAGTTGGGATCTAGAAACTGTTTATATTATATTTTAAACAACATCTGCCTAAAAGAACGAGTATTTAATGCAAGGTTACTGTTACTTTTCTCACCCTCTTTTTATATCATTAAATTATATTGTAATGATGAAAAAGAAAAATTAATGTTTGGGTTAAACTCCTAAACGTCTTAAGACAAGTGGTGGCGGTGATTCCCATGTATTTAAGTTATCATAGTGAGCGTATTACGAGCTGCTGATACAAAAAAATTGCAATGCATAATTCTTTTTCTCACTGAATAAATTTTGCAGTTTGGGAACGTTTGTTATTTTCAATAATGTAAAGACCGAGCTTCGTGCTGGACAGAGAGGCCGTCTCTTCACTGCTGTCCGTCAGCCTACCGTCACTCTACAATAGAAGACCTGTCGAGTCCTTAATATTTTAAAGGCTTCTAATATATTTATAAAAGCCTCTACGATTGGATCTAATGGTCTGTGAAAATTTAATTTATAGTTTTGATTTAGTACATTCAATATTTGTTAGTGAATTATGCTTGTGTATGTGTGTGTGTGTGTGTGTGTGTGTGTGTGTGTGTGTGTGTGTGTGTGTGTGTGTGTGTGTATTGACATAGATGTACTTTGTGATGGTTAGGCTCTAGCTCCTGTCTTGTCGCCCAAATACCAAACGACTAGTGTCTATGGTCGCTAACCTCTTGTGATCCGTCGTGTCCACTATGAAAGCCTTGTTTAAAATCTACTTTCTCTATCGTGTTCTTTAAATATCAACAGTTAACGTTATAGTACGTGAGCACGTAAGTACGTGAGCCCCCACCTAGTTGTACCCACCTAGTTGTGCTTGAGGGGGGCTTGAGCTTTGGCTTTTTGGTCCCGTCTCTCAACTATCAATTAACTGGTATACAGATTCCTGAGCCTACTGGGTTCTATCGTGCGTGTGTGTGTGTGTGTGTGTGTGTGTGTGTGTGTGTGTGTGTGTGTGTGTGTGTGTGTATGTGTGTGTGTGTGTGTGTGTGTGTGTGTGTGTGTGTGTGTGTGTATATATATATATATGTGTGTGCGTGTGTGTATATGTTTGTGCGTGCGTGCGTGTGTGTGTGCGTATGTGCGTGTATGCGTGTGTGCTTTGTGCGACATAGTCTCTCGGCCTTGGCGCCTTCTTTTGATAATTACTTACTTGTGCGCAAAACACAAGCAACATTTAGGCACCATTTTCTTGGTCCATCACCTTGTCATCGTGATGGAGACGACCATTCATGTCGAACCCTGAGAGCCTGATTGTCTTGCCTTGAGGAAAATGAACGTATTCAGCTGCATCACAACCCGACGTGAAGAATAAAGGAAGGAGAATAATTATTCCAAACCCAAAACCCCTTTAAGATCACATCTAAGAAGAAACAAACTGACTTAGGGGTAATATTCTTACCTGTTCAGCAGTTTTCTCGGGATATCCAAGTTGTCTCATTGGGGCTTCACCGACCAGGACGACCAGGGCAGTTTCTACTTTCCTCTTGAAGCCAGCGGCCTCGTGTTCCCCAGGCATGAGGGACAGCAATGACCTCTGGATATTTTCCCTAATGCACTCCAAGGGTGAGGAGGCAGCCAGACAGGAGCCCCCGAGGACGACCTCGGATTTGCCGGGCGGCGTTATTAAGTCTTCTTTCGTGTGGTCAGCTTCTACGATGATCTCAGGGTCTTCAAGCTTGGAGCAAGGAGGAGGCATAGGTACAGGTCTTCTCGGGTGTGTGGGTATGGCAGTCGGGTGTGGCTGTAGGAGGCTGGTGTGTGTGGGTATGGCGTTTGGGTGCGTGGATATGGTGATGGGTGCGTGGGATGGTAGAGTGGTGATCGCTCTCGTGTGGACAGGTGTAACCAGCAGCGGTGTTGTATGTGTGTTTGTGTTGATTGTTGGGCAGTGTTGGTGGTGATGAGTATATGGAGATATGGAAGAAACAGGCAAGGATGACTGCATCAGCTGCTGAGCTGATTGCGGGGGTAGTGGTGGTGGTGGTGGTTGTAGTAGTGGTGGCGGATGTGATGGTGGCACTGGTGGTGCTGGTAGCGGTACAGAAGCAACACAAGTTGTTGAGACACTGACTTGGGGCTTCTCAGGAGCGTGAATGGGAATTAAAGGAGGAGGGGCCACTTTACGAGATTTATTTTTCTTGGAATCTAAGTGACTGACATCGGTAGATTTTCTTCTCAGGATATTAGATTGCGTTGGAGGTGTGGGTATGGCTGAAGTGAGAAGATGATGATTGGCATGCGGAAGTCCTGGCGAGGCAGGTGCCAGCAGTTGATGGGTAGAAGAGGGAGGCTGAGGCACCCCATAACCCGGATATAAATCACCAGGACTTCTACCCAATCTCTGAGAGAGATTTAATGGCGAACTTTCCGTCGTAGTTGGATAGCCATGAGGTCCTGGAGGTTGGGACAGGTCCAGGGGGTTGGAATCGCCGGTGGAAGGCGAGTGTGGGGCAGAGTTGGGCCTGTAGAGCGGTGAAGCGCCTCCGCAGGAGTCGGGTAGTTGTGGTTCCGGTGCTGGAGGGTGGTTGCAGGGGTACGGTCGGAGGAATGGTGAAGCACCAAGCCCCGTGGACGTTGTGTGGTTACCAGGCACCGGATGGTGACCCAGAGTGAGCTGGTGGATGTTCAGGTGTGGAGAGTTAGGTCCGCTGGTCTCGGGTTGCAACACCGGCTCAGAGGGAAGTGTCACCGTCGGGGAAGTAATGGCTGATAGTTGCGACGTTGCTTGACTGACTAACGGGGAAGTAGGAGTGAGCGGCCGTTGGGACGACAGTGCCGCTCGCAGTACACTCAACGGTGACCTGCCGCCACCTGGGTACTGTTGCTTCTTCGGCGGCATCCGGAAGGTCGGAACTGGCGGCGGAACATCGAAAGAAACTGTAGTATCCAAAGCCTCTCTAACTGCCTCCCGCTGAGGCACCGGGGACGGCAATCTCACCGGCACTGTTGATTCCGCTGTAGTTGTCGCCGGATCATCGGGTTTCGAACTGGTTTCTGGCGACTGGTGAGCCCCTCGGTCAAAGACTTGGTCTGGGGACGTGGCGTAGCCCGTGCTGCCGCCTGACTCGCGGCCCGAGTCCTCAGAGTCACTGACGACGATGCAAGCCCCGGTTTCCCTTGTCTCCTCCTCCGCCTCCACTGGTGGCGGCGCGACGGGGATGATGTCGCTGGCTCGCGCTGGCTCCAGAGGAGTCAGTATAGTCAGCTGCGGTTCGCAAGGCGGAGGCAGGATGCACTGGAGGCCAGTTGGCGGCTGGAATTGCTCCAGATCCTGTAAGTTGATGGTAGTTGGTTCAGAAACCAGCGAAGCCTCGAGATCAGCCTCGTCATCGCGAGCGTACTCGTTAGGATGGTGCTGGGCGGTGTGGTTAACGAGGTCAGTGTCGCTGGAGAAGACTTGGCCGCACGGGATGCAGCGCACGCCACTTTCCACGCGGTGCACGCGCACGTGACGACTCAGGTTGCCAGAGTGCTCAAATGCGCGACCGCACAAGTGGCATGCGTACGGGCGCTCTCTCGTGTGTATTCGCCGGTGGACGACTAGATTGGCGTAGGCAGCAAATCCCTTTTGACAGTGCTCGCACTGGAAGGGCTTCTCGCCCGTGTGAGTCCTTACGTGGATTTTAAGCACTTTTGAGCAAGTAAAACCCTTGTTGCAATGTGTACATACGTAAGGCTTCTCGCCTGTGTGGCGCCGGATGTGTATGACGAGTTGGCCGTGTTGAGAGAAGCGTTTCTCACAGTGTGGACACTGGTAAGGCCTCTCGCGGGTGTGGACACGCATGTGGGTGTTGCAGTTCCCTTTGGAAGCGAAACTCTTGCCGCAGAATGGACACGCAAAGGGCCTCTCTCCGGTGTGAGTCTTGTAGTGGGCGTCCAACCGAGACCGGCGATCGAACTCTCGTCCACAGACATCACACCGCAGTTCGTTGACGTCCGTCGTCACCTGTAGTGAAGAGGGAGCTTTGTAATGGACAAATACTGAACTCACTGTTTTTGTATTTATAAATGTAATATAGAGGGTACCTGGCGTTACTTGGGTGACGGAGGCCACTTTTTCACTACACACTATCTTTATCACTGTAACAATGTATACAACACAGAACCATCGTTACTGTAGCCATCTTCACTCCACATGGCCATTATCACTGAAACCATCTATATGCTATCTTCCTCACTCTAACCATTTTAACTTCACACAACTATACTGTAACCATCATCTCACCTTCAAAATTGCAACCAGCTACACTACAAACAACCATTCTCTTCAACTGAACCATCTTCAGTACGTAATCTTCATTACTGTAAACCATCTTCACTACCCGGACACCGTCGGGTATGTCATCTACATCCATCATCATCATCATCACTATCTTCTCAACCCTTTACCACTTTCCCTACACTTCACCACTTTGCCCCGACTCTAAACCACATTTCCTACCATTTACCACCTTCCTTACCCTTCACCACCTTCCTTATCCTTCACCACCTTCCTTACCCTTCATCTCGACCTTACCCTACCTATCACCTCCTTCCCTGTGCTTCAATACCTGTCTTACCCCTTCAATACCTTCCCTACTTGTCATCACCACTTTCCTCTTCATCACTGTCACCATCTTCACTATACAGCGCGTTTAACAAGCAAATATACAACAAGACATCCTGACATTAAATCACATTGAAAATATTATGCTCGATGAATCTCAGTGAGAATGGAGACTTAGCGAGATCACAAAATAGTATCATTTATCATTTCATGTAAAGGGGAGAATATGCAGGTCGACCCCTACGCGCCTATGGCCATCCCGAACAAAGATCAGTCATGCTGCAAAGTTTGGCGAGGCTAATCTCAAGTATCTGGTCCCCGACCTCGAACCGACAGACAGACAGACAGACTGAGATTCTCTTTCACAGATATATACTACCTGTACACAATACATATTTCAGTTAGATGGAAATGTAAATATAATAATAATAATAATAATAATAATGAGGAAATCCACTAGGGCTGTGAGGGGGCACGAACCTGCGACCAAGGTATTGCCAGTCGCATACTCTTCCACTAGACCACCACTGACTTATAAGAGTCATACAACCAGATTTCTACTGAAATCACAGGAAGTCTGGAGGCTCCCTACTGAAGGCAGGCCAAGTTTTTACGTACCACCTACAAGCACTCAGGTGGAAGATATACAGAAGTGTGTATCGACACACAATAGATACACAGTGTGCACAGTAGATACACAGTGTTCGAGGATACACAGTGTGTATCTATCTGTGTATAGATACACACAGAAGTACAGTGGGGTGGGGACGTGAGGTGTAGGTCAAGTGGTAGAATATGCGACTGGCAATATCTTGGTCGCACACAGATCTCCAGTATCAGCTCTTGATACTGGTAGTGGCTTAAGGGGGCCACCACTTACGGGCTATTCATGCCCGTGCCACCTTTTGGTTGGCTTAATCTTCATCAATCAATCTTGGTCGCAGGTTCGCGGCCACCTCACAGTCCTAGTGGATTTTCTCATTGCTATATATCACGTTAGTGTGATTACTGTGTGAATAATAATAATAATATTAGATATTCGTTGAGTAGACAAGAAAATAATAATCCAAGCTGTTTTTTGCTGGAGTTAAAACATACCAACACTTAATTACCTAAGACTGACAAATCAGTCTTTTCGAAATATGCTTTTGTGATTGTTGTATATCCTAGTAACCACTACTGTGCCCCCCTCCCCCCCCACAGACGTTGTACATCCTAGAGGCCAATACTGTCTACTCAAATGTTGTACATCCTAGAGGCCAATACTGTCCACTCAAACGTTGTACATCCTAGAGGCCAATACTGTCCACTCAAACGTTGTACATCCTAGAGGCCAATACTGTCCACTCAAACGTTGTACATCCTAGAGGCCAATACTGTCCACTCAAACGTTGTACATCCTAGAGGCCAATACTGTCCACTCAAACGTTGTACATCCTAGAGGCCAATACTCTCCACTCAAACGTTGTACATCCTAGAGGCCAATACTCTCCACTCAAACGTTGTACATCGTAAAAGTCAATACTGTCCCTCCCTGACGTTGTACATCCTGGTAGTCAATAACCACACAAAAGCGAAGGATGCAAAAAAAGGACTATTGTTTAGCTTTACAAAACTAAGAAACGACTTTCTGTAACATTATATCTCGCAAGTCACATCATTATACGCTCGAATATATCAAATTCAGCTTCAGAATCTAGTCAATTATAACTTTAGTGCAGAGTATTCATGTGTAAAATCAGATAGAATATATGTTAACTTCCAGGGACTTCGTATTAAAATGTGGAAAATGTTAAACTCCATAAGCATTGAGATTTTTGGGCGCAAGGGTCATTAGAAAGTAACTTACAAGCCCAGGGATGGGAAGGATAGTGTTTTACAAGTCCAAGAATTGGTAATAAAATTATTTAGAGGTCCCAAGGATTAGAAGGATAGAGATTTACAGACACAATAACTAATGAGAAAGTGTCTTACAAGCACAAGGACAGGGAGAAAGTCCTTTACAGACTCAGTGACCTGGAAGGTGATTTACAGTCCCAGGGATCTAGAAAAAAGTATTTTACAGTCCCAGGGATCTAGAAAAAAGTATTTTACAGTCCCAGGGATCTAGAAAAAAGTGATTTACGGTCCCAGGGATCTAGAAAAAAAAGTGATTTACAGTCCCGGGGACCTAGAAGAAGGGGATTTACAGTCCCGGGGACCTAGAAGAAGGGGATTTACAGTCCCAGGGATCTAGAAGAAGGGGATTTACAGTCCCAAGGATCTCGAAAAACGGGATTTACAGTTCCAATTATCAAGAAGAAGGGGATTTACAATCCCAGAGATCTAGAAGAAGGTCATGTATATTATCAAATTTTCATGAACCAAATATTATAAAAACATCTTCATTTCACATGTCACCTTCCTTTTTCACGCCTATATATTTCATGTATTTTATTTCATTGTTTATAAATTTGAAGATGTTTATATTAGCACGAAAGCGCTCAAATGACTTCTTGTTTCATTTTCCCTTCGTGGTTATACGATTTCCTTATTATTTATAACGAATTAATTACTTCGTTATTGATGTAAATGTATTTTAAGATTTATATTTTAATACAGAACACAGTTTGTGTTTTAATACACATGTGTTTTAATGCATATGTATTTTAATATACATGTATTTTAAAATATAAATTTTAATCGTGCAAGTGAGAGAGTTGAGGTAGCGATGGAGAGAGTAGTACGGCTGCTCCAGCCCTTAAGGGTGTTGCCCTTCTGGCCCTTGGGGTTGGGGGGGGTGAGGGATACATGGAGGGGTCTTGCCTAGCCCTCCCCCACTGTTCCTTGGGGGATGGGGGATGTCTCCCCCATCCGTCCCCTGGACGGGACCAGGAGAAGTGGTGTGTACTTAACGGCTGTGTTGAGCCGGTTCCTCCAGCAGGCTGAGGAAGCAACGTGTCTCTCTCTCTCTCTCTCTCTCTCTCTCTCTCTCTCTCTCTCTCTCTCTCTCTCTCTCTCTCTCTCTCTCTCTCTCTCTCTCTCTCTCTCTCTCTCTCTCTCTCGTAAGACTTAAGATGTATATTACCACAAAGTATATAATATTGTCCAGACCACGAAATATCCCGGTCTGACGCTATCAAATTGTTCATCACGAACAAATCGTCAAATTATTCACGCTAGTGTATGTAGTCACAGGAGCAGAACTGTGATTATTGTGTATGTTCTCCGCTGGGAGCGTCTCCACAAATATCTTGTGGGTAACTGTTCGCCATGTGTATGCTGTGTATTTCCACACTTATGTATAAATAAGTGTTTCCGAGTACGTATGTATATAAGTATACGTTTCTTAAAATAAGAATTGTTCATTGTCACTAGTTTATAATTTTTTGAATGTAAACAACAAATTCCATTTTATAAGGAGTAATTGCTATTTCTAACAGCTCACCACATACGGTACAACGTTGTCATTAACACATTTCACGTGAACTGATCAACCAATCAAAAACCAGCCCCGGCAGAGGCCGGAAGCAAATAATAAACAAAACAAAAAAAAAACACGATGACATAATAGCCGAAATAACCCCAACCAGCTGGACGAAAAGGAAACGAGAGATTAGATCTTTTGAATCAGTATGACTCGGTCAATTGCTTGAGATGTGGGTTCCCAGCTTGTCAGCCGTGAAGGATGATGCGAGATATTGTGTTTGATGCATACTGTGTGGTCTGGAGAACTTGAGAGAGGGAGAGATAGTCAGCGAGGGAGAGGCTCTCATTGATGCTGACTCTGAGAGAGATAGTCGATCAGTCGAAGATAGTCGACTGGATGGATAGTCTGCTGGATAGTTACATTATCGACTGGATAGTTGCATTATCGACTGGATAGTTACATTGTCGACTAGATAGTTACATTATCGACTGGATAGTTACATTGTCGACTGGATAGTTACATTATCGACTGGATAGTCGATAGGAGATAGTCGACCTATCTCTGAGAGATAGTCAGAGAGGTAGAGAGCTTCAAAAAGCAGATATTATTATATCGCTGTGCGACAGTTCCCATGGCGATTGAAATCAGACGACTCTGACATCCAGAGATGCAGATGCGTGCATGCGTCGCAGGGAAGGTATGCGCTATGGACCTCCAGAGACGCATGTGCGTGCATGCGTCGCAGGACTTCGCTAACAGGTATTACCTAATATAGTACTTGCTGGGACGGATTAATATCTCTTGGGTTCGCCTTTATTCTTTTTATGAATTCTGTGCAACACTGTTAACAACTTCTCAAGATTTTGTAATATATTATTTTTTGAGTTGTGTCGTTTCCACGTCAACTACCCGTTCCTTAAGGCCACTTGATCCGTCCATTACGCGCAATAAGTCAGTATTTTCTTAGAACTCTGCGGCACGTCTGCTTTTCCAGTTTCCAGTTCTAACCTCTGATGTACTGTACTACTCCTAGTATTTTATATATCTGAATCATGTCTCTTGAGGATCTCAAAGCCTGCAGTACTTGAAGATTCAATTTCCCCAACTTGGCATAGTACCTTAGGCTTATAATTTTCAGAATCAGTATTGCTGCATGGCTTTGTGCTTTTTAAAATTGTCTTTTCTGCAAATTGTGTTTGAAAGAATTACTCCTGTCTGCTTGTTCTGGCTAGTTACGGGGTCTTTGGCTAGTTACGGGGTCTAAACCTCTTATAAACCTATGAGTGGTTTAGCTTAATGCCCGGTCCATGGTCGATCTCCAGCTGCCGTCCTCCCAGTCCAGCCCCTTCTCGCGAGCGTTCCAAACGTCAAGAAACTGTCGTATTAAAGTGCCTTATCCTGACCTACCAAAGGACTTGTGGATAGAAAACGGAACAGTAAGTCAATTTCGCGAGCCACGACCATTTTCTAGTACGGCAGTTTTTGGACTTAGGTAAAGTATACCTCAAAATGCAACGTGTTATTAGGAGGACGGGTTGAGCAGTCAATGTTGCTCCTCTGGTTCCTCACGTACTCGTTCATTCTCATTACGTTGCATTTCCTGTGGTTAAATTTCAACAGCCGTTTATCTGACCTTTTTTTGTATTGTGACGTTCCTTCAACAGTATAGTTTATAGCTATATTTTGTCCCTATTTTCTTTCATTATCTTAGTTGTATCCTCAGTGTGTTGTACTCACCTATTTGTGCTTCAAGGATCGAGCTCTAGCTCTTGGACCCCGCTTTTCTAGCTGCTGATTGTCTAATGCAATGACTCCTGACCTATTTTTCTATCATACCTTCTTTTAAAGTTGTTAATTGAGTTCGCTTCTACAACCTGTTCCTTTAGATCATTCCATTTACTCGCTACCCTTACGCTGAAGGAAAACGTTCTAACGACGTTCTAACAACGTTAAAACGTTCTCCATGACACATCTAAGTCTCAAGCTTGCCCTCGTCTTCTACATTGAGTGTATTCTATACATCTATTCATTGTGTGTATTTCCTCTTTTTCCATTCTGTCAATCATCTAAGTATTTTATAAGACTGCATCATGTCTCCCCTCTCTCACCTCCTTTCCAGCGTCGTCAAGTTTAGTTCTTTCAGTCTCTCTTCATACCTCATCCCTCGTAGCCACGTTGCAAATTTCTGCACCCTTTCGAGCTGTCCTTGTGTGTTTTCTGTTTGTTTTACATGGGGATTCCATGATGGGGCAGTATATTCTCAAACTGGTCTCACATCGCCATTATTCAGAAATGCAAAATACTCCTTTTTCAGGTTCCTGAAGGATGTTCTGACATTTGTCAGCGTAGAGTATATGGCTGATGTTATTCTATTTAATCGAATCTCTGGAGTTAGGTTCAGGTGTTATGTCCACTCCCATGTCTCTTTCTCTTGTCGTTATAGGGAGGTATTTTCTCTTCGTCATGTATTGGCCTTTCTGTCTCCTGAAACCTGTTCCCGTTTCCATAACCTTGCACTTGCTGGTGTTGACCTCAAACAGCCATTTCTCATACGAACTCTGCAGCTTGTTTAAGTCATCTTGGAGAATCTTACAATCATCATCTGTCACAACTATTCTCATTAGTATTGTATCGTTTGCAAACCTTGACATATTATACAATGTGTGTGTGTGTGTGTGTGTGTGTGTGTGTGTGTGTGTGTGTGTGTATGAGGGTGTACCTGTACGTATGTGTGTGTATTTTTAGTTTGGTGCAGTCATTCATGCATTATAATGCTGTAAACATATCCTTACGAGCTGTGTGCAAACAAGGCAAGCATGACTGTGCGAGAGGCGCTCCACGGGCCCCTTGACATCATTTTTATAAAGCACAATGCCAGGCACTCAGGCTGACACGGGGTGCGGGATGCACCAAGCCCGCCTGACGCTACTCAGACGTCAGTCAGCACAAAGACACAGGAGCTGAATACGCGATTAACGGAAAAAACTGTTGAAGGGAAGAGAGAGAGAGAGAGAGAGAGAGAGAGAGAGAGAGAGAGAGAGAGAGAGAGAGAGAGAGAGAGAGAGAGAGTGAGAGAGGGTCGGATATTTGAGAAGAAAACGTAACGAAGGAGAAGTTCTCAGATAGGTAAAAAGTGAGAAATATGGAAAGAGAGACAGTGAGAGACAGTGAGAGAGGTCTGCGTGAATGAATGAGAGTCTAGGTGAAAGTGAGGTGAAGATGACGTTGAAGAGACAATACCTGGGAAGAATGAGTCCCTGATCAAGAATGGGGGATGTGAGAAGATGGAAGGAGAGCATGGAGGATAGATGGCTACGTCGAGAGATGGATTGGATGGATAAGTGGATGGGAGGATAAAGAAAAAGACCTCGAGGAGCTAGGAGTGAGATAAGAAAGGAGGATTGATAACACTGGTAGCAAGAATAAGACTAACTGCTTCAACACGTTGGTAACATTGAATGGAGCAATCCTTTGATGGCCACCCCCACGATGGCAACACTGCAGGTACCAGTTATCTTCTGATGGTCACCCGACGTTGGTAACACTGAAAGTACCAATCTTCTAATAGCTACTCCACATTGGTAACACTGTATGCAACAATCTTTTGATCACTACACATTTTAGTACCTCTTTAGTAGAACTGAAGATACCAATGTTCTGATAACTATCCCACAATGGCAACACTGATGGTACCAGTCTTCTGATGGCTATTCCACCCAAGAAAAGGGTGATAAAGATCCCTATTTCAAAAAGGGTGATAAAAATCCCTATTTCAAAAAACATTGATAAAGAATCCTACCTCAAAAACATTGATAAAGAATCCTACCTCATAAAAGGTGATAGAGATCCCCTACCTAATAAAATCATTGATAAAGATCCCTACCTCATTAAAGCTGATTAAGATCTCTACCCCCTATGAAAGTGAGAATAATTCTTGACAACAACAAATTATAATTTGACAGGATCCTTTACACTTTAATGTTCCTCATTTGGAAGTTAATTCATTCAGTGCTTATTGTCAGGAGTCCTTGAGCTAGACATGCCAGACTCATCTTACAAAACTCCGCTTAACGAGAAGGGAAAGGAGGAAACTATCAGGGGACAGCGTCAAGCCATTACGACTATACAGCACTTGGAAGGGGTCAGGATAAGCATTTGGTATGGGACGGAGGGGGGGGGGGGAAGAGAGGAATGTTGCCCAATTACTTGGACGGTCGGGAATTGAACGCTGACCTGCATGAAGCGAGACCATCCGTCCAGTCCAAGTGGTTGGGCCCGCTTAGCGAGAGAAAACCTAAAATTTAATGAGTTTAATGAACTATAGAAGGTCTGGAATCGTCATTAGAGCGTCAGGCAAATTTTCAAGCAATCAATCAACTTCTTGAAGGTTACATATATCCGGCCATAGAACCAGCCTCTTCCAAGACGCTGCTTGATGTCGACCATTCCGGGAGGCAGTATTTCCTTGGGTTACAGAAACTGAGGAGTCGGTCATGGCCTGGTAAGACTGCCTCTCTTAAGAACAGTAACGTCAGACACCTCAGAAATTGCTAACACTTCAATATCTCTCATCCTCATCACTTACCCTTCCCTTTCCTATGTGAGCCACATAGGTCTCACAACATGTAGACAGGCCCACACACACACACACACACACACACACACACACACACACACACACACACACACACACACACACACACACACACAACACGAAGACAGGCACACACACACACACATAACACGAAGACAGCCACACACACACACACACACATAACACGATGACAGCCACACACACACACACACACATAACTCATAACATATCATCGTACACTAATAAAATATTGTACGCGTATCTATTAATTCACTGCTTCTAAATATAATGTGTACCAGACAGTGGTAATTTCTCCCGTCTCGCAGCATCACGCCTTGAGGGAACTAGTCATTTTGCGGTTGCTAATGTGTAGCATAATCATGACAGTCATGTGAGGTAATACTGTTGTTTGCTCCTGTGGCCATTAGCGGTGCGTTCTGCATGACTGGTGGCAGGAAAGGCTATTGTTAACTTTTCTATGCACAATGGCTTTTATGTTCTGGATATATTTTGTACTGATTATTAATTAGTAATACTGTTAATGTTTATACTCAGGGGGGAAAATGTGGAATGATGATTATTATTTATGATACTGATGATTTTATGGTGTGTGAATGTGGGATGTGTTTGTGTTTTGTTAGTAAATGTTGTCTTTTGTGCGTAGAGAATTATCTGTCGGTTCATACATAGCTTTCCTTCGAAATACTTTCCTTCGAAGCTTTCCTTCGAAGAAAGGATTGAAACAGGAAATTTCCTTATTAATGAAATCCATCATCGTGGTCTGACACTCGCATTTTTCATCACGTGTTAATTTTCGAGATTTACACACACACACACACACATTATATATATATATATATATATATATATATATATATATATATATATATATATATATATATATATATATATATATATGTCGTACCTAGTAGCCAGAACTCACTTCTCAGCCTACTATTCAAGGCCCGATTTGCCTAATAAGCCAAGTTTTCCTGAATTAATATATTTACTATAATTTTTTTCTTATGAAATGATAAAGCAACCCTTTTCTCTATGTATGAGGTCATTTTTTTTTATTGGAGTTAAAATTAACGTAGATATATGACCGAACCTAACCAACCCTACCTAACCTAACCTAACCTATATTTATAGGTAAGGTTAGGTTAGGTAGCCAAAAAAAGCTAGGTTAGGTTAGGTTAGGTAGGTTAGGTAGACGAAAAAACATTAATTCATGAAAACTTGGCTTATTAGGCAAATCGGGCCTTGAATAGTAGGCTGAGAAGTGCGTTCTGGCTATTAGGTACGACATATATATATATATATATATATATATATATATATATATATATATATATATATATATATATATTGTATTTAGCACTCCGGCCTGGGCGCTAGCAACAGGAAACCATCACTTTCAACACTATGTTTACCTAATGACTTATGCTTAAAGATACGCTGAAGGATTGGTGTTGCCTGTCTTAAACACCCTCTCACCCCGTCACCCCGTCACCCCGTCCCTCTCACCGCATCCCTCTCATCCCGCTACCCCTCTTACACCTTCTCCCCCATCCCTTTCACCCCATCATATCATCCCTTCCATCCTGTCACCCCATTCCATTCATCCCGTCACCCAATCCCTTTCACTCTGTCGTCCCATTCCTCTCGCATCATATCCTCGAAACCCTCTCACCCCATTCCTCCTTACTCTCTCTCTCTCTCTCTCCATCTCTCTATCCATCCCTTTCCACCCTCTATTCCTTCCCACCTTTCATCCTTTCACTCCCTTGCACTCCACCCAACACCAGACCTCTGGAACATACACAGCTCAGCCTGCATGACCCTGGAGCATAAGCTCCTACCGTCTCCTCTCTGACCCCTGCAACATGCAGAGTTGCAGGCTACGTAATCCAGGAAACAGACCCAGGTCAACATGACGTGACCTCGAGGCAAGACGTGCTGCCCCCAGGAACACAGTTGTGTTGTCGTATGTTTCGTGCAAGCAACTAAGGCCGCATGTTTTTGTTTTTTGTTTAGCATGGCACGGACTCCAGCCCGTGCTGGATTTGGAACATGTGCCCGCATGAGCCCTGGAAAGCAAAGACAGGTTCGTAGATGGAAGAGGTGATTTTTTTTTTTTAGTTTTTTTTTTAATTTGAGTCGCTATTAAAATGAAACTTAGAGGAAGTGGAAATAGTGGATTAGAGAATGAGATATGTGAGGAGGGAATGATTGTGAATGTTGAGATGGAGAGATTGTTAATGAATAGTGCTTGTTTGGCGGAATTCTACTTTGAAAGGGTTATACTGGCTGTGGTGATTGTATATGTTCTGTGTGATGACACAAGTTATGCTCCTCTGTGATAACAGAAGTTATTCTCCCTCTGATGACAGAACTTATGTTCCCTGTGATGACAGAAGTTAGAATTAAAAATATTACTCGTAGAGATACTTTAAGAGCGAGGTCGGTATAATACCAGGAAGTTATAGAATTATTGTTTAATATATAGAATCATTGATTTGAATAGTAAACTGATAATGAGCACTGTTTGTATATACAGTACCGGAAGGAAATGATAATGCCTGTAGATTAAATAATGAAATGAAATACATTTTTGTACTACAATCATATAATTTAATCAACAAGGAATGCATTAATACAAATACTAACGTGAAGGCGATGATAAGGCTGATAAGACTGTAATTGGTCATATAATTGAGGAAAGACGTATGTTAAGTCTGCGATACAACAGCAACGAAAGGAATATCTGGTGGTTAATTTAATCACATAACAGTGTTCAGCAAGATGGAGATGTATGATAAGTAGAGGCTCGTGTCTGACAAGGAGAAACTGGTGTGTTGAACTCCGTAGTCTGACACAAGGATGAGAGGGCGTGCTGGGTGGGAGGAGGAAATGTCAAGTTAGATGCTAAATAGAGGAGAAAGAGAGAGACAGAAAGAAAGAGACAGAAAGAAAGAGAGAGAGAGAGAGAGAGAGAGAGAGAGAGAGAGAGAGAGAGAGAGAGAGAGAGAGAGAGAGAGGGTGTCATGAGAATCCTGGTTAGGGAAAAAATATATACAGCTTGAGAGCTGCGTCAAGAACCGTCGACCTATATGTACCCAGCAGTGGAGTGTGACTCAAATATCAGGAGTTAGAATACATAAGGGTTCATGGGAAGTAAATGAAAGTACATGTGAGTACTTGGAAATATATGGGGTCAATGCCTTAAAGTACTTGGGAGTATATATATGAAGCACATGCATTAGACCTTGACTTGGTTACTTTCTAGAATAGAAGAAGAGAGACTACAGTACTACTAACACCACTGTAGTCATGAAAATGGGAAACTAGAAGTGAAGGTGATGGTGGTATAGTCCTCTCCATGACCAAAGACTGCAGTAAAACGACGCAGGGCAACATGAAGCCGTTCTACAACACGACGACGCAGGGCAGCATGAAGCTGTTCTACAAGACAACAACGCAGGGCAGCATGAAGCTGTTCTACAACACAACGACGCAGGGCAGCATGAAACTGTTCTACAAGACAACGACGCACGGCAACATGAAGCTTTTCTACAATATAACGACGCAGGGCAGCAAGAAGCTGTTCTACAAGACGCCAAGAAAGGAGGACAACGTACGCCAAAGGCGTACTTCGTAATGCTCCTGACTTCCGTCACAGATCACTGTGTTTACCGTCATATGTAATTGTATACGTGGGAATCAGTTTAATTTTTTGTTGTTGTTGGGTATAAATATTTCTCTTTGTTTTGCGAATGAAAGAAGCAGGTGAGACAATTAACATTTTGTTTTGAGCTCCACTGTGTTCCAGCTCTTCTGAGCAACACAGGAGACTATTGATAATACCTTTATCACCTGTTCTCAAAGGACAAGGTGTGGCAAATTATGTGGCAAATTTATTAAGAGCTGTAAGAATATTATAGAAGAAATCAATTCATGTAATGTGATCTCTCGAGTCTTCATTTAGGTTTTGGAATTCGATTATATTGTGATGGATAAAAGTTGATGTGAGCAGCTTTGTTGTTCTTTATCAACTCTGAGGTTAAGATGTGTTTTTTGTCTCTAATTTATTTATTTTTCCTTCTCATGGGGAATTTTAAGACTGCATTAATTTGTTCTGTCCCCTGTGGTGATGTGGTGTTCTATATATATATATATATATATATATATATATATATATATATATATATATATATATATATATATATATTATATATATATGCAAGCGAACCTGGTGGTGATATCCTTGGGTTCGTCCTCACTCAAAGGGAGTTCGAACCACTCTGATTGTAGGTCATTATACATAGCGAACCACTATGAATGCAGGTCATTATACATTGTGAATCAATATGAATAAAGTCATTATACATTGTGAACCAATATGAACGCAGGTCATTATGCGTCGAGAACCACTATGAATGCACGTCATTATAACATCTCTGTAGAGCACTGCGAACGATCGTTGCGTGAGACTCCATCGCCGACAAGTGTGGAGACCTGAGTCGTGAGCCTCTGGCATTAACCTCAAGACTCATTGCCGGAACAAGCGCCTAATACCATCCCAGAGACAGCCTCGGTGGTGCATTGTGGGAGAGGGAGAGGGGGAGAGGGAGAGGGAAGGGGAGAAGGTGTTTGTTGGTGGTGCATTGGTGTTGTGGAGGAGGGAAGGTTGTGACGGTGTCAGTGGTGGTGGTAGCAGTGTTGATAGCTGTGTTAGTAAAGTTGTAGAAGATATAGATGATAGTTGTGGTGGTGGTGTCTGAGTTGGAGGAGGCAATGGTGGTGATGGTGGTGGTGGTTGTTGTGGCAGTGTCGGTGGTGGTGGTGGTGGTAGTTGTTGTGGTAATGTCAGTGGTGGTGGTGGTGGTGATTTATCCTGACGTATAATTTCAGCCAATTTTAAATCTCCTTTTGTAATACCATGAATTTATGCAGTTCTCAGAAGGTCACGTTGCGTTGTATTCCGTGAATGGTCGAAGGAAGTAAATGACACATGATCCTTACAGGTAAAGGTGGATAGAAGTTACAGTACTTGCTAGGCTGTAACTAGCAGTTGATACAACTCGTGCTAGGCTGTAACTGGGCGTTGATTCAGTAAATTTGAAGACCCGACATTCGGAATTCAGAATTCAAATCAAAATCTTTAAATAATTAGACAGATTCTACAAGACTATTGACAGTGCCATGCTACCCCTGTATTCCTGCACTTACAGGTCATGTGCCGTCATGTCTCTGCGTTAGTGCAACTGTGGTGCCATTCTACCTCTCCAGGAGTGCCATCCTGCACCCTCAAAGAGGCCTATTTCCTGGTTGCCTTTATTATAATATTCAAATATACGATGCCGTACTTTACTCAATTCTCAACTTTGTGGCCATTTCCAGTATACCTCATTGATCACATTCACAACGCCTCGCCAACGCTATCGACAAGGTTCTAGCCCTGACCAGGAAGGATTGACTGGATACCAATCTTAGACGTACGTCGTTAACGTAAATATTTGATGAATCTCGGCTAAGGCCTCCCCGTGGATCAATGAGGGGAAACGCACACTTATTGTTGATATGCAGTGACCTTATGGCCCAACGGCCCGCCCTGCGGCCCACCCTACGGCTCGCCCACGGCCCGCCGGGATAAGCGCCTACCTTCTCCGTGGTTTCAGCGGTTCTGTCATACGCCCTTGATATATATATATAACCCGCTACCTGCGGTAGGTCACATGATGCGTGTCGAGCGAGGAGGGGGATGATGATGATGAGGGCGGAGGCGGACCGTCGTGCGAGACGTGTCTCAGGTCAGGTTTCCCAAGTATCAAACCATGTGCCAGTCGCATGGGAGTGAGGTACTGACACCGGTCTTGGACACGTTGGTCTGAGATGGTATGTTACGCAAAGACTCGCTCGTGCATTCTTCCCTAAGACCTATTGTTTGTGGGATTTCGCGCGGCAATTCGTCACCATCAAGGTATTCATAAGATTTGGGAGGAGATGGGGCCACGTTTCTCTGGTACCCGTCCATGTTGGGCACTTACCCACCACCAGTCACAGCAACCTCAGACAGACAGACAGACAACAGGCAGCTGTATCAATCCATGTTTATTCAGTTCAATCTGTCCAATTTAATACAGCTAAACAACTCATTGGAACTCGTCTATCCACCTCAACATAATTCCTCTTATCCACCTCTCTCTCTCTCTCTCTCTCTCTCTCTCTCTCTCTCTCTCTCTCTCTCTCTCTCTCTCTCTCTCTCTCTCTCTCTCTCTCTCTCTCTCTCTCTCTCTTTAAGCAGTCGACCTTGTCCCCAACCAAAGGCAAAAAATAGACTTAATTTCACTTGAGGAAATATCAAATAAATCGTGAGTGGTAAAAGATGACAGGTATAGTTACACTGTCAGCAGAACGAGAGACCCTTGTAAGTTTTATTACGATACATGATTACAGGCTTCGGTGAATGGCCGATATAACATCCTTACAGGGCTTGATGACAGACAAAAGGGAGGAATTAATCATATAGATAGTGCAGGCATATTTACAATCGTGGAACATGTTGTTTAAGATTCGCTACCTAGAACAAAAATTTCCAGGTAGCACGGGCTATGGTGAGCCCGTATCGTGGAACAGCAGAACGAGGATAGACGTCGCTGAGAAGGAAGTGAGGGCTACTGTTATTGATAAAGTTATACAGAACTGCCTCGGTGTAAGTCACGAGTATATGGAATGGATTTGATGACAATATTGTCTCAACTTTTCTCAGGATAGTATATATTTTTTGATACAGTTAAGAAAAAGTAGTAAAGGCATTTCTCTCTGAACTTTAGAGAAATGGGGACCTTGACGACGTCAAGAAACGACGATCTGTTTGATGATCTTCTCTGCATGAATCTCTTGATGCGTTCTCACTCATACACTCCTCATGGACTTGTATATTCTCATACACTTACCTTCCTCATACACCAACACGCTGCTCATACACTTTTCCACATTCCTCATTCACTTATACACTGCTCATACATTATGACAGTCCTCTTGTATTTGCGAAGTTTTCATACATTTATACACTTCTCATTCACTCACACACTCCTCGTATACTCTCAAACTTTTCATACAGTTGCACACTTCTCATGCACTCACACACTCTTTACACACCCACACGCTCCTCAGGTATTCACCTCACACACTCACTCTTTACACATTCTCACACTCCTCTTACACGCAAACACTCCTTATACACTCATTGATTCCTCATAAACACGCACACGCCTCAGACTCCCGTAGACTGTTCACACACATACACACACACACACACACACACACACACACACACACACACACACACACACACACACACACACACACACACACACACACACACTCTTGACAAACCCATTCAAATTACCACACACACACAATAACATTCTCAAACACACAAACACACATAAACTCACCTCTCTCTCTCTCTCTCTCTCTCTCTCTCTCTCTCTCTCTCTCTCTCTCTCTCTCTCAGAAAAGAGGAACAAACGGTTCCTCTGCCGTACAGAAAAGAATTACGTAAATTACTTCCGCTTGGCACAATGTCTCAGTCACTGTCCTCGTGGTTCACTGATGAGTGAACCGAGAACTCAGCATTGAACCATCAGGGTCATAAGTGAACCAAGAGGGCCACAAGTAAACCAGGAGATTCGCATGTGAACCACAAGGGTCACATGGAAGTCAAGAGGGGTCGCAAGTGAACCAGGAGAGCCATATGTGAACCATGAGGTCCACGAAAGAACCAGGGGAGGCAGATGAACCTGGAGGGCCGCGAATGTACCAGAAAGGCAGTACTGATGCTGTCACGACGAGAAGAACGGACGCTTTTTCTTTGAGACTCACAGGTGTTGTCTTGGACTCGTTTTCGCGAATGGCTTACGCGCACTTGCTTCTGGCTTACGCATACTTGCTTCTGGCTTACGCACACTTGCTTCTGGCTTACGCATACTTGCTTCTGGCTTACGCACACTTGCTTCTGGCTTACGCACACTTGCTTCTGGCTTACGCACACTTGCTTCTGGCTTACGCACACTTGCTTCTGGCTTACGCATACTTCTGGCTTACGCACACTTGCTTCTGGCTTACGCATACTTACTTCTGGCTTACGCATACTTACTTCTGGCTTACGCATACTTGCTTCTGGCTTACGCACACTTGCTTCTCGCTTACGCATACTTGCTTCTCGCTTACGCATACTTGCTTCTGGCTTACGCACACTTGCTTCTGGCTTACGCACACTTGCTTCTCGCTTACGCATACTTGCTTCTTGCTTACGCACACACACTTGCTTCTGCCTTTCACACACTAGCTGCTATCTTACGTATTCTAGCTTAGCTGCTATCTTACGTATTCTAGCTTAGCTGCTATCTTACGTATTCTAGCTTAGCTGCTATCTTACGTATTCTAGCTTAGCTGCTATCTTACGTATTCTAGCTTAGCTGCTATCTTACGTATTCTAGCTTAGCTGCTATCTTACGTATTCTAGCTTAGCTGCTATCTTACGTATTCTAGCTTTTGTTGTGCGTACACTAGTTACTCTCTGGTGTACACGAGGTGGTGTTTACATGATTGAGTTGCACACGATATTTTTTTTATTTAAACTAATGCATACTTAAAATTTTTACAAATTATAACATAAATAACAATTTTAACATAAATAATAACATTCGGTTATTTTAGACGCAATATATTGTTAATAAACAAAATTGTGTGATAATCAGAGAATCCAGGATACGTAAGAAAAATAAATTGTAAATGTAAAATTGTAAATTGTAAATTGTAAAATGAAAATTCCGTGTAAGTTGAATATTCTTTGTCGAAGTGAACTAAAATGGTTGTATAATAGGAGCGCGCCTGCGGGCGGGCTTGCGGGTGGGGGGAGGGGTTTGGAAGACAGGTGCAAACTTGCTAGGTTGCACCTGTCTCCTAGGAGAAGCAGGTGTATCCTGGAAAGGAAAAAAAAAACTTTCCCAGTCTACGATTGGGCAAGGTTTATAAAAATCGATGAAATTGGTGATTACAAGAGCAGGGGGAAAAGCGATATTTCTCTATATAGATATGCAAAGCAAAAAGTAAATTCAGGAAAACTGCTTTAGAGCCATATTTGGGTTGCTGGAGGTCCTGGACGGCGTTGCCCCAGATATCAAGGCAGTTGCCGTGCCGGTCAAGGAGTCACGCCAGTTAGTCGCCATGCGGACCTGAGATGGCAACCGTCACGCTGCGGTCTTGCCCACACCTCCCGTCGCCGCCTCCAACCCTTAGATGGAGTGCGCGCACTGGGCGACGCTTGTTGGAGTGCGCGCACTGGACGACGCTTGCTGGAGTGCGCGCACTGGGCGACGCTTGTTGGAGTGCGCGCACTGGGCGACGCTTGTTGGAGTGCGCGCACTGGGCGACGTTTGTTGGAGTGCGCGCACTGGGCGACGTTTGCTGGAGTGGGCGCACTGGGCGACGCTTGTTGGAGTGCGCGCACTGGGCGACGCTTGTTGGAGTGCGCGCATTGGGCGACGTTTGCTGGAGTGCGCGCATTGGGCGACGTTTGCTGGAGTGCGCGCGCTGGTCGCCCGGCCTCGAAGCCCGCTAGTGTGGGCGTTGGTACGGAATACCAGCCCGTCAGTTCACGGGTTCTTCCATTCTTAGTATGTGTCGAATTGACAGAAGAATACATAGTCACTATCTTCTTGAGGTTATCTTGAGATGATTTCGGGGCTTTTTTAGTGTCCCTGCGGCCCGGTCCTCGACCAGGCCTCCACCCCCAGGAAGCAGCCCGAGACAGCTGACTAACACCCAGGTACCTATTTTACTGCTAGGTAACAGGGCAACCTATATATTTCGCTATTTCAACATTTTAGGTAATGATCCAATATAGTCTTCAATAAATACACAACATAACTAACCAAACCCATATAAAAATAACTGACGTGCAGATGAAGACAAAGAGATTTCAGAGCTCCATTTGTCATCCTCAACTTTTTTCAAGTTACTGTAGTAAGTCTTTAATGCGGAATTGTGTCAAAGTCTTCGTGGTCGTCTAGAAATATTCAGTGTCTTCATCCCTGTGGGAATCCTTTGTCATCAATTGATTGTCATCGTCAATTGACAAACAAAATGTCATCAATCTGTGATTGTGGTGCTGCAGGTGTGTCAGGGACGATTTTCCTTGCCTATTGTAGTGTTGGCGATTGTTTGCAAGTCTGCTTCTGCCTATAGTTGTTCCGCTTGTATCCTTATTCTTACTGTATCCATATATGTATGCATATGCTTATTGTATCCATGTATCCATCCATATATGTATTCTTATCCTTATTGTATCCATCTATATTTATATTCTGATCCTTACTAAATCCAATATGAATCATTATTATTTGTTGAAGTATTTTGCAAAGGAATTTTTTTATTTTTCAGTGGTTCCGATCTGAAGTTCAAAGTCCTGTGCCTGTCCCTTTTCTTGAATTTAAAAGTGTTTGAATTTGATACAGTTCTATGACAGCACCGATTGCAAGCAGGAAATGTGATATCTTGTCTATAAAAAAAAACGCATTTCAGGATAACGGCTTTATAGCTACCGTTTTACTTATAAGGTACTACTTGAGGATCGTTGCCGTAGATAACCGGGTAGTTGCCGTGCTGGTCAAGGAGTCACGCATGATAGCAAGTACGTGTACTTGAGATGACAACTGTCACGCCGAAGTCACGGCCAGTCCTTGGGGTCTTCCAGAGGTTGGATATCTTCCAGATGCTCTCGTTATCACTGAAGCATTCAGGATCAGCGTTCGAGGCGTATTGATGGTCCGTGTAGCTTTTTTTTTCCACAGTTGTGAGGATATGGTGTTGGGTTCTACAGCCCTAGGTTCACCTGGTACTTCTTGGCCTCTCTCTCTCTCTCTCTCTCTCTCTCTCTCTCTCTCTCTCTCTCTCTCTCTCTCTCTCTCTCTCTCTCTCTCTCTCTCTCTCTCTCTCTCTCTCTCCAACATCTAACATCTATGAGATTGCCGCGGTACTTGTCAGTCTCCTGACAGGATTTGATCTCATCTTTTACCACCTGCAGCAGTCTTGAATACCTCGAGAAATCTTCATTTAGATCATGTGTATGTGCTGGAGTGTGTGTGTGCTTGAGTGTGTGTGTGCTTGAGTGTGTATGTGCTTGAGTGTGTAAGTGTGGAGGGAGAGAGGGGGGGGAAGAGAGACGTGTTGAAGCTTTCACAGACAAACTGAATGTTGTCACACTGGCCATTAGAAACAGTTCAAGTGAAGAGTGTTAACTACGCAGAGAGCGAACTCTTGCGTGCGTGTTGCGGGCCAAGGGTGAGGAGGAGAGCGAGGAGGACCGTGAACGCTTGCGTGCGTGAGGCGTGACACGGAGTGCGGAGGAGAGTGAGGAAGACTGGGAGTTCAGGAAGTGCGTGTCAATGCTAACTGTTTTCCACATGTTGTTAGTAAGCTTTCAACCTGTCTCAAATTCGATATTAGACAGGACACACACACATGAACCCACACGCATGCACGCACACGTACAGTCCCACACGCACACACGGCTGAGTGGATAGAGCCTGGGGGTCGTAGTCCTCATGACCTGGGTTCGATTCCCAGTCGAGGCAGAGACAAATTGGCAGAGTTTCACCCTGATGCCTCTGCTCACCTAGCAGTAAATAGGTACCTGGGAGTTAGACAGCTGCTACGGGCTGCTTCCTGGGGATGTGTGTGCCCGTGTGTTAGAGATAAATATTTGTAGTAGATATAATAAAGGAAAAATTAATTGGTCAGATAGGCGGTTATAAATAGCTTGATTTTCCAGATACAAATAATAAGAACAAACTTGACAAATGTTGGACCTAAATTCAATAAAGTTCTAACGACACAATCCGTCATGCAACAGCACAATGGAAACTTACCTAAGTGACACAACAATGATCACTAACGCAATATTCAGTCTGCTAGTACTGGGAGACTTTAATCATCACCAAAACAACTGGGAACAATGAATTTGATGGGGAAAGAGACGGGTTTAGTGTTGGAGTGCGTTTAATTTGATAAAGTGTATATTTAAGGCTGGATATATAAAAATGTATATCAGGAAAAAAGAATGGTATACTTATTAGGTATCTGTGAGCACTTTTGTCATACAATCATGCGAGCAAATTGTACATTACACAGCAAAATAGGAGGCGGCAAAGTGTGATTGGCTGTGTGTTGCTGTTAATATCTGTATTATTAATCCCGTTAATATCTTTCTGGTCAGAGATGGAGCAGTCGTTATTCAGTGGAGGAAAAGGGTTGTCGGACATAATCTCTGACGGAATTATTGGCTGACAGAGATGTACGGCTGACGGGTGTGTAACGACGAAGGGACGGGTTAGTCAGTGACACAAGTTAAACGAATGAAGTGGTGGGAGGAGGTTAAACGAGGGAAGAGAGGGTGAAGGATATTAAACGAATAGGAGAGAAATGCGTTGAAAAAGCTCAAAGAGGAGAACAATCTCATAATAGCTATGGGAAAAGTAGGATTAAATCTGCAGTAATTGAGGGAGACGAAATGAAAAAGACGAAAGTCGAGAGATGATAAATGATAATTGAAGGGGTGAGGAGGAGTCAGGAAGAACAGATTACCATAATATGTGGGAAGATCTACCCACGACGAGCCGAGGTTAGGGTGGGACACGCCCTGTGGTACATGGACAGAGTCTCATGACGATGGGAGAGTGACCCAGGAAGGCTGTTGTTGTTATTGTTATAGATTCAGTTTCTCGGAACAAGTTCCAAGTAGCACGGGCTATGGTGAGCCCGTAGTGGACTTACCTGGTACAGAAACGGTGCTGTGTGCCCAAGAAGGCGTACGGGAACACAGGTATACATCTACAGCGGTACACATGTACAGAGGTACACAGGTACATGTATAGACGCACGCTAGTCAGGGTCAGAGGGGGGACATCTTGGGTCATGGGTCAAAAGGTCAGAAACAAGCTGGTGATCAGGGTTAAGGAGGTAGTCAGGTTCATGGTATGTGAACGCGTCAAGACCAGAGAGTGACACTAACCAACATAAGAAGTCACCGGCCAAGATTTGCTTTTTTTTCTCTTAAAGAAAGTTTCATAGAATTTGTACTTCCCTTAAAGTGTGCCAACCGATCAAATAAACTATTGTTGTTTACAGGTGAACGAATCATTTAATTTCTCTTCCCATTAAATTATTTATCATTAAATAAAAGAGTGATTCTTGCCACTCAGATGAGTACCAGTTATTGACAGATTCGCCCGTCATAAAGTACAGTTTTTGCATTTAAACAAGGAATTGGTCATTTAAAGGTCTCTTACAGCCTAAGTTGTACCAATCATTTAGTGGTTCTTACAAGTATAAGATGTTCCTTATACTGAGTGTGAGCGCTAGTTATGATCTGAGTGTGAAAGATAGTCATGATCTGAGTGTGAGCGCTAGTCATGAGCTGACAGTGTGAGCGCTAGTAATGATCTGAGTGAGAGCTGTAGCTATGATCTGAGTGAGAGCTCGCCATGAGCTGAGAGCGTGAGCGCTGGTCGTGAGTTGCAGGAACACACAGCAAACAAGAGTCTCAGTGGTGCGCTACACGTGGGTGTTATGCGTGCCATGCGCCAATAGAACAGCAGCATAACCATGATCTAAGACATAATGATAGTTGTATGTTATGCAGGAAAATGTCAGCCAAACATGGCTGTTAACGTCTCGACTCTCTGCCGACGGTGAGGCTGCATCTCTGGGCTTCTATCATGGTATTGTAGCTGCATTCTGCTTCAGTCGAGGCATGATAACTGCACTCTGCTTCAGTCATAGCATGATAACTGCACTCTGCTTCAGTCGTGGTATTTTCCTCATATATTATTTTTTAATGCAAAATTATAGCATAAAATATTGTCTCCTCATTCTTCCTGTCTTCCGCTTTTCTCCTTCTCAAAGACGTAAATAAATTCAATAGATTTATGATAATTTAACTTGAATCCTTACAAAGTTCTTATTTCTTATTCGCGTTGCAATAAGGAACTAAAGTTCCCTCCAGACTAGTTAGAGAGAGAGAGAGAGAGAGAGAGAGAGAGAGAGAGAGAGAGAGGGAGGGAGGGAGGGGGGGGGAATTATCAAGGGAAAGCGCCAAGTCATTACGACTATATAGCACTTGGAAGGAGTCAGGATAAGGATTTGGGATGGGACGGGGGGGAAGGAATGGTGCCCAACCACTTCGACGGTCGGAGATTGAACGCCGACCTGCATGAAGCGAGACCGTCGCTCTACCGCCTAGCCCAAGTGGTTGTCTCTTGGGCTTGACAACCTCTCATGGGAGAGGTTCTCTCCCATGAGAGGCCGTCTTCGCCAGTATTCCCGCAATCAGCAGCAACCTGTGGTGTATCTGGGCGAGGTGATGGCGCCTCGGTGTGTAAAAAGCACATCGCCTCGGGTCCCGACTGGTTCACATCCTCCCAAGTCAACAACAACAACAACGACGACAGAGATCAGCGGGGTGCGGCCAGCCAGCCTCTGGACGCTTCCTGTGCAATGCCGGCAAGAAAGCAACACCTGCCGCTTGCGGCGCTCGCTGCCGCAAAACGTAATTACAAGCGCTAATGGCTTGACGGAAAGATCGAGTCACCTTGCGTTACTTAAGCTTTCCTCACTGCCGCAATTACCGGGAGCCAGGGCCGTTAACACCTCTAAACTTGCTTGTCACATGAGACGGCGAGTGGACAGCCATCAGGACTTCAATACCGAAGGACAGTTTAATGGTGGCGGTATCTGAGTACTGCGAGGGATGAGGGGTGCATGCCAAAGCTGAACGTGAGACGGAGAGTGAAAGAAGTGATTTATGGACCAAAGTGCAAGGGGGCTATCAGAGGCAGAAGGTGTTTGAAGGAGGTTATCTTAGGAACAGAGATTGCAGCAGACATTCTACAGATGTTATCCAATGAACAGAATGCAAGGAGACGTCTAAAGAAGAGTGAAAGTAGAGTCCTGTGGTACAGAGAATGCAACGAAAGGTCTAATTAACAGATAGTGCAATGGGAGTAGTATGGAACACAGATGGCAAGGAGAAATTTCAGGAACAGAGTAAGTGGGCTTTTGTGGAACATAGTGGGAAAGTGGAATTATGTGGAACAGTGTGTGTGTGTGTGTAAGGAGAGGCCTAAGAAGCAGAGTATAAGGAGAGTTCTGTGGAACCAAACGCAGACGAAAGAACGGATCATATATACCAGAGACAGCAGTGAGGAGAGGCTTCCAATATATTTCCAACAATTACCACATTATCGCAGATTGCGTCCAGAGTCGCGTGTAACTGCATATTAACCAGAGCCACAATGGGAGCAATAACCCGTGAACAAAATTAATGGAAAAATTTACGAAATACACCAAAAAAAGACCTGTAGCCGGTACCACGTCGTGTACACGATTTTTCACGAGAACCAAGACGCAATAAATGTGTATAATTATAAATGTATGCAGGCATACTTTGAAGCTCATTCGTCGGTGGACCTGCGGATTTCCCGCAACGAGTATTTCGTGGTTACAGGTCATTCGTCCAGGGCTAATGTGTGTGTGTGTGTGTGTGTGTGTGTGTGTGTGTGTGTGTGTGTGTGTGTGTGTGTGTGTGTGTGTGTGTGTGTGTGTGTGTGTCTATGTCCCTGTGAGGTCTGGTAGATGGTTGGTTCTTTGGGGGTGGAAGGGAGACGTGGTTCCCAGTGGTGAAGGTGCTAATTCCTGAGTGGTTGGGGAGTGGGTTGTGAGTGGGCGAGAGGCCCTTGGTCAACCGTGGTTGTGAGTGGGCGAGAGGCCCTTGGTCAACCGTGGTTGTGGAGCTGGTAATGTATCGACCGGAAGTTATTGTTGTCATCACCAAGGGGGAGGAATGACGCATCTCTCTCTCTCTCTCTCTCTCTCTCTCTCTCTCTCTCTCTCTCTCTCTCTCTCTCTCTCTCTCTCTCTCTCTCTCTCTCTCTCTCTCTCTCACCCTCTCTTGCTCCCTCTTTCTCTCCTTTCATATTTGCACAAGTAACAGGAGAAAGCTACTTTTATCTCCTGTTAGCAGGCTGAGAGCTTTCCCTTCTCTTACCTCATGGTAAGCCTTAACCTTTTAAACCTTTATCAAGCTGGTCTAGTACCATGCTAGACAAGAAACATGCTAGACCCTACTAGAAACATAGCGCTCTGCCTTCCCTTCATATCCGAACTCAAAATTCTCACGTACATCCTTCTCCTTCTTGATTCAAACTTCACCTTTCGACTCGCATACTTCGTAGTAGTTTGATTCACACTCCTCCTCCTTCCAGTGTTGTTGGTGCTGATTATATTTTCTGTGGATACGCCACGTTAGAGTGATTTGCCCACCCACGTACGCGGGTAATGTGTGAAATCTTGATTTGGTATCTCCTCTGTACCTCAAGGCCCCTAGTAAATTCAGGAGTATCACAGACTTCAATGCTTATAGCGTATGGTGGTTCAGAGGATTAAGGCGAGCAGCTGAGGGATCACCTGGATCCTTAGTTCGAATCACTGCCTTGCTCCACTTGGTTATCTCACTGATATATTACGTTTGACACGATGTGTGTGTAATAATATTAATTAATGATGCTAATAGTATAGCGAAGGGTTATTGTTAATGTGTTATGGAAGTACAGTCTGCAGACCAGAGTAATGGTCTGCACCTTAGCCTGAGTGTCTTCCCAAATTATTTGGTGACACGAGGCATTTAATGGTTCGAAGGAAAATAGTCAACTTTATACCCATATGCACTTAAGCTTCTTTTAACAGTCAAAGTTGGTTAAGGACCACTTGGATCGTCACAGGAGGCGGAGGTCAAACGTCAGCCATCTTTCAACGTCAGGAAACAATTTATTAAAGGGAATTTTTAGTTTTTTTATTATGATGTGAATTGTACGATGAGAGCTTCTGCAAGTATTGGCCTGATGTATGTGGTTCCTTTGTTCCTTTCTCCCTAAAAGAATTGCAGTAGGAAAAAACTCTTGAGGTAAATAAAAAGTAACACATGGGAAGGGATATGATGACGGAGATATGGGATAGGAAATGAATGGTACCCAACCACTTGGACCATCAGGGATCGAACGACGATCTGCAAGAAGCGAGGCCGTCGCTCTACCAACCTGTGCAAGACATTGATGCAGAATAATGTTGCTCACATATATTTAAAAAAAAAATAGCAATGTTATTGTTATTTCGCTGCGTATATTTCTTGGTTATATCTGTTCTTTAATGAACATTATGTCTGTGCCTTTTTTTTTCGTTTTTTCTGTGGCTGGGTGAGTTATTGACGCTCGTTCCCCGCCCCGACCACAGACTGACGCTGAGGGTGGAAAGCCTCCTCTCATGAGTGATTCTGTGCATCGTTGTTAGCTTTTATCATAGTTTTAACGAACGAAGTTTATATATATATATATATATATATATATATATATATATATATATATATATATATATATATATATATATATATATATATATATATATATATATATACAGAGAGAGAGAGAATATAAGAGAGAGAGTCTGTTCGTCCAGACACTTGGAACAAATGACAGCTAACTTTTCACGGGTGAACGGTCTTGGGTATGGGACGGACATAGGTTGGTTGGTGTTGTTCCTATTATTCCTAGTAAGAGGGATGGGGTCGGGCCAAACAGTGACCTCCCTTCTCAACCCATTCGGTTAAAGGAGGCCGGCCGAGACAGAGAGTAGAGAAGTGGGGAGGCAAGGAGAAAGAATAGGAAGATACGGGGTGTTTGATGAGTGGGAAGAAGTGGGAGAGGAGTGATATCTGGAAAGAGGGAATGAAAAAGTGGGGAAGAGAGAAGAGTGTGAGAGAGGGGGGGGAGCAGAGATTGGGAGGGAAGAAAGGGAGGAGAAGGTGGATATTGGGAGAAATTGGGGATGAAAGGTGATGAGGGGGGGGGAGGTGTTGGAACAAAATTGGAAGAGAGGATGGATTATTAAGTCATATTATCTCCTGGAAGACGTTTAATACCTATTAACCTCTGGAGGATTAATAAGGCCTATAAACCTCTGGAGGGCTATTATGACCCCCTACAGAAACATTTTAACCACCCAAAAACATTCTCTAGTCCTGAACATAGTCCGGGACTAATCTAAATCCCACGTATATACACCGAGAAATGTATATCTCTTGCTATTCGATGAATATATTCCTTCCCGTTAGCCCAATCTTAGAGCCAGTCGCCACGAGCAATAATATGACGAGACACACCAAGTTTTCCGGCATTTTAGGATAACGTTCCATCTTTTGCCGGCGGAACAAAAGGAGCTTTATTTTTAACATATAACAAAGCTAATAACTCGGTCAAGAGATCCTGAAGTGTGTACACATCTGCATGGCTTTTACGTCTACGTCGGAATCCGCTGTTTGTGGTCCTTTTTTTAAACTAAAACTAAATAGTGCACAAGTTAAAGCCAAGATCAGCGGTATTGAAGAATATTATGCACGCACAAAAAAGTGCAGTTCGACCTTGAACATAACGAGGGATAAAAAATTTAAATTTTTAACACCGGTAGGAAGCTGAGTAGACGCAGTCTGATTTCTCTTAGCAGGCTGAGAGATGACGCACTCTGGCTCCTCTTAGCAGGCTGAGAGATGACGCACTCTGGCTCCTCTTAGCAGGCTGAGAGATGACGCATTCTGGCTCCTCTTAGCAGGCTGAGAGATGACGCATTCTGGCTCCTCTTAGCAGGCTGAGAGATGACGCACTCTGGCTCCTCTTAGCAGGCTGAGAGCTGTTCTAAACACTAACAATAACAATAACATTAATGAACAAATCCACAAGGTCCGTGATGAGATTCGAACCTGTACGATGAGTCAACTATAATCAACTAAGTCAACTCTAGTCAACTATACCACGACATGGTGAAAAGATTCTTTTACCACGTCGTGGTCCAGTGGGATGGAGCGCGTCTGGGAACAACCAGTCCATAGGTTCGAACCCTCATCAAGACCCTTGTGGATTTTTATTCATTTGATATATCAAGCTATTGTGATTTCTGTGTGTAATAACAGTAATAATAGAACAAATGGAATAATAAAAGCGCGAGCGAAGCTTCAGAGAAACTGAGCAAATTTAATGGAAAGAAAATTATATGACGATGAAGATAAGACATAAGAGCGAGAGGGAAATAGTTAGAAACTATTGAAATAATGGGCAAGATTATATCTACTGCTCACACGCCTTTGTCAGCGGTTATCTTCTGGGGTGCTCTCGCTCTTGGGTCTTTGGTGAGGCTCTTGGGTCCCCTGGTGAGGCTCTTGGGTCCCTGGTGGGGCTCTTGGGTCCCTGGTGAGGCTCTTGGGTTTTTGGTGAGGCTCTTGGGTCCCTGGTGAGGCTCTTGGGTCCCTGGTGAGGCTCTTGGGTCTTTGGTGAGGCTCTTGGGTCTTTTGTGAGGCTCTTGGGTCCCCTGGTGAGGCTATTGGGTCCCCTGGTGAGGCTCTTGGGTCTTTGGTGAGGCTCTTGGGGTCCCTTGGTGAGGCTCTTGGGTCCCTTAGTGAGGCTCTTGGGTCCCCTGGTGAGGCTCTTGGGTCCCCTGGAGAGGCTCTTTAACCCGTTAATTTTATTATTTACCTTTTCCTCATTTGATTTATCGCCCGCTTCTTCCTCTCATTATTATTATTATTATTATTATTATTATTATTATTATTATTATTATTATTATTATTATTATTATTATTATTATTTCTTTACATTCTTCTTGGTAGTCTTCCAAATATTTTCTTAATGTTCTTCCATTAGACAGAGAGAGAAAAGATGGTTTTGAAAGCATTGTCTTGACAACGAGGCTACTCACTTCTATGTACATTGTCATGACAACGAGACATCTCACCTTTCACCACCTTACATAAATCTATGTATTTATGTCACATTCTGTGGTTGATGGTTCGATAAATCCCTGGACTATATGTTTAACAGATCTCTCATCCTGTCCATGGAGGACAGAAGAAAATGTATATCTATGCTGGATAGCATTGTAAATGTGTGGCCACGTCTGTGGTAGAAAATAATTATAAAAAACTTTCACCGCCAATAAAAGCCTTCTGTAAACATTAATTTATAATGAGCTTGAAGTGTTAATTAGTCATCGGGTGAGCGTTGACGTTAAATGTTAGATTTGAGCTTGAGTTTGCAACAAATGTTAGATTTCAACTTGAGTTTGCAATGAATGTTAGATTTGAGCTTAAGTTTGTGCTGTATTTTTATTTGAGACAAGACTTAAGCTCACGGTTTAGCTCATGTTTGATCTTGGACTGAAATTTGAGCTGGCAATGTCAGTTTAAGTCACATGAAATTTGAGTTCAAGTTTAACCTTGGATCTTAGTATGAGTTTAAGTCTATGTTGAAATTTAAACTTCAAATTAAAAAAATATATTGATTTAGTTTTGATTCCGAATTTAAATTTAACAAATAATCAAGCTTCAATTTGTACGTTTGTTGAAGTTTAAACTTTATTTCTAGACTACGTTCGAACTTACGGTCTGCGTTGATCGGAATAATTAGACTATTCTCGTCCAATAATTAAAAAATAATTCTGAATTAAACCCCCCATAAATTTCTTTAATCTGCAGATATTGCAAAAGGCTTAATGAAATACATGCAATCGTTCAGACAATGAACTGTAGTTGTTTCATATACTATATCAGAGCAATTTGTTAAGTATATTGCAACGTTAAAAACATACATTGCTTGGCAGATGTATATAATTTTCATATATTGCAGAAATCATGCATTCATTAATAACTTGATATAAAACATGTGTCTAAACAGTGACTTTATCAAACACACCTTCGATCATGCATCCAGAAATGACTAGTAAACACACGCAAGCTTATGCGCTATGCAAATGAATGGTGGCCACACATAAGATGAGCAGTATGCAAATTTCTTCACTCAAACGCGCATTTATTCCAGCTCACACACACACACGCACACACACACACACACACACACACACACACACACACACACACACACACACACACACACACACACCTGATCCCTCTGTTCACCTAGCAGTAAATATATACCTGGGAGTTCGAAAGCTGCTAAGGGCTGCATTCTATATATATATATATATATATATATATATATATATATATATATATATATATATATATATATATATATATATGTATATATATATATATATATGTATATATATATATATATATATATATATATATATAATGTGTGTGTGTGTGTGTTAGATTAATATATATGTAGTAGATATAGTAGAAGAAAAATTGGTTGTGAATCAGTATATTAGGCCACCAATGGTTAGAAAAGCGGATTCCAAGAACGTACAGCTCGATCCTGCAGGTAAATAAACACACACACACACACGGCGGGACCAAAGAACTAAAGCTCAACACCCGTAAGCACAAACTGGTGAGTACACACACACACACACTAGCAAACATGCACGGTCATTGCTGGGGCAGTGTAGGTATATCAGTGAGCATGGACAGTGTAGGTGGAGCAGTGAGCATGGACAGTGTAGGTGGAGCAGTGAGCATGGACAGTGTAGGTATATCAGTGAGCATGGACAGTGTAGGTGGAGCAGTAAGCATGAACAGTGTAGGTATATCAGTGAGCATGGACAGTGTAGGTATATCAGTGAGCATGGAGAGTGCAGGTAGAACAGGGAGCATGGACAGTGTAGGTATATCAGTGAGCATGGACAGTGTAGGTGGAGCAGTAAGCATGAACAGTGTAGGTATATCAGTGAGCATGGACAGTGTAGGTATATCAGTGAGCATGGAGAGTGCAGGTAGAACAGGGAGCATGGACAGTGTAGGTATATCAGTGAGCATGGACAGTGTAGGTGGAGCAGTAAGCATAGACAGTGTAGGTATATCAGTGAGCATGGAGAGTGTAGGTAGAACAGTGAGCATGGACAGTGTAGGTATATCAGTGAGCATGGACAGTGTAGGTATATCAGTGAGCATGGACAGTGTAGGTATATCAGTGAGCATGGACAGTGTAGGTAGAACAGTGAGCATGGACAGTGTAGGTATATCAGTGAGCATGGAGAGTGTAGGTATATCAGCGAGCATGGACAGTGTAGGTATATCAGTGAGCATGGAGTGTGTAGGTAGATCAGTGAGCATGGACAGTGTAGGTATATCAGTGAGCATGGAGAGTGTAGGTGGAGCAGTAAGCATAGACAGTGCCAGGAGGACTCTGGGCTCCTGGACGTACCATATAAGCTGGGGGCGTCTGTGAGGTAACAAGCAGACTACTGATGATATCGCCGAGCCTCAGAACCCCATTGGAAAAAGCTTATTACAATATGCATTAAAACTGGACACCTGTCATGGGAGGGAGCTTGGGATGTGTGTGTTGACTCTTGTAGGATGAAGTTGAGGAGGATCAGGAGGAGGAAGAGAAGGATTAGGATTAGGATGGAGAGGAGAAGAAGACTAGGAATGAATCAAAAGTGATAAATTAAGAAATAGAAGGAGAATGAAAAAAGATATATATATAAACCTGTTGAAAAGGGAGAGAAAATTAAAGAAATAATTCATAATTCAGAGAGAATAACGAAATGAGAAAGACTAAGAAAGGGTCACAAAACAGATAAGGAAGAGCAATAAAAGAAAGGGGACGGGCGCAATGAACGCAGTCCGTTCTTCTAAGGTTTCCCAACGTCAAGAAACTGACGTACTAAAATGCCCTTATCCTAACCTACCAGAGGACCCAAAACAGAAAACGGGACAGTATGTCAATTTCGCGAGTTGCTACCATTTTCTAGTACGACAATTTTTGACCTTAGGAAAAGTATACGTCAAAATGCGACGTTCTATTAGGAGTACGGGTTGCTGGACCACATATGCTGGACCACATGTTCTATGTCACACTCGGTAATATCCTGAGCCAACACAAGACTCAAGTT